>NC_136471.1:75235128-75767628 GCF_902686455.1 Sciurus vulgaris | reverse complement strand
CCATGAAGGACTGGGGCAGTAGTTGGCCTGCTATTTCAAACTTGTCATGGTCGCTCCTAAGATGAGTCTCTCTGGGCCTCAGTCTGACTATCTGTAAAATTAGGAACTAGACCTCTAGATTTTTGTACTCTGATAAAGAAATAAACAAAAACAGCAAGGGAAAGGAGGCCAAATGACCAAATAAGTGGTAACAAATTAACACGTTTTCAATGATTATTTGGCTTCAAAAGTTTTGAAGCTGAAAAATAGATAATAGCCTATCAAAATTACCATGTGTTGAGACGAGGCATGGAGGGATAAAAATGGGGTTTATTTAGGTGTTGAATGCTTGGAAAAGAATGTTTTCCAATATTGCTGGGCCACACCATAAAAAACCCCACTACATTGTCATAAAGAAAAAAAGAACACAGGGAGGATCAAATGCCAGGAGAAACATGGAAGTAGTTTTTAAATAAAGGTGTACTACAGATCTGTAGCACAGTTCTAGATACAATGGATGGATTATGAGTTTCTAATGAAGTGAATGGGCTTAGAGAAACTGGGAGCTGGAAAGAAACAGCTCTTCAACATACTGTGTGTCAGAAAATGTAAAAGGGGGCTGGGGGTGGTGGTCAGTGGTAGAGTACTTGCTTAACATGTGAAAGGCCCTGGGTTTGATCCTGAGCACTGCAAAAGAAGGAGAGAGAAGAAGGAAGAGGGGGAGGAGGAGAAAAGGAAGGAGGGGACGGCAGAGGAGGGAGGAAGAGGAGAGGAGAGAAGAGAGAGAACAGAAAAAGATTTTGTTTTCACCTTCCCTGAGCAAGAATATTTCATCTATTCACTGGTCAGACAGCTACCTAGCACTAAACTGTGGGGCCTGTGCAAAGCTAGGGAAATAGTTAAAATTTGAAGCTGAGCAGGAGGTTCCTCTTTTGGTCAGCCACAGAGAAAATGGATGTCAGGACCCGCCAGCTCAGTCCCCAAAGGAAAAAAGGGTGTTGCATTTCTCCCCTCTGGAGGGCCCCAACTGATGCCAGAAGTGCTTTTACCTGCATTGATTAATTGATTGATTGATTGACTGGGTCTTGCTGTATTGCCCAGACTGACCTCAATCTCCTGGTCTCAAGCAATTCTCCCACCTCAGCCTCCCAAGTATTTGGGACTATAGACACATACCATGACACCTGCCCACCTGCCTCCTTTTAAATGTGTTTCCCTGATGCTTTCAGTTGTAAGACTAATGAGTGATGATCACCTGACCAGATGTGCCAGCATACAGTCATCACAAGTCCTGAACTGCCTGCCACCTACTCCACACTCTCCTCCTGCCCTACCTGTACCATTCCAACCACCCTCACTTATCCCATCTAGATTTAGACTCTTCACCAGGTTCTGGGAACTCTGAAAGGGTATGGAGATGGGACAGAAGGAAAGGGATACTTCTGGCAACACAAACTCCAATTCATGGTGCTATTTTCTTCACTTAGTACTGGGCATAGCAGCTGTATAGCTAAGCTTAGAATGAGATCTCTTAATCCAATTTGCTATGCTTTCATTATACTATGCACCTTGTCAGGAAGCAGCAGGGGGCTCTTGAATAGAGCCACCTCTGACCTCATGTCACCCCTCCTTACCTCTCTCGCCCATCTATCCCTTAACCAGTTTTGACCTTTCTTGGCTTTGCTCCACCATTCCCTCATTTAAACTTTTGTTAGTTCCTCACAATAACAAGAATTTGTGAAAGCCTGTAATTTATTTGGAGAGTTTGGCTCTTGGAGTACCCCCTCTCCCTCTTTTAACTCAGGGGGAGAGCTTGGAGTGCTTGGTTTTTGGCAAACAAGAAATGAGGAATCTGGTCCCACATTTGAGTTCTTTTCTGAGCGGTTTCCCTATACTTCAAAGACATTTGCCTGAGTGCCTGGGTAAGGATCCAGGACACTAATTGGGTACTTGAGTGAAAAAACTTTGAGGGTGAGGAATCTGGAAGGTCAACAGGTCCAGAACGGAGCTGAAAAAGCCAAGGTTCTGACCTTGCGCTGCCCAGGCCCAACATAAACCCCACAGTCTATGGGTGCTCAGAGGAGGAAAGGACAGAGTTGTCTTCTAAATAAAGCCATTGCATTCATTTCAAGTATGGCATTTTGGGGTGAACTCTCCTTCACCTGGAGGTAGTGGTTGAGGTTGAAAAGAAGTCTGGGAACTACTGGGTGAAAGAAGTGAATGGTGGGTGAGTTAGTCAGTTTTTCATCGTTGTGAACAAAATACCTGACAAGAACAACTTAGAGAAGAAGTTTATTTTGGCTTATGGTTTCAGTCCATGATCAGCCTATTCCATTGTTCCATTGCTTGGGACCCAAGGTGAAACAGAACATCATGGCAGAAGGGTGTGGTGGAGCAAAGCTGCTGGTTTCATGGCAGCCAGGAAAAAGAGAGGGGTGGGGAGAAAGTCAGTAACAAGATATATAATCCCCAAGGACATGGCCCCCAGTGACCTACTTCTTTCAACCATGCCCCATCTGCATATAGTTGCCACCCAGTAATCCATTCAAATTATTAATCCATCAAATGGATTAACCCACTAATTAGGTTACAGCTCTCATAAACTAATCATTTCACCTCTGAACATTTCTGCATTGCTTAACACATGAGCTTTTTGTGGGACACCTTATATCTAAGCCATAACAGTGGGCTTATATATAGTTGAACCTCAGAGGCTAGGGCTCTGTTGGAAAGAATATTTGTCAGAAATTAAGCACTTGCTTAGCACTTGGTACAGCGTGAACTGAAAATAATGCCCTCTGCATCATGGGAAATTATGGAGTTCCACCTTTGATTTTTCCAAGTTTGTTTAGAAAGATGGTATGTCTTTAGTTGAAATCTACTTTTCACCCTTCCCAACTCTCCTATAATCTCAGCTGCTTCATCAAAATCTGTGTCCTCCCCATGTGAGAGCAGGGGTGATTATAAGGAATAATAGAATGTGGACTCTGAGTCCAGATTCAAAACTGTCAGAGTTATAGAAAACTTTGACTACTTCTTGCATTTTCCAAAAAACAGAAACTGAGTGCAAAAAAGGTAAAGGCAAGCAAAAACGCTCATGGTTATAATTGTCATTATCATTGTTATTATGACTGTTGGTTCCTTTTTTCAGACTATCATTGCTTGATTATTTTTCTCTTATTAAATTTCCTCTGATAACCTATCTCAATAACTATCCTTGAAGTCTTGTATTATGATATTCTTCAGTCATTAATCTATTTGGCTACCTTTTTTCCCTTAATATAGTAAATTTTCTTTCACTTGGGGTATCTGATTTCTCTAAAACTCTTTAAATAGACAATTTTATTCTGGTTGTGAATCATGGGAGTTTACAAATTGTATTGCCCTATTATAAAAAACATGTTCCCTACCCAACTCTCAGATCCTTGAAGTTAAAGACCATATCCATACATTACCCATTTAGCATTCTCAATGCAAGTGGAATAGCCATGTGTCTGGGGCAAAGAGAATGTTAAACATCTGTTCAATAAATTAATATTATACATGGATGACTCAATTTAAAATATATGTACATTTAGCATTAATAACTGTATCAAGGCACTTTTTCCTATTCCTCCCATGAAATACAGCTAAAACTGATGGGCCAGAAATGCCAATGGGAGAAGAAAAAAGATTGATTCTTCTAGCTAAAGAACCAGGAGAGGGGCAGCCTAGCAAGACAGAAAACCTTTAGACAAAAACCTCTCTACTCCAGTCAGACACCATGGAGAAAAAATGCACCCCACTCACACTTTGTCAGCAAAAGCCTAGGAGGGAGCCTAGACTTCTACACTCACACAGCTGTAACAAGGTGCCCCAACATGCCAACCTCCGGTGCTGAGGTGGTGTCAGAGAAAACCAAGTAGGGATTCAGAAGTTTTCTCCCCTCTCAGTGGTAACAAGGCCTCCCCCTCCCCCATAGTGTCAGTAGAGACCATGTAGGGAGTCTGGACTTTTACCCTTGCCAGACTGTAACCTCTGACCACCCCTCCTGTTCCTGGAAAAGTGCCAAGGTGGTGTCAGCAAAGGCCAAGTAGGCCATTGGGACTTTCACTATCACCTAGTATAGTGTCAGTTGACACCACTTGGGAAACAGTAACAGGGACCCCTACTCCTTTCAATGAAGAAGGTATCAGAAGAAGCCTACCAGGGATCTTGACCACCCCCTACTCTTGCTCAGCAATAACAAGGCAACCTTCCTCCCCAGTGTGTCAATGGAAGCTGAGCAGGGAACATGGACTTCCACCCCCATTTGGCAGTAATGAGGTGGTGCCTCACTGGCTTGTTGTCAGAGGAGTCCTGCTAAAACACAAGATTTTAAGAAGCTCTGGAGTCTCACAACAAAATGTCCAGGATACGATAGAAAATCATTGTCACACCAAGGAAAATATTGACTTCAATTTTAAAAGACCATCAACTGACACCAAGACCAAGATGACACAGAAGTTAAATTTGGCAAGGATTTTAAAGTAGTTATCATAAAAATGCTTTAACAAGCCATTAAAAATCATACTTGAAAGAAATAAGAAAAACCAGAGTCTCAGCAAATAAATAAAAGTTTTAAAGACAAAACAAATGGAAATTTTTGGAAGTGAAAAATACAATAAGCCAGGCATGGTGGCCTACACCTGTAATCTCAACTTTCTCCAGAGGCTGAGGTAGGAGAATCACAAGTTCAAGACCAGCCTGGGCAACTTAGCGAGACTCTATCTCAAAATAAAAAAATACAAAGGACTGGGGATGTGGTTCAGTGTTAAAGTGCTTGCCTAGAATATATAAAGCTCTGGGTTCAATCCTCAGTATTGAAAAAAATATTAACCAAAATCAAATAAGCCTAATTGGGTAGACTCCACAGCAGACTAGAGAGGATAGAGGAAAAAAATCAGTGAACTCAAAGATAGAACAATAAAAATGAATCATCTGAACAACAGAGAGATATGATTGGGGGAAAATGTGAACACAGCCTTGGGGGCCTGTGAGGCTATAACAAACGGTCTAGTATTCCTGCCATAGAGGATTCCCAGAAGGAGAGGAGAAAAAAGGTAGGACTGAGAAAGTACTAAATGAAATATGCTGAAAACTTCCCAAATATGGAAAAAGATATAAATCTCTAGTTTCAAGATGCTGAGTCAACCTCAAAGAGGATGAACTCCAAGAGATCTATGCCAAGACACATCATAGTCAAACTTCTGAAAACTAAACACACACACAAACATATATACGCACAAAATAATCTTGAAAAGAGTGAAAGAGAAATGACACATTAAATCTAAGGGGGAAACAATTCTAAGACTATAGATTTCTAATTAGAAATCATGGAAGGCAAAGGGAAGAAATGGCACAGTATTTTTAAATGCTGAAAGAAAAACCCAGAATTGTATAATCAGTGAAAATATCCTTCAGGAATGAATAGGGAAACCAAAACATTCTCACATGAAGGAAAACTAAGAGAATTTGTCATTTATAGACTACCATAAAACAAAGGGTAAATCCAACAAATCCCACTATTTTGTATAATTTTAACATACCAATAAAAAGTAGAAAGAAAGAAGAATGACTAAAGGAGGTTCTCTAACTAGAAACGAAACAATAAAAGAAGGAATATGAAACACCAGGGAGAAATAAGAGTGAAAAGGGTAAAATAATGGGTAAATATAATGGGCTTTCCTTCTCTTTTTGCATTTTATAAATTGTTTAACAGTTAAGGAAAAATTATAACAATAACTGATGTGGTTATCAATCTGTATAGAGGAAATATTCAAGATGACTGGGATATACATATGTGAATTCTTTGAGTTCTTTTTTAGTAGCCTCTTGAAAAGTCACACAAAGGGATACACTCAAAAGCACTATCAATCAGTTAAAACAGAATTCTAAAAACTGTTTAAGCAATCTGCATGCAGGCAAAAGAAACCAGAGTAAACAAAAATAAAATGGCCCTGACATATATGTGATTACATCAAATGTAAATGCTCTAAATACATCAGTTAAAAGAGTTTGGCAGAGTAGACGAGTGGGGGAAAGCCATACTTCAACTGTACATTGTCTATAAGAAATCCACTTCAAATATGTATTTCCAGAGGATTATGCTGGGTGTCAAAATGTCAATGTCAAAGGTTAAGCCAGTGTCAAAGGTTGCATATGATATGACTCTATTTATATAATGTTCTTAAAATAGGAATATTACAGATATGGAAACAAATTACTGATAATTCCTAGGAGTTAAGGATGGTGGGAGAATAGTCTGGGGGTGAATACAAATGAATAGCACAAAGGAGATCTTTTGGAATTCTTGTGCATCTTGATTGTGATGATGGTTATAGGAATCTACACATGATAAGATGATATATAACTACACATACATATTATACCACTAATTTTTATATTGTCCTATAGTTACACAAGGGGAAACTGGATGAAGGGTTCATGGGACCCCTCTGAGCTATCTTGACTGTTTCTTGTGAATCAATAATTGTTTCAAAATAAAAATATTTTCAAAAATTAAGCAGGTAGGGGCTGGGATTGTGGCTCAGTTGTGGAGCACTTTCCTAGCACATGTGAGGCACTGGGTTCAATCCTCAGCACCACATACAAAACTAAATAAAATAAAGTTATTTAAAAAAATTAAGCAGATTGCTGAGTGCAGTGGTGCACACCTATGATCCCAGCAACTCAGGAGGCTTAGGCAGGAGGATTCCAAGTTCTAAGCCAGCTTCAGCAATTTAGTGAGGCCCTAAGCCTAGAAAGACCCTGTCTCAAAAGAAAGAACAAAAAGGGCCGGGGATGTAGCTCAATGGTAAAGCACTCCTGGGTTAAATTCCCAATACCAAAAGACAAACAAAAAAAGCAGATTAATTTTTTAAAGCTACATCAAATACAACTTACACTTTCTTGGACTATACAAAAGGTGTATTACAAGCCTAATCATTAGTTTTCATTGTATTATATATACTTGGAAGAGCCAACCAGTAGTGAATTCTGGCTATAAAATGTTGGTAAAATTATTTATTAAATGTAACTATGTTTTCCTCTTCAACAATGCATCTAAGCTATTTTTAAAAAATCTGACCAGAACAAAAATATACATACCATAAATGAGATCTCAAACTGGTACTTCTTGTTTTCTTACCCTCCCCTGCCCACTTTTTGGTGCTGGAGATGAAACTCCTTACACATGTTAAGCACATGCTGTGCCACTGAGCTACACTCCTAGCTCCTGCCCTCCTTTTTTAAATAACATCAAATTTAGAGATAAAATTTCAGTATGATTATATTTATGCTTTTTATATACTTGGTTCTCCAATTTTATTTTGGGTGCTGGGGATTAAAGCCCAGCTTCATGCATGCTAAGCACATGCTCTACCACTAAGCTACATCCCCCAAAGAGTACTACTACCACAATCGAGATATATAACATTTCTATTATCCCCAAAATTCCCTCATGCCCCTTTCTATATTCAATCCTCTTACCCCATCCCCTCTCCTGATGTCAACCAACTTGGGGGTTTTTGTCCTCATAGTTTTGCCTAATCCAGAATTTCCTGAGTCATTTGAGTTTGACTTCTTTCACCTAGTATAAGGCCTTTGAGAATTGTACATGTATCAATAGTTCATGCCAGTTTGTTGTTGAATTTTATTCCACTGAATAATGTAATACCCATTTGTCTATTTATTCATCAGTTGAAGTATATTTGGGTTGTTGCCAGGTTTGAGCAATTATGCAAAAAGCTGCTATAATCATCTAGGTAGAGGTTTTTGAATGAACATAAGTTTTTGTTCATCTTGATTAAATACCCAGGAGTGGTATATGATGTGGTAAATATATGATTAAATGTACAAGAAGCTGCCAAATTTTTCCAGAGAGTGTACTATTTTTCATTTCTCCCAGCAGTGTATAAGATTTCCAGTTCCTCTACATCCTCCCCAATACTAAGTATTTTCATTTTTAAAAAACCTTTTTAGTGGGTCTGTAGGGGGTATCCCACTGTGGTTTTAATATGCATTTCTCAAATGATTAATGATGTTGAACATCTTTTCATGTGCTTAATTGCTATTCATACTGTGTGTGTGATGTCTTTTCAAGTCTTTTGCCCATATTTTATATCATATTTCTTGCTGTTTTCTTGTTGAGTTATGAGAGTCAATTCACACTTGTGTGCTAGATACCAGTCTTTTGCCAGATATGTGCATTGTAAATATTTTCCCTGGTCTGTGGCCTGCCTTTCACTTTCATAACTATTTTTTCGAAGAGCAAAAGTTTTAAATTTTGATAAAGTCTAATGCATCAAAGTTTTCTCTTGTGGATCATACTTTTTAACGAATATCTGAGAAATCTTTGGCTACACAAAAGTTAGAAGGAGTTTTCTCCTATATTTTCTTCAAGAAATTTTACAGTTTTAAGTTTTACATTTAAGTCAATGATCCATTTTGCATTGATTTTTGTATATAAGTGTTACTATTTCCAAAACTTTTTTTTAATTTCCACATTTTTATTGGTGTATTATAGCTATGCATAATGTTGGGATTTGTTGTTACATATTTGTACATGTACACATTATAATAACATAATTTGTCCAATATCACTTCCCTGGACTTTTCTGCTCCCTCTTTGTCTCCCATCCCTTGGTCTCTTTCTTCTACTGATCTGCCTTTGATTTTTACAAAATCCACCCCCACTTTTCTTTTCCATTTTCCTTTGTAGCTTCTGCATATAAAACATATGACCCTTGACCTTCTGAATCTGACTTATTTTGCCTAACATAATGATCTCTAGTTCCACCCATTTTCCTGCATATGTCATAATTTCATTTTTCTTTATGACTGAATAAAACTCCACTGAGAATATATATACCACATTTTCTTTATCCATTCATTCGTTGATGGACACCTTGACTGGTTCCATAGTTTGGCTTTCCAAAACTTTTATACATATAGTTATCTTATAATACTTTTTAAAAACTTTGAGAAAGGCACTGCAGGAATTTTAATCCCTATATCACAGATGAAAAAATTAATTAGAGAAGTGCTGTGACATCTTAAGGTTCACAGCTGATAAGAGATGAAATTGTAATGTAAGTTCAGATTTCCTGAGGCCTCCAGCCAGTGTTTTGGGAGTCAGGCAGCATGGGCTCAGGATGGGGCCCAGGAAAGGGAAGATTCCCAATGGGGATTTGAGCAACCTATTTGGCACTAAGGTATGGGACACAGGCAGTGGATTAGCCCTTACCTCACTCCAGCTGTGCTCCTCTGGCCATTTGGGGCTCTACAGTTGAAGAGAGCTGGAAGCTGGTCCAGAGCCCTTCTCAGGTAACACTCAATGAATGCTTTTTTTTTATAAACCACATGGCAAAACAACATTTTATTTAATAAATGTATAGGGAATTCCAATTTGAAAATTGCAAATACAGTACATATCAATGAATGGTGATGGTGATGGTGATAATGAACACTTGGAACATGTTCAGAAAGAATTGTGAAAACACAGAGTTAGAAATTAAAGCCAAGAAGAAAAATTAAGGAAACTAAGATTATTTAGCCTAGAAAAGAGAGGCTCAAGATGAAACTTGGTAACAGCCTTCAAACAAACAAACAAAAAAAGAAAGTTTAAGTTTTCCTTCTGAGGGCTGAGCAAGGGGAAATGGACTGGAAGAATCGAAGTAAAAGGGCAACTTTCTTTCTCCCTGGTCAGGATTGTTATAGATACCTAGCTTTTATTATTATTATTATTATTATTATTATTATTATTATTATTATTATTATTTACCAGGGATTGAACCCAAGGGCACTTAACCACTGAGCCACATCCCAAACCCCTTTTATTTTTTATTTTGTGACAGGTCTCATAAGGTTGCTTATAGTCTTGCTAAGTTGCTGAGGCTGGCTTTGAACCTGCCATCCTCCTGGCTCAGCCTCCCCAGCTACTGGGATTACAGGTATGCACCAACATGCCTGGCTGATACTTAGCTTTTAAAAACAGGATACTTGCCCTGGGCATGGAGGTACATGCCTATAATCCCAGAGTTTTGGGAGAGTGAGGCCAGAGGATGGCAAATTTACCAGCTTCAGCAACCTTGTGAGACCCTCCATTAAAATAAAAAGGGATAGGGATGTAGCTCAGTGGTAGAGTGCCCCTGAGTTCAATCCTCAGTACCACAATAAAATGCAATAAAAAACAATCTTCTTGTTTGAATTTGGAATCAGAGATTTGCCAAACATGAGTTATGATGAAGGATTTCAGGATGAAGTTTACATAGCCCTCTTGCATGGTGTCCTTAGAAATCTTTAGGTGGCACCTGAATCTTCTCCATACCCTAATCAACTCCAGGAGATTTTTGTCTGTGGACTTCCCTACTCCTTAGTCTTAGCATCTTTACAGAGTTGTTGCAATGACTAAGGCAAACCTGACCATAGCTCCTAAAAGCTAACCCCTATGCGCCTTGCCCTTGAATCCGAGCAGCCCAGTGTCTAATGCTACAGATCTGGCTTAGGGTCCCCAGAGAGGCCTGAAATGTTGGCAAGTCCAAATATGACCCCAACATTGGAATCTCCTGTTTTATAATATCTAGCATCTGCTTGCACACCTTTCTGACCAGCAGGGACCGGCAGGCTGACAATGCAGACCAATGCAATGCCCCCTCTTAATGGCCAGAGAATAAGAACTGAGACACCAGCAGCATAACCAGGTATCACATTAAACTATAGTGTCTTTGTGCTTCTTTTCTCTGCAGCATGGGTAGGAGCCCTCGCCATGGGTATGATCTTCTTCTGTTCTCCCATTGTGAGTATATTCACTGACCGACTGGGCTGCCGAATCACAGCAACTGCAGGTGCTGCTGTTGCTTTCATTGGCCTCCACACCAGCTCCTTCACCAGGTAAGGCTAGGAGTTGCTGGCTATTTCCCCATTGGCTTCTTTTTGGGCTTCAGCTAGAGACACTCTTCCCATTGCAGAATCCTCTGTGGCACTGGCCATGTGGGACTCTCAAGGACCCTGCTCCCAGGGTTCACGATACAATGGAATTCATCTAGGTAGGGTCTGAAGGACACATTTGAAGGGAATATTCCCATAGAGAACCCAAGAGTTCCAAAGAGTTGGGAGGAGTCTAAGACTGATAGTTCATAGACCTGGGTCCAAGCCCAGTTTTGGCCACTAAATGGCTATGAAAAATAGATGGGTACCATTACCCTGAGCCTCAATTTGTATATCTGTAACATAAGAGAATTAAACCAGATGGTCTTTCCAGGACTCTCCAAGATCTGCCACTCTGTTTCCCTTCAGTGTGCCACACATCTCATGACCTTGCTTTCCCTCCCAGGAGTGAACTACTTGAGCGAGCCCCTAGTATTTCAGAATTCTTGAAGGAATCCTATCCTGAAAAAGAGGTCAGCTGAGCCCAAGGCTGTTTAGCATGCCTGGCCCTTTCCCAAGTATCTCTGGTTGCAAATGGATGGATGATTTGGGATAGATAAAGACTTATGTCTTGGACATGAGAAAGATGTTTATAGCATCCCTCACTGAGGCATAGACCCAGAACCCAGCAACCCAGCTAGGTGTAGGCTAACTTGTTAATGTTAGTCAAGGGAAAACTTAAATCCTATTCCCACTTGTTCCACAGGCAGAACTTGGTAGTATTTTTTTTTTTTTTTTTGCGGTGCTGGGGATTGAACCCAGGGCCTATGTGCTTGCAAGGCAAGCACTCTACCAACTGAGCTATCTCCCCAGCCCAGAACTTGGTAGTATTAATCAAGAAACAGCTTTAAGTTCATTCCTGCTTTCTAACCAGTCCTGCAGAAATATGTATATAGGGGATGGGAGAATAAAGACCCTACATCATAGCTGGAGGAATATGAGATTCCTAAAGAACTCAATTGTCATTCTGTCAGACACTTAAGAACCTATGACACCTTCTACTTCCAATCTTCCTGGGCTGAAGTAGGAGAATGTTGGCCTGGAGACAAGGAAATGGCCACAGTGACATGTTTGGAATGGGGGCAGAGCTAACTTGTCAGAAACTTGCTCTCTAGGCGTAAGGTTCCACTCACAGTAAAGAATGATAATTGTGTTCTGCCTCAATTTGCCTCCATGACGGGAAGCCAGTTTCTTTATGACTTAAGCATTTCCGGCTGCCCAGCCTGCCTTCCAGTAGAGCTCGGATTTGGCCTGCAGTGATTTCTTGGCTCCATCCCATCCGATTGGGACAGAGGAGGGGAAACCATACCCTGCCTAGAACCTGCATAGCCCTCCCAGGACAGGAGCTCCAAACCTTTTCAGAACCCCTCTGGTGGTCGGCCTCATTTGCCGCCAGCAAGCTGGTGCCTGGTTTCTTGAGGGGAGGAGCTAGGCCTCAGAAGCAGCTCCATTCTTAGCACTGCATAGCAGAGGCCTGTTGCTTGAGGCACAGCAGAGCAAAGTGTAAACAAATTAGCAACATACGGATCCCATTTCCCTTCCAATTCACATGGGCTCAGACACTAGAGGGGAAGGAGCTCAGATGTGGTGTTTTCTTCGGGAATTCTTTAGGCACACTGGAGTAGGCGTTCTGTTCTCTAGCCCCTGACCCCCTACCCCATTTGCTCTTTCTGTAAGAACATTTCCAGAGCCAAGAAACTTTATGGATGGCTTCACATCCAGTGGAAAAATGGTTATGCTTGTGGCTAGAGCTCCAAGTCATCCTTCCTGTTGTCTCAGTCAGGGCTCTGAGTTCCTCTGGATGACGTGGAACTGGGTAGAGTACTGGCAGGGCTGATGAGGCTTTGGCAAGCCCAACTCAGGGGCCTATGGTCCTGTGGCCCAGATAGAAACAAATGCACCACATAGCACCCTGAACTAAATCTCATGTTTTGTCCCCACAGCCCCTTTTCTGAAGGTCTAGCTTCTCTCCCTAAGATAAGGCCCCATTCCAGACCAATCCCATAGATACCTAGAATCTAATGGGAAGAAGCCCTAAGGAACCTGACAGAAGAACAGTTGGCCTAGCTATGTGTTCCAAGTAGAAATCACCCTTTAAAACCAAAACCCCTGCCCACATCCAGTGAGTACAAGCAGACAGAAAGTCACAGCGATGAAAGCTATCTTAGAATGATGGGGACTAGCACCACATCTTGTCTGCAGCATAGGCCAAGTCCTTCAGTATGAAGACGGGATCTATCTCTGGGGAAGAACTGCCTGGCCAAGAAGAGTATTGGGTAATAAAGTGGCCAGATAAGAACTCTTGCAAATCATATGGAAGCATCAAAAAGAAAACAAAACTCTTCATTAGGTTGTGCCAATATTATCTGGGGGCAGATGACTGGCCAAACTGACCTTCCCATGGCCTTTCCCCTTCTGACACTTTGCCTTCTGTTACAGAGGCTTATGGCCACAGCAGGGCCTAAAGGTTTTAAGCCAGGGCCTGTCTTACTTGGCCAGGCCCACAACTTCTTTGAGGCTACACTTCCCATCAAGCAGTCAGTCTACTCTGGGGGAACTAATCAATACCATGTCCAGAAAGAGAGGCAGGATTCTGGAAATTAAAGAGACTCCCTACTCCAAGATCCCCATGGATATCATCCAGGTCCCAGGGTAAAGGCCTTGGGATTGTTGGACCTTGGAAAGGGTAGGGGAGTGGCTGTCTCTCAAATCATCAGCCATTCTCTAAAATACTAAGGTCCCTGAACGTGAAGAAAGACATTGAAAAATCCTATGGAGGGTTTCAACCTTCAAGGATTTTGGTTCCTTACAGATCTTCCATTCTTACATAATTATGTCAAAATGGATTCTGCTGTCACGTATAACTAAAAAGAACCAATAAATAAAAAAGAAGGTCCAATTCCTTGTTGTTACTTGGAATAAAGCTTTGGCTACCAGTCTACCCATAGTGTCTAGGTGAGCAGTAGGGCAAAACTGTTCTCAGGCACTGACTTAACTCCCTGTAACCTTTGAATAGGTCGGCTAGAGCTTTGTTTTGAACAACCATGTTTGCTAGGGTGCTAGAGTCACACAGACCTGGATTTAAGTCCAAGTTTTACTGATCCTCAGTTATATTATCTTGGGTAAATTACCTGTCCGAACCTCTGCTTCCTCATCTGCAAAATGGGGATCAGAAGGCCCAATTCCTTTGGTGCAACCATTCTGGAAAGCAGTATGGAGATTCCTCAGGAAACTTGGAATGAAACCACCATTTGACCCAGTTATCCTACTCCTTGGTCTATACCCAAAGGATTTAAAATCAGCATACTACAGTGACACAGCCACATCAATGTTTATAGCAATTAAATTCACAGTAGATAAGCTATGGAACCAACCGAAAACAGATGAATGGGAAAAGAAAAAATGGTATGTATACACAATGGAGTATTACTCAGTCATAAAGAAGAATGAAATAATGGCATTTGACAGTAAATGGATGGATCTGGAGACTATCATGCTAAGTGAAGTAAGCCAGTTCCCAAAAACTAAAGGTTGAATGTTTTCTAATATGTGGAAGGTAATCCACAATAAGGGGGGCCATGAGGGGAAGTATAGACGTTCAATAGATGAGACAAAGGGGAATGGAGGGAAGGGAGAGCCGATAGGTAAAGGAAGGACAGTGGAATGAATCTGACATAATTTTCCCATGTATATGTATGAAAAAATCATAGTGAATTCTGTCTTCACATACATCCATAAATATGGGATCAGAGAATAAGATATATTCCATTCTTACATAATTTTGTCAAAATGGATTCTGCTGTCATGTATAACTAAAAAGAACCAATAAATAAAAAAGAAGGTCCAATTCCTTGTATGCTCTGAGGGTCAGTGGCAAGTGGGGCTGTGGGTTAACGGTGGAGGAATGAAGGTCTCAAGAGACTAAAGTGGGGGGCTAATGGATTGCTGGTCAGGTTGCTGAGAATAACTCTCTGTGTCTCTCCCACAGCTCCCTAAGCCTACGCTACTTCACCTATGGAATTCTCTTTGGTTGTGGCTGTTCCTTCGCCTTTCAGCCATCCCTTGTCATCCTGGGCCACTACTTCCAACGCCGCCTGGGTCTGGCCAATGGTGTGGTGTCCGCTGGGAGTAGCATCTTCTCCATGTCCTTCCCCTTCCTCATCAAAATGCTGGGGGATAAGATCAAGCTGGCCCAAACCTTCCAGGTGCTGAGTACCTTTATGTTTGTTCTTATGCTGCTCTCACTTACCTACCGGCCCCTCCTGCCCAGCTCCCAGGACACCCCAAGCAAGAGAGGTGTCCGCACCTTGCACCAGCGCTTTCTGGCTCAGCTCAGGAAGTACTTCAACATGCGAGTGTTCCGCCAACGCACTTACCGCATCTGGGCCTTCGGGATTGCTGCTGCTGCCCTTGGCTACTTCGTTCCTTATGTACACCTGGTGAGGAAGTCCAGGGTGGGCCCACACCACCTGGCCCCAAGAAGCTGCCCTCAACCTGCCTGGAGTTCAGAGGGTAGGGGTGGAGGACACTGAAAGAGTAGAGCTGAGACATTTGGAAAAAGAAACAGAACAGTGGTTAGAGATAACCAGAGAGGCACAGAGCACAGATCAAGGGAGGACCTCAAAGGAAAATGGAGGGAGTTCCTTGTGGGAAGGTCCATGCACTGTGCTTAGACAAAAATTAGGCAAAAAAGCCTGGTTATCCATAAAATATTAAGTAAATAAAAATAAAATGCAAAAACAATTAGATTTTTAGGAAACAAGCAGAGTGGGATGTAGGAGACTGGCCCAGATTGTCTAAGACAGGGTTTTTCTAAGACTGTGTTCTGTGGAAGGCTGGTCTTTGTGGCCTAATGATTTTATTTAGAAAATAACACATTAGATCTCTCTAACTTCATAATGCATAGTAACCTCTTTAAGGTACTAACAAATCCTGCAGTAAAGAAACCCCTTCAGTTTTGTTTACTCTAGCATTCACCAAACTTCTAGGCCACAGAACTTACAGTTGTAATGTAGTTGTTATTCTCCATAGACTGTGTTTCTCAAAACACACTTCAGAAGAGTTGCCTGGAAATTGGTAGATCCTTTTCTCCTGGTGACTTGATATTGTTCCAGGCTGTCAGTGTTGGGTCAGGGGATGGGGATAGAGGAACCCTTGGGTTTTCTTAGTTGTAAAGGTTGTATTCTGCCCTGCCAGGGCCTCAAAGGAGTTTGGAGATGCCCACTCTCCTTGGCTGTTGCTCAGAAGCCCAACATCCAGAGGGCCAAGGGATAAACAGACTTTTGGACTGTTGTAAGCAGGTAGAAAGTTTGTCCTGGAGCCAGGGGTACAAGGGAGAGGACTACAGGAGGAGCTCTTGTCCTATTCCAGCAAAGTGAGCAGTAGAGAGTCCTGGATATGCCAACAGTTAACCAGTCAGCTCTTCTTCCTCCTCCTGTTCTGAGGGTCCTGGTGTCCTGCTTTTCAGATGAAGTATGTGGAAGAGGAGTTCTTGGAAATCAAGGAGACCTGGGTGCTCTTGGTGTGTATTGGGGCTACCTCAGGCCTTGGGCGTCTTGTGTCAGGTCATGTTAGTGACTCCATTCCTGGACTTAAGAAGATCTACTTGCAGGTGAGTGTGACCATATGTACACTGTGGGGAAGAATAGCCTGCCACAGGTTATCTCTAGGCTTTGGAACAAATTGGTAGGGTGTGCCACTGCAGTGCCCTGGGCCCTGGTCTGGCATCAGTTTTTTGTGACACAAGAAAGTCAATCAAATTCTCTGAGCCTGTTTCCCCTGTTTTTAAGCAAAAGCAGACATCCTTGTTATGCCTCCTTTACCAAGATGGAATGTGTATCCAGTGAAATCAGGGTATATGAAACCTTTTAGAACATTTTACCAGCATTTTTAAAAATTAATAATAGCAGCCAGGCATGGTGATGCATGCCTGGAGGCTGAGGCAGGAGGATCACAAGTTCAAAGTCAGCCTCAGCAAAAGCTAAGCAACTTAGTGAGACCCTGTCTCTAAATAAAATAAAAATAGGGCTGGCGATGTGGCTCAGCAGTTGAGTGCCCCTGAGTTCAATCCCCAGTAACCACCTTCCAAAAAAAAATTAATAATAGCTCTCCATCTGAAAACAGGAAACTGAAGCCAGAAGTTAGATGCAGACCCCAGTAAGGACTGATTTTATTGCTACCCTACACTCTCTTGGAGAATTGGAGGATCATAGGCAACTATAGCACTCGTGTGATCCAGTGTCTCTCTCCCATATGCCCAGGCCCAGGTCTATCATGTCATATTTCCAGAGCTACTTGGCATCAAGCGCTGGTTCTCTTTCTCTCTCTGGTACTGGGCAGGGGTGCTCTACTACTGAGTCACGTCACCAGCCCTCCTCCCTTTTTTTTTTATTTGTAAACAAATGGGATACATGTTGTTTCTCTGTTTGTACATGGCGTAAAGGCGTACCATTTGTGTAATCATAAATTTACATAGGGTAATGTTGTTTGATTCATTCTGTTATTTTTTCCCTTCCCCCCCACCCCTCCCACTCCTCTTTTCCCTCTATACAGTCCTTCCTTCCTCCATTCTTGCCCTCCTCCCTAACCCTAACCCTAACCCTAACCCTAACACTAACCCTTTTTTTTTGATACTCGGAATTGCTTTGGTATATCCACAGCCCTTTTTATTTTTTATTCTGAGGCAGGGTCTTGCTAAGTTGCTGAGGCTGATCTTGAACTTGTGATTCTCCTGCTTCAGCCTCCCGAGTTGCTGAGATTGCAAGTGTGCACCACTCGACCTGGCCAAACAATGATTCTCAAAGGCCATCCTCTCAGTCAAAATCAAAAACAAAGTGCCAGAAAAGGCCAAACCTCACTTTCCCTCTTTAGTCCTCACTTTACTCATTTATGCAATAAGAATCATTCTTCCCTTTCCTGTCTCACCTTGCAGGAGAGGATCAAAGGAAATGCAGTATGACTAGGCTTTAGTCCTTCTGACAGTGACATAGGTTTCCTCATATTGTGGGCAGCAGAAACATAGATGCTCCAGAGGCTACTTTTTTTTGTGAACTGGACCCTGTTCTGATTCAAATACAGACTACTACTACTCAGGTTGTCAGTCTTTGGCTGGCAGCAATAATGTCTTCCTGATCTACCTCATGCTTTTTGCTCTTGTAACTGGTCTTACCAGAAGGTGCCTAAGTGTGGAACCCCGTGGAGGGGCAAAGGCAGGCCCAAGAAATAAGAAGTCATGAAGAAAGCCCTAAGGGTACTTCCCAGGGGCCCTGTCTATACTCACAGCAGGGATTTATCTGTTCCAAATGTGTTCCTAAATATCCTCGGATGTTTTGGAGGACATGATTAATTTTTTCCTGTTGTTTAACTCTGTGTTAGTTTGTCAGAGCTGCAGATGCCCTTTGTGTCCACCAGTTCAAATTCTCATTGCACTGATGGAGAAACTGAGGGAAAGGCTTCTTAGACAGTAATGGCAGAGCTGAACTCCTGTGAAGCACTCTTCTCATATCTTACCTTACCCTAAGTGATGGATGACAAAGTCAAGTCTCAGAAATAATAATTGACTTGACCAAGGTCAAACCAAAAGCCTGTGATTGGGATTATGAAATTTTCAGTTTGCGTGCAAATATCAGCAAGTGCTTTTTCTGGGTGGCTTTCTGCATGGGAGTATGCATGCTCTTCCTGCCTCTTTCACAAGCCCCCACCCGCCCCGGGTCTTCCCTGCCAGTATTAGCCAAGATGCCAAAGGGTTCTGGAAATCAGAGTAATCTGGCACTGAGCCAGGACTTTATCTTGAGGAGAGGCAGCAGCCCCTGCCTAACCATATAGCTCACATGCTTCTCATTATAGTCCGTAGGAGAGAGATGGGGCCCCAGCAGCTTTTGCGTTCTGTTGTGCAGCAGGAGTTCCAAGGGACAGGGAAGCAGAGCTGGTTGGAGGCCGAGTTAGGCTAGAATTCAGTGTTTCTGTTAACTTTTCTCACCCTCTGCCACCCTCTGCTCCTGCTCCTTTTTCTTAGTCTTACTCGACCCAGTTTCACCACTTAAAATAATATAAAATAATCTTAGAACATCATAGTTGAAACACATCTTCATCAACTCGTAGTCCAACTCTTTCATTTTACAAATTGAGTGTCTCAGGCTAAGAGCATAAGACAATGGATAAACTGCTTCTTTCTCTTGAGTTTCTCAAGAGACTCCATCACAGGAATTGTCTTTTTGTCTCTGGGTCAGATGCAGGAGTACAGGACTGGGGGAGAAAAGGAGGGTACACAGCATCAGGTTCTGAAAAACCACCCATTAGACCCTGTGGTTCCTACTATTCATGGAGACAGGCACACATGCCTGGCATCTAGCCTCTGCACAGTCTGTTGGCAAGGAAATGGTGACAACCTGCAGGATAGCCCCACTTTGGGCCAATTCTTGAGACCTCATTCTCAGTTCTAAGAGGGATTTTTTTTATTTCCAAACTTTGGCAAGGCCTCAGAGGATGTTAAGAGGCAGCTAGATACAATAGGTAGCAATTAGACCTGATTAAAATCAGTTAATGCTATCCTTTGTGTTATATAATGGTATTAACTCTTAATTGCCATAATGGGCTTGGTTGATAGGTGGATCTGGTTTTATCTCATAGTTGTGTGTGAAGCTGGAGTGTCTCCTGTTCTTATTCCAACTTCTGCCTAGCTGCCTCAAAACAACCTGGTAAAAGTTCAAAGTTTCCCCAACAAACAGATGTCCTCAGATGGTGTTATCTTCTCCAAAACCCAACCAATCCACCTAACAAACCCACTGTGAGCAACAACACAGAAAACCTTCTTTGATCTTTGTGGTACTGGGGATTGAGCCAGGGGCACTTTACCACTCAGAAACATTCCCAGCCCTTGTTTTTACTTTTTACTTTGAGACGGGGGTCTTGCTAAGTTGGTGAGGCTGGCCTCCAACTTGTGATCCTCCTGTCTCAGGCTCCTGAGTCTCTCGGATACAGGTGTGCACACCACACTTGGTAGCAATACAGAAAACCTTTAGAGCCAGAAACAGACTTGATCTCCACTCTTCCCACATGTTCCTGAGTACATTGGCCTGCTTATTGGTCAACTATGAACTATTGGCAAATCCTTGGGCCTCTTAAAGCCTTAGTAAACAGATCAGGTCTTAGCCTTGGCCCTGGGATAACCTGGCTCTGCTGGCTGCAGAGAATGGTGGAGGGGCAAGTGGTGCTCCTTTCTTTGCTACAGCCAAGATCTTCAGTCAAGTTCACAGGCACAGGTTGCAAATGACCATAATCAAAAGATCAGCTGTGTTTCCAGTGGCCCTTCTCTGTTGAGAGTGAAAAACCCAGCCTTGGCAAAGGCAGTGTCTTTGTTTTGGAGTCATTTTTTGTCTCAGCCCAGAGAAAACCCAGCTACTAGTCAGTGCTCCTGGTCTGGATTTAGCTGCCTCGATACCCATCTACTAATTTGGTTCTCCTGTAAGGCCCCTTTGTTGCCTTCTTAGGGTGTCTAGTCAAGCCCAGAGGGCCCTAGGGACATGCTGCCTGAGGCATTTGAGTCAGGTATGTGTCCCATGTCCTAAAGCATAAGGAATCTGGGTGAACCTCCTAATGGTTTCTTTCATGTCAAGGTGTTTTCTAAAATATACCTCCACCAAAATGGGCTCCTTCCACAATTTAGGAAGCCATACCTTCCTTTGTATTCCCCATGTAATCACTGCACAAGCCACCCTCCTACTTCCTATACCTTACTTGAATCTGAGAATACCAACATGGCCTGATCCCAGAGACAGTCAGACATAGGCTCAGAAAGAAGAAACAGTATTCCCTTTATCTCAGGATCCAATAAAAAGACCAATTTCTTGAGCCCAGGGGCCATGTCCTCCCTTTCTTTAATCCTGCTAGATTCAGTTAAGCCAGGGCTCTCACAAAGACTTTGAACACTTCAGTCAGGACTTAGAAGGGACCTGAGTAACTAGTTCAACTGCTCTCCCTATTGACACCCTGCTTCCCCCAACCCATTTCAGAGATGGTAGAAATGAAGATCTGAGAAAGAAGATGTCATTTGCTATGTGGTCTTGCCTGGTCAGCACGAAATGACCTCAGGCCCTTGCTCCCCTAGGTCCTCTCCTTCCTGCTCCTGGGCCTGATGTCCATGATGATTCCCCTGTGCCGGGACTTCGGGGGCCTCATCGTTGTCTGCCTCTTCCTGGGCCTGTGCGATGGCTTCTTCATCACCATCATGGCCCCCATCGCATTTGAGCTGGTGGGCCCAATGCAGGCCTCACAGGCCATTGGCTACCTCCTGGGCATGATGGCCCTGCCGATGATTGCTGGGCCCCCCATTGCAGGTGAGGCTGATTTCCAGGGAGGGCGTGAGTCAGGAAGTTCTGTTTTCCCTGGGCTCTAGCTCTCTGAGAGGCCCCCTTTCCTCTTATTTTCTGCATAAGCAGCCTTGTCAGAGTGCATGAAACCCCTTATCACTACTGGTGAAGGAGATTAAACACAGTTTAGAGGCATGGGTTCATTTGGGGGGATGGGTTTTCCATGGCTATGTTTCAGTGGGGTTTTATTATAGACAGTATGGCTTCTTCTAGGAGAATAGAGGGAAAAATAGGTTTGGCCTTCTTGACCATTCTATCTGTGCAGTGTTCTCCTGCTCTCCCCACAGTTAAGTCATTATTTAAGGTAGCTGAGTAAAAGAAGTAGGGAAAAAAAGACAGTGGGCCCTAGTTTTATTACAACTTTGAGACGCCCTCCTCTTCCTCCTCCTCTACTGGCTTTAGAAGTAAACCTATTAAGGAAACACCCTAGGACTCAGCCAGTGAAGTTCACCTCCAGCAGGAAGCAGGCAAAGTGCTGGTGTGCCATTTTTCAGCACTACTAGTTTCTCCCTACACTCTCCCAGGAGAGCATTGTTGGTAACCAAAGGAACATAAGAAACAAGAAGCCCAATGAAAAGAGAAGTTCCTTTCCTTTCTAGGGATTTATTATAAACATTGACTCATGGGTTACCTCCCCTAAGCTGGTCAAATGGGCTAATTCAACAAATACTCCTTGAACTCAATTATGAACAAGGTATTGTGAGGGTGCCATGTGACAGTGGCAAAAGCTTTCATTCGGGCTCTCGTGCAACAGTTACACTGCTTACTGGGGGAGGAGAGCCTCTATCTGATCCCAACAGTGCCCCAGAATCTACAACTCTTTCCATGTTGATTACCTCTTGAGTAAGCAAAGGAACAAGGGCCTTCTTGCCTTTGTTCCTGGGCTCATCCTCCCTGTGAGGTAGTTCATTAGCTTCTGGAGGTGAAGAGGAAAAGACCTTGCATCCCATGCCAAATACATCCATGGTATTGGCAGCTTAGAGGAACCTTGAGGGGCCAACTATATGTATAACTGAAAAAAAAAAAAAAGATATACACGTGACTTCTTCCTAAGGCAATGGAACTTCAGAGAAAGGACACTTCAGAGAAAAAGCAACTAGGGATTCAGCTGAATGGGAGTAGGGACAGGGAATATCCCTGTGAACAGAGACAAGGCTTGGCCTTCCTTCTATGGTTCCCTCCTAACACCATCCCTAGGAGTGACGGGACGGTAGCTATATCTTGATGGAAGTCACAAATGTGGAAACCTTAAGAGCAGTTTCATTCTCTTCTTTCCTAATGAGCATTCACTTCAAAGGCCTATAGTCCCTTTACCTCAGGGAGGAACCACTTGCCTTTAAGTTGGGGGAGCTCCTGAGTCAAGGCAGTGCAGGCCAGGATTCTCTGGATAGGCACTGGGATGGCCCCTAGAAGAAGCTGAGAGCACCTTTGGGTGGTAGGAAGAAGCAGAGAGCACCTTTGGGTGAGCTTGACTTGTGTCTCTTGACTGTTTCAGGCCTCCTCCGCAACTGTTTTGGGGACTACCATGTGGCCTTCTACTTTGCCGGTGTACCCCCCATCATTGGGGCTGTCATTCTCTTCTTCGTACCTCTGATGCATCAAAGGATGTTCAAGAAAGAGCAGAGGGATTCCAGCAAGGATAAGATGTTGGCCCCTGATCCGGACCCCAATGGGGAGCTGCTGCCAGGCTCTCCGAACCCTGAGGAACCAATCTAATGCCTCTTTCTTGCTATTGTGTGCTCCTCCCCAGCCCTTCCCCTTCATCCCACCCTGCTCAGCATTTACATTTTTTTTGCCACCAGCACACTTGTTCCCAAACCTGTGCACACAGCATTTCAGCCACCTGACCATCCCCTTGGAGCCAAAGCTCTAGGTGTTCCAAACTCATTAACCAAAATTTCCCCATGAATGCCTTTAAACTTGCCAGGGCCCTTCTTCTCCCAGGAACTGGGAAAGCTTGAGATATCCCCCTGGCCTTTGGAACCTCTCCATATACTTTCTAACCCCTGGGGGAGGAGGTAGATAGGACCTCCTGGCCTCAGCTTGTTAGTCGCCCACTAACATCAACTGCCAAAGGTGCTACTGTGTCCCCAGGAGCCTCGTGGGAGAGACTCAAGCCTCTGATTACTAAGAATTCATTGCCATCCATCCTTGGAAGCCATTTGGGGGGTGGGGGAAGGGAGGCAGAATGAAACAAGGAGCCTTGTTTAGTCTGAAGAGTTCCTGAGGGCTGTGGCTTCCCAAGAGCTGTATACAGGTAGTATCCCCATAATATGTTTGGTTAACAGTCTGCTTCTCTCTTCCCTTCAGTTTTTCTCTTCTGCCTCCTCTCCATTCTCTTCCTTCTCTATTTCTTTTTATGACTGTCACAGACACATAGGTGCTTGGAGAAAGGAGGGACCCAGAGCTTGGGCCAATCAGCCTCATCTTGGCCCAGTCTAGCCCTAACACTAGCATTAATCCCATTCATCTCAGGCTGAGCCTCATCTCACTTTTTGGCTCAAGCTGATATAATCATAGACTGGAAGAGCAGAATATCACACAGGGAAAGGACCTTAAACACCACAGAGTTCCATGTTCCACCCACTGATTTTTACAGATTTTCCAAGCTAATGCATTAACCTGGAGGCCTTCCCAGCCCCCCATTCTTGTACACACCTGTCAAAATGTGAAGAAACTCCTCTCATCTCAGCAGGCCGAGGAGGACTAATGACAGTGAGCTAGCCTGGTGCAGGGAGGGCCAGTGGTTATTGACATGGTGAAGGACCAACTCCTCCATCTCTTAGTTTTCATGACAGGTCAATATTTCCACCTGGGCCAGGCCAGGAAATGGACTGTTTTAGGAAAGACCTCATTCAGAACCTGGATCCCAAAAGGTACAGGCAGCTGCTGCACATAGGGTTGGACAATTTCTTTTAGGAAGGGGAAGCCACCCTAGCTTTTACCACCCAGTGTTTCCCCCATGCTGGGCATCCTGGGCCACTCTGCTTAGTGGGCATTAATGGTGCCAGGAAAGGTAGATTCTGGACCACTTTCATCCCTCTGAAGTAGGTGCCAGATGCTTCTCTATACCCAGGCTCTGGGCAACAATCTTACTGAAGAGCATTCCAAGTGCCCCTGGCTAGGGGCAGAGGGCACTGCCAGGCTGTGTCCAGCTAGCACAGCTCACCTTATTAGAAGCTCAGCCTCTCTCCTCACTCTGTCTTTGTGTCTCTTTCTCCTCTCTCTGGGCCTTTGTTTATTGTGTTCCTGTCACCCAACCTTTCATCATCTTTTTGCCAGGCACCCCTGGCTGTCACTTAGAGACAACAGTAATTTGCCACCCTAAACCAGGGTCATCCTAGGGCCAGGAGGATGAGGTTGCCCTGAGGGGCTACAAAGAAGACAATGGTCCCCACACATGAATTTTTCCGTTACAAACAGGCAGCTGGGGCATGGTTGGCCTCTGAAAGTTTCATTCAAGGCCAAAGTCCGGAGCCCCCCACCTCTGCTGGTTCTAGTCCAGCTTTTATCAACTCCCTGAAGGAAAATCCACTGGTTCTTGGCTCTGTAGGTAGGAAGGGGCCTAGTTAGTAGCCTGTCAGCTCAAAGAGCAGTGGAACAGGAGAAGCTGGACTCCCAGGAGCCCAGTAACTCCTGGGAGAGACCACTGAAAATACTGGAGCAACAATGCCCCTGCTTCCATTCCTCCCTGCCCCACCCCCACGGAGATGCTGGAGGGTGTCCTGCAGGGCCTCCTTTGTTGCTCATGGCTGGATAGCTTTTAAAAATCAGGCTGCCACCCACTTCTCTCCAGATGAAGGAAAGACCTTCACAGGTCCCAAATCTGCCCATTCAGGTGTCACTTAACATTGGCAGGGTGTCAGTTTATTTCTTCCACACATGTATGTGTGCATGTGTGGGCTTGTGTGCTTTTGGAGAGAATGTTGGTTGGCAAAAGCAGCACAGTATTAATATTTAGAGTAAGATGCAGCCTCTTAAGCACCACAGTTAAACCTAGGAGAACGAACAAAATTTTGGAGCTTGAGACCTGGGACATTTAAATCCTCAAGGGGTTTGGAACAAAATAAACAGATCTAAAAGTTTGGTTTTGGTATGTATGTTGCCTACAAGGGTGAAATAGTCAACCTGGTTAACAGCAGGAAGTTTGGCTTCAGAACTGAAGCCTCATTCCAAATCAGATTTCTGCCAGGATCTGTGCTCTCTGAGAGAAAGCGGACATTTGAAAAGGAGAGGAGCTATATAGGGGTTTGTATCTGGGTGGACAGTTTGAAACTTCAATTTTTAAGGGAGCTCTGAAGTGGAAAAGTAGCTACTTTACAAAATGAGAACACGGTTACTGGCTGAGTCAGAGTAAAGGCCCTGCCAAGGCCACCACCTTGCTACAAATGTGCATACTGAAAACTGGCAAAGACCTTAGCAATAATACAATTCAGCCCCTCTCCCTTATTGATAGGGAACGTGAAGGCATTAGTATAGCTGGATTACATAGCCCCGCAGTGACAGAGCCTGGAACGGAGGGTGATACAGGGGAGAGACCTACAAGAATGACAAAATTAGGAATGACCTTAAAGTCCCATTTGTCAATATTCTACACTGAATTTAAGTGGGGAAACTGAGGCCTAGAGAAAGGAAGGGCCTGCTGCAGGTTCACACAGTTCATCAGAACAAACTTGAGACTTGAACTCAGGTACCTAACAGACTTCCAGTCTAATCCAAACCCCTTGTTTGACAGAAGAAGGAAGGAAAAAGGACTCGCCCACTCACTAAACCACCCAGAAACCCATTTCTAAAAGGGTGTTAGCAGGACCAGCTCTGAGTGAAAATAAAAGCTGAGCAGTGTAATTCTCAGCGTACCCCATTGCTTCACAATTACCCTCATTCCCAGTCAACACAAACTTTTGGTTTTCTCTCTCCCAGGCACACAGTCTAGACCTTCAGGAAGCCTTGGCCTTGGAGGCTCCTTCCCACCAACTGCCCTTCCACTCTCAACAACTCAAGAGTAATGAAGAAAGTCCATCTCCTGGCTATGCAATAAGCAGGGCAGGGACAAAGAGAGGAGACTTGTTTCCTTTGGGAGCGGGTGGTTTACCACCCAGCTCTTGGCTATTGTTGTTTCTCCCCTGCTCAGTGCAGACACCCTCAGGCTGCCGGCCTCCTCATCTCCTCCCACTGAGGCTAATTACTTTGTCCCGCTGCCAGGTCCCAAGCTCTCCCACCCAAGATCTGCTGCCCCTCCAGTCCCTCCCCCAGCAGCCCTGAGGGCTAGACTGTGTTTGATCACTCAGGATCGTTAGATTTCAAAGCTGTGGAATCCCATAATTTTTATGAGCATATGCTCTCCTCCAGGGCCTTTTCATGTCTGAAAAGGCAGCCAGCAGCTCCCTGCTTCTTCTCCACAGTAGCAGAGCAGGCCAGCTGACAGGGATTACAAATCCCCGGTGTCTGACAGCTGGTGCCTAGAGAGGTGGGTGCTGGTTAGACCAAGAACACGAAGCAAGTTCTGAAATTCCAATAAGCTGAAATGTAGTAGAGACCCCAGAGGAGACGCCAGAGGAACAAGGAAAGGGATTAGATACCCGGGAGGTTGAGGAGGCTGTTCTTCAAAGGCCCTTTGATTCCTGCCTTTCAGCTCTCTCTAGTGGTCCAGGCCTGGTTTTCATGTCATTTCAGCAATATTTCCTAGAAACCTGCTGTGTGTCAGGCACTGCTAGAACCCAGGGACTTCAGGAATGAAAAGAACAGATTTAGAGACAACAATGAGAGGAACATAAGGAATTTGTATTATCTTCTTTCCAAGATATCTTTTCCTTCTCTGGGCTGTTGTGGCTTGGGGCGTACCGATCTTGGCGCCAAAACTCTGTCCACTTTGGGGCAGGGAGGACACCACGCCCCCACCGTCACCGAGGCGGCCGGCCCCTCCCCCTCTGCTCCCCGCAACTGGCCTCCCGGGGGCCAGAGTCGCCCGGAAGAACTACTCCAGCTTCAGCGTCGGTTTCCTGCTGAGCTCCAGCCGGACAAAATTAGCCGCTCGCTCACATCTAACAAGTGTCCCAGGCCGCGTCCAGCTGGGGCGGGGGCGGAGCCCGCGGGCCGCTTGCCCGCCCGCCCGCCCGGCCGGCCGGTCCCACCAGCCGACCCGCAGCACCTGCCTGCGGCCCCCGCCCACAGCCCCCTCGCGCCCCGGCTCCTGCCAGAGACTGCGGCCCCCACGGCGCTAGGAACCCGGGGCGACCCCACCCTCCTGCCCCCCACACTCCCGCCGCCTAAGCCCTCGCAACGGCCGCCCGGGATCCCGGGTGCTCAGCGGTACCCTTTCCCCCAGGCCGCCCCCGACTCCGGGATGCCTGGGATGGAGACGGGGCCCGATGGGGCTGGGGTCCCGGGCCGGCCGCTGCTCCTGGTCCTGCCACCGGCTTCGGGTCACGCTGCCCACCGGGCGGGCAGCGGGGGTGGACGGGCCTCCGTCCGTTCCCGGGCGGGGAGGGGAACACCGGGAGCCGCGCCACGGAAACGCATCTGCCCTGCTTCTCAGGCGGGAACCCGGCCGCCCGCCCGCCCGCGGGGAGGGGGAGGGCAGGAGGCGCCTGTCTCCGCCCGCCAACTGTCCCCGAGCCAGATGGACAGACAGCAGCTGCCGGTGTCCGCGTCCCGGGCTCAGCTCCTCCTCGGTGCCCCACCCCCACCGCCCTGCTCGTGCCACCGCTACCAGGGGCTGCAGCCGCAGCGGCCATGGCGCGCCCGCGCCCCGGCCGCGCGCCTACTGCGCCACTACACCCGGCGACCCCCGTGGGGCCCCTGAGAACCCCTGCCTCAGGCCTCCCTCCTCCCTCCACCCGAAAGCCCGGCCCCGGGGCCCCAAGGGTGAAGTCTGGCCGCTGCTAGCGAAGCGCCTACGTGAGTCCAGGCTCCAGGCCCGCCACCATCAGGGGCCCGGGGGCGGGGACCGCCCGGAGGAAACGCTCCTGCGGGGGGGCGGGGGCGGGGGCAGCGGTCCTCCCCCCTCCAACGCTGGGCCCGCCCTGCTGGGCCGCCTCCTCTATGAGGTCAGCCGGGTGGCGCTGCGTCAGCCAAAGACTCGGCCCACCCCTCGACGCCCTGCCCAGCCTCCAGAAGGTCGTCCCCGAGGAAGGGGCTGTGTACTCAGTGCTAGAGCACGTGCTTTGCATGCTCGAGGCTCGTGCACGCGTACACGCACAAACGCAAAGCGAAACAAGAAAACTTCCCCAGAACTCAGGGGGCCCGCCTCTCTAGTGGAGATCTGATTCAGGCTGGCTCCCCCACCACACAGCTCCCCACCAGCTGCCCAGAGATCACACAGGTGAGCCAGCCACATTGCCTCGGCCGGACGGCCCTCTTCCTGGTAGTGGTGGGAAGGACCACATTGTGCCTGAGGTCTGCCCTCCTCAGTTTGCTCCTCACAGACACCCCTCCACCCACTCACCCACTCTCCAGCAACCTGCTTCCTTAAGTCGAGGAACCTCCACTAAAGTGGAGTGGCAACCACCTGCACTGCCCACACACATAACCCTCCCTTTCCCAAGGCGGAGCCTCTCAGAGGGGCCAGCCTCGCAGATCCTTCTGTCTTCAGACTTTGCAAAGGCCAGGGTTTCCTCCTGTCAGTCTGAGATCTCCCAGCTGTCTCCTCATTGCCACCTCTGCACTCCAATACACTGCAGACACTCCAGCCCTCAGCTCCATGGACACAAGGGCCTCCCCCAGCATAGCTGGACATTGAGGCCCTTAGTAATGGTAACAAGGGCTGTCTCACCCTTGGGTGGGCAATTTACAGTTCACATGAGCTCCCCTATCATCACATTTGACCCTCTCCCTTTAGCCAAGGGAGGCAGCTGCTTTTGTGTGTGTGGTACTGGGGATTGTACCCAGGGCCTTGTGCACGCTAGGCAAGCACTCTACCGACTGAGCTACACCTCCAGCCTGGGGCAGCTGCTTTTAAGTCCATTTTACAGAATGAGAAATTGAGGCCCAGTGGGAGCAAGATGCCAGGTTTTGAACCCCTTCTCCAAGGTGCTTCCACCCCACTTCATGGAATGTGAGAAAAATCTCTTTTTCCCTGACTTCTCAGAAAACCTGCTTGTTGCTCCTAAAGTCAGCACCTGCTCCCCTCCTGCCCACTCTGTGCCCCAGTGAAGGATCTGGACAGGGAGTGGGACTACAGCCCCAACATGGAGGCGTGGAGGACAGCAAAAACTGGGCTAAAGTCCTTGTGCTTCTCCCACCCCAGCCTTCTCCATGGAGGACATCAGGAAAAGGAACTAGGGATCTCTGATCTGCCTTTCTTTTGGAGTAACTGTCACTTCCTTCTGGGGTCCTCTAGCCTCCAAAATTGGGGTAAAACTCCAGATGAGCTCCTTTGTACCTTGCTTTCTTAGTCCTTTTCTCATTAGATAATAAAATCATTAGAACTGAAGGTTAATTTTCAGGGCCTTGCTTGATGCCTGTAGGCCAGCTAACGGTCCTTTGTCTGGTCTAGTTATGGGGGGCATGCAGTAGCTCCTGGGAAGCTCTGCTTTCCTGAAAAAGGATTTGTGTTTCTAAGATATCAACACTAGCTCAAGGGGTCTCTCCCTTGGAAGCTTCCAGCACTGGGCCAAGCTACAGAGGAGATTGGGAAGAGCAGCAAATGTTATGCAAATAAGGGTAAGGGAGCTCCCAAGGTAGCATCTTGGGAAGGGAAAAACATACCTAAACCCTTGCCCACACAAATCAGTTAGGTCGACTTTTCTGTATGTGCAGCTACCCCCCCCCCCCACACCCCCAAACTGGGGCTATTACCTTCCACCTCAATTCCACAGGCTCCAGTTGACAGATTCATTATATTTGCAGGGGAGCTTGGTGTTTTCTAGTAGCCCCCACTCCTCACTGCTATTTTTTGTTGGGTTCTAAATTCCCTGATCACAGTAAGTCCTAGTCCAAGGCTAGGGGTGTAGCTCAGTGGTAGAGCCTGTGTTTAGCATGCCCAAGGCCTTGGGTTAGACCCCAGCACCAAAAAAGAAAAAAAAAAAAGCTTTGTTACCTCCAATAAGTCCTAGACTAAGCCTTTGCTTCAAGGTGAGTAGTTTCAAGCATCCAATCAGTCCCTTCACCTGTCAACCACAAGGGCTGGGACTGCAAAGGAGGGAGAGCCAAGTTTGAGAGAGTCAAGTTTCTGGGAAAGTCAAGTTCCATGCAAAGCTACTTCTAGTTCAGTAGTTCCGTCAATAGTTGTAACTACTGAACTCCAAAAACACTTTAACATTATGTTGACAAAGCATAGGTACTTCAAACAAACATCTTAACTTTTTCTGTCCAACTGAGTTCTTCATGGTCCTTGCTCAACACAGTTAGGGGTTGTCCTAGTAGGAGGAAATCAAAGACCCAAAGAAGGTGAGAGTTGGAATGGTGGAGAGCTTTCAAATTGCTCTCTCTGAATCAGAGTTACCTCAAGTTCCAATGAAATATCTGGAAAGAGAAGATTGTAGAGTTCTGGGCCTCTCTCTCTTCCCTGCAAGCAGATTAACAGTTTCATCATTGAAAAATGGATCCTGCTGTTTAAAATTTAGGACAACTGTTTAGCAGGGTGTGGTGGTGCAGGCCTGTATCCCAACCCCTCAAGACCAAGGCAGGAGGATTGCAAGTTTGAGGTCAGTCTCAGCAACATAGAGACACCCTGCCTTAAAAAAATGAAATATACAAGAGGCTGGGGGTACAGTTCAATGGTAGAGCAGCCCTGGGTTCAATCACTAGTACCAAAAAACTTAAAACAATTTTTAAAAATTACTTCTAATCAAGACTTACGCTTCTGGAAAGTCTGATTATATGTATTTTTCTCTGTTACTTCCATGAAGAACAGCTTAAAATGCTAGGTAGTATATAAAACAAACCCAGGACTCTGAAATGTGAAGAGAAGGCAGACGAGCTAGGTAACCCAGAACTTGAAGAGTGACTCTCCTGAGTCGAGTGCCCTGTGTTTTCTTTTTGCCTCATATATCCTAGAGTTGGTACTAGAGAAGCCAGCAACCCAGAAATGCTAATGGGCATAAAAAGTCTAAGAAAATTTTTCTTTCTCTAGCCAAGAACCAGAAAGAGAGCAGCCTAACAAGACTGAACACTTTCACACAGTAGCCAGTCTACTCCAGTCACACATAATGGATAAAACTAGTCCCATTCTCACTCTAGCCAACAAAAGCGAAGTGGAGAGCCTAGATTCCTACCTTCAGCTTACTGTGACAAAGTACCTCTCCTCTCCATTACCAGGGTGGCATCACAGAAAGCCATGTAGGGAGCCCAGACTTTCATCCCTGACAGTAAGGCGACTTCCCTGCCCCTCCCAGCATCCTGGGCATTCTCAGTAGAGGTCTAATATGATGCCTGAGTCCCACCGCCATCGAGCAGTAATGAGGAGCTCTCAACAGCTGACTAACAGAGGTCCAATGGGAGCCTGGACTTCTACTTTGATTTGTCAGTAATGAGGCAGCGCCAGGCCCTAAGAGGAGTCCTGCTACAATAGAAGATTTAAATAAGACTCATGGTTTTATTGCATATCACTCAAAATGTCCAGGTTTCAATAAAAACTCATCATACCAAAACATGTTACCAGAATTGGGAAAATATCAGCTTGAAAGAAAAAAAGACAACCAATACCAACAGTGAAATGACACAGATGTTAGAATTATCTGAAAAGGAATTTAAAGCAGCCATCATAAGAATGCTTCAATGAGTATTTATGAACATGCTTCAAACAGATGAAAAATTAGGAAATTTCAGTAAATAAATAGAAGATATAAATAGAAGACAAATGGAAATTTTAGAACTGAACACTAAAATAACCCAAAAGGAGCCAGCTGTGGTGACTCACCCTTGTATTCCTTGTATACTCAGGAGGTTGAGGTAGGAGGATGGCAAGTTTGAGGCCAACCTGAGCAACTTAAGGAGACTCTGTCTCAAAATAAAAAATAAACAGGACTGAGGATGTAGCTCAGTGGTAGAGCATCCCTGGGCTCAATCCCTGGTACTGCAAAAATATTTTTAATAAATCAAATACAATTTAAAAGAAAAGAAAATAGGAAAAAAATAATAGAAGTGGGGTATGGTGGCATATTCCTGTAATCCTGGTGACTCTGGAGGCTGAGGTAGGAGGATTACAAGTTGAAGACCAGCCAGCCTGGCCAATTTAGCAAGACCCTGTCAGATAGAATAGGATAAGATAGGACAGATCTAGAGATATAGCTCAGTGGTAGAGCACTTGCCTAGCATTCACAAGGCCCTGGGTTCAACCCCCAGTTTTGAAAAAATAATAGTGTCTCAGGGAACCATGACAGAAGATCTAACATTCATGTCATCAAAGTTCCAGGGGAGAGGAGATAAAGGTAAGACTGAAAAAATATTCAAAGAAATAAAGGTTGAAAACTCCCTAAATTTGGCAAAAGACATATAGATTCAAGAAGCTGAGTGAATCCCAAATGGGATGAATTCAAACAAATCTATGCTAAGACATATCATAATCAAATATCTGGAAACTAAACACAAAACACAAAGCTATCTTGAAAGCAGTGAGAAGAAAATGATCCCTTAGGTTTAGAGAAAACCAATTCAAAAAGTAGCAAATTTCCTATCAGAAACCATGGAAGGCAGAGAAAGATTTCACAATTTTTTTTCGAGCATTAAAAGAAAATAACTATCAACCCAGAATTGTATCTTTGAAGAAGGAAGAAGAAATCAAGACATTCTCAGATGATGGAAAATTAAGAACTTGTCACAGCAGGCTAAAATATGGCTAAAGGAAGTTCTTGAAACAGAAATGACAAATTGATACTGGACTTCCTAGCCTCCAGAACTGTTGTTTATAAATTACCCAGTCTCAGGTAATTTGTTGTATTTGTTATAATAGCACAGAATAAGACACACAACATATCAAAATATGTGGGATGGAGTAAAGTACTGAGAGGGAAATTTATAGCATCAAATGCTTAACTTTAGAAATTAGGAATGGTTTCAAATCAATAATCTAAGTTCCTACCTCAAAAAAGTAGAAAAAAGTCACAATGAACTCAAACAGAAAGAAGAAGATAACAAAGGGCAGAAATCAATGGAATTGAAGAATTTTAAAAATGCAGAAAATCAATGAAACAAAAAGTTGGAGATTTTGAAAATAATCAATCAAGTTATGAACCCAGTATTATCCTGATATCAAAATCAGACAAAGATGATACAAAAGAGAAATCCAGACACCTTATGAATAAGGTGCAAGTTCTTCAACAAAATATTAGCAAGCCAAATCCGATAATCTAAGAATTAAATGCCAATTGAGATTTACTCCAGGGCTGGAAGGCTGCTTTAATGCTCCAGTCTCAGTGAATGCAGTGTACTGTATCAATCAGTTAATGATCTTATCAATTAATGCAGAAAAAGCATTTGACCAAACCCAATACCCATTCATAAATGACAACTAGCATGGAGGCGCATTTCTATAATGCCAGCTACTTGGGAGGTTGAGGCAGAAGGATGGACTTCTAGGCCAGCCTGGGCAACTTATCGAGACCCTGTTTCAAATTTTTTTCAAAAAAATTTAAAGGGGCAGGGAATATGACTCAGTGGTAGAGATCTTGCCTAGCATGTACAAGCCCTGAGTTCAATCTGCAATAACACACACACACACACACACACACACACACACACGCATAAACAGCAACAACAATGACAAACTCAGCAAGTTAGGAATGGAGAATTACTTAAACTTGATTGAAAGCATCTACAAAAAACCCTGCAGTGAGTATCATACTACATGAGGAAATTCTTTATACTTCTAAGATGGAGAGTAAGGCCACTCTGGCCACTCTTATTTCACACAGTACTAGAAAGTCTAGCCACTGCAACAAGACAAGAAAAAAAAAAAAAAAAAAAACTAAGTGTGTAAAAGGGAAAAAGCAAAACCATTTGCAGATGACATGATTTTCTACATAGAAAATCCCAAGGAAATCTACAAAAACTATATAGAACCAATAAGTGAGTTCAGCAACATTGAAATATATAAGATCAACACACAAAAATCGACTACATTTCTATATCTTGTCAATGAATATGCAGAAACTGAAGCTGAAACAATAGCATTTTGAAATCATTACAAAGAAAATGAAATACTTAGATGTACACTTAACAAAACATACTGGATCTGTATGATGAAAATTTCAAAATAATGATGAAAAAAATCAAGGAAGACCTAAGTGCATGGAAAGACATGCTGAGTTCCCTTATTCTTTCAGACAGGGAAGCTGAGATGCCAAAAGGGCAGATGGCTGACAGGGCAGCACTGAAATCTTGCAACTTTTATTACTGTCCTAAGATCTAATCTTTGGGGCTCTCAAAACTCAGTAACTTTCACCAGCGTACTTTGCAGCATTAACTTGCCTATACTACCATCACATCCTTCATGCCAGGGTCCAAGCTCTTCTTGCTGGTCAGATTCCCTTCTCTCTACTGAATTTCTCTCTCTGGACCACTCAATCTTTTTTGGTAGTCATATACTTAAATATATATTGCTAGGATGGGTTTTCTGACCTCCACTCATACCCTTTACGGTAAGCCTTAAGCTCCAACTCAGTCATGTTCAAGATTTCATAGAAACTTCTTGCCTGTTTCATGATCTTTTCTGTTGAGCAATGGCCTAACGGCTGTTCCTAGCAGTCCAAGCATAGTGCTGAACACCACGTGGTGCCCAAGTACTGACAAAGGAGGAGGATATCGCATGAGTCTAAAGTGCCCACGGAATGTTCAGGTCAAGAAGTCCAGCAAACTGGGAGAAAAAATGTGTCTAAAGTTCCAGGGAGGGATCAAGTCTAGAAATACAGATTTATGAGTCATCAGGGTAAGGAAAATATTTAAAACCATGGGGGAAATTTCTTCTATAATCAAAAGATAAATAATTTTACATGAAGGAACAATACTACAGGAATAGTAAAGTCAAACAGTCTTAACTAGAAAGAGAAGAATGAAGGATTGAATAGTGCTTTTTTTTCCCTCAGCTATGATCTCTGACGCTTGAAGCCTTGAACCATCTAGGCATGCTGAGAAAAGTTAGCAGGGCTTCATTTGGTGGCATTTAATGTGAAGAGGGTTTCCATCTGATGAGTTGTCTCAGTGGTGGTCTTTTTTTCCCAAACTGTCTCTGACATAGGAGTAGCTTCACTCTTTTTAGAATAAAGGAAATTTTCAGTTCATCTCAGACCCGGGGATGCTGATAATAGGAGGTTTTAGCTACAGTGTCTAAAATGTTTTTAAAGGATGCCTGGGGGGTGCTGTTACTAGCAGAAAGGTCACCCCAATTAGAGGAGGGGAGACGAGAGAAGTTCTAGGTAAAACTCTGGGAGTTCCTGGATATATATACAAGTTCCTGGATATATAACAAGATTTTTCCTTGGGCCTAAAATCTACACTTTTCAGCTGAGGCAGGATGACAAGTTTGCAGCCCTCCTCGGCAACTTAGCAAGACTGCCTCAGAATAAAAACATTAAAGGGCTGGGGATGTAGCCCAGTAGTAAAGCATTTCTGGGTTCAATTCCCAGTACCAAATAAATAAATGCAATATGCACTTTTCAAATTTATTTTCCTTTTCAATCTTATCCAACTCTATCAAAGATTTCTTTATGTTATCATCACTCAGAGCCCATAGAATCTTTGTTGAGACACAAAATAGAATAATTGGCCAAAGAAGTAACTTGCAACAACTCTATTTTACCAGCAGATTTCTTGGGTTGGTTTCGGGTTTTTTGTTTATTTTGTACCTGGTATATCTAATTATCTGCCTATCCAGCTCCCGTTGTATCCTCTAAATAGTAGCTAGATGCTGAGCAAAAAAGAGGTTGCCATAGTAACAAATGTTTAGTCATTTATTTGTTGTTTCACAGACAGTTAGGTGTAACCCTAGTATATCTAATAAAGCAAGGACCTGTTATTTGGGTTTTTATTTTTTTTCCTTCTGTCTAACAATGTACAGGTATTATTCCAGAGCAACTGTGTCTGTTTCCCTGCCTGTTACCAGCACACAAACCTCATAGACTTTCTTGAGCTTCCGAAGAACATCGGCCAGTTGTATTCATCTTCATTGAAGCTAGTACCCTAGACCATACACTCAGTCTTTTAAGAAGGTCTCAAAATCAGGGCTGAGGATGTAGTTCAGTGGTAGAGGCCTTGCTTATCATGCAGAAGGTCTTGGATTCAATCTCCAGCACTGCCAAAAACCAAAAAAAGTCTCAGTGTACAGACTTCATAGCCATTGGAGGTTGGCCCAGTCACTTCCTCCCTTGCTGGGTAATACTGATTTCTCACCTTATCAATAAAATCTCATTAGAAGTTTTCTACACTTTGTGCTAGGGGATTGACATATATGATCTCTAAGCATCCTTATTCCCTGCTTTGAGATTCAGGGGAGATTCAGAGAGGGTTAAATGTCTTATCTAAAACCATACAATTGGCTGGGGATGTAGCTCAGTACTAGTGTGGGCTCAGTATGCACAAGGCCCTGGGTTCAATCCCCAGCATCAAAAATAAATGAAAAAAAAAATAAACCATACAGCTTGCAAGAGACATATGAACCTAAATATGACTGGCTTTTAAACTTTTTTTTCAATTTAGGTCCCCATTTCACCTCTTCATGGACCAATTTCTCAATAGGATAATTGTTGCACGTTACTTTTAAGCCCTAGGACCCTAATATTGCCTCTTTTTTTGGGGGGGGGTGTGCAAAGGATCAAACACGTGCTAAGCACACTCTCTACCACTGAGCTACACCTCTGGCCCTTAAAACTCCTGGGGCCATTTGTTCTTACCTAGACATGAGTCTAATAATTCAGTTGGATGCAGGTGAATAGATTTCTTAAGAGAAGCAAAGATAGAAGGAAGTTTGAAGGGGGTGGGGCAGCCATCAGGAATTAACTTTCCCAGGTGAGTATTTTATACAGGTTCAGGGTATGTTGCAAATGTTATTTGCAGAGCCCTTTATCATAAAAGCTGAAGAGACAGGGTTAGAACTTGTAACTTTCCACATACCTTGAACTAGGTAGGGCCTTGTCCCAAAACTTGTTTCTTAACCTGAGAAGACACCTGTAGATGAGTCAGGCTCCACATGCACTCATCCACAGCCCTAAAAATCCTTGGCCTTTGCTGGAGTCCTAAGGAAATATGGCTATGAAGTCACCACCAAACCCATGCCAGCAGTTTGTAGTGGCATGGCAGAGAGATGATGCAGGACTACAAGGTGGACCTCCTTACCTAGACTAGAGAAGCAATGGATCCCACCATAACAAGCAGAAAAGGAGCCAATTTTCATGTAGCTTGGCCTGATTCCTATGTTGTAGACAGCAACTGCCTTTCCTTTGGCATCATAGCTTCCCCTGTACTTTTGCTCCTATACCTGAAGCCCAGAAAATGAATGAGGAACCAAGACACCAAGGTTGGGGCCCTCAATCCCATGGCCAGTTTGAGTCCCATATCCCTTTAATAACTGTAAACATTCAATCCAGAGTCTTCTTGTTTTTCACTTATCAGTTCTCTCAGGATGATTTGAATCGTAGACCTGCCTGAATGCAGGCAGCTGATTTTGGTGATTGTCGATCCTTAATGCCAGAGCATATGAGCTAATCTATAAAAAAAAATGTTAACTTTACTAGTTTGCTGAGTTTGCTGAATTTAGATTACCCGTGAAATCACTAACAAGAAATTGCCGAGAGGCATCCAACGAAAAGGATTTGTGTAATCAGTTTGCTCTTTAAAAATTAAAAAAAAAAAAAAAAAAAAAAAAAAAAAAAAATCTCAGCGATCCCTTTGATTCATTATCTGGGCAACTCTGCCCCCTACCGGTATTAGTAAAGAAAAAACAGTAACAAAGGCCCAATTATGAGTGAGAATGTTTCATTTTATGTGTGGTATTCTTACTTGAACTGAGAATTTCCTCAGCAATCATCATACATATCAGATTAGACTAAAATAACACAAAGAACAGTATCACTGTTTGTATGTACCTCACAAATCAAGTTTCTTAGGAAAACAAGGAACCCTAGAAAGAGAAGTCTAAGAACAGCTCAGGGGGGTCATCTTCAGGGTCCTGTGCACCTACCTTCCCTGAACTTCCATTTGGGGAAGGGAAAGGACAGATTCTGGAGAGTCTTCTGCTATAGTGTCATGCAGTAACCCTCAGGTCAGATCTGTCTTCTAGCCCTGATTGTGCCATTTTATTTAAATCAGAGCACTTGACTCCTATGATTAAGACTTTCCAATAGCTTATCTCAGAATCAAATCCTATCTCCCTTCCTTGAGCTAAAAAACTTCATGAACTGGCCCCTGCTTTATCTCTTCTCCATTTTCCCCTTCAACACTGCATCTTTTCCTCCCTCCAGATAATGAGTGGTGCTTATTTCCTGGAACGGGAATGTACTACCAACTTGTTTTCATTCAGGCCTCAGTTTGTGTCACCTCCCCAGAAAGGATCCCCATCTCAGTCACAATCAGATGACCCCATTTTTTTTCTTCACAGCATTTAATCATTATCTGTCTTGGTATTTTCAAATATATTACCTACCTCTCCCTATTAGAATGTAGCCTCTATGGGCTGGGGATATAGCTCAGTTGGTTGAGTGCTTGCCTCACAAGCACAAGGCCCTGGGTTCAAATCCCCAGTACTGCAAAAAAAAAAAAAAAAAAAAAAAAAAAAAAGAATGTAGCCTCTATGAGTGTAAGAGCTATCGTGTTATCGACCCCAGTATCCTCTGTACCTGAGACAGTGCTTGGGACATAGATTCCAAGAAATATTTTTCAAATGATAAATAACAGCAGTGGGACCTGGAGCATGTTCCTTAACCTCTGATTCTATATCACTTATAAAATGCAAATATCCAATTGCTCCCCAACTATTATGTCAGATTAAAGGACCAATGCGAAAAGGCCTGATGACTAATAAGTATACACATTTTGAGATATGACTTACTCATCAACCCATAACCGTTTCTCCACCTCCCTGTCTGCCACACTGGTAGTTCACCTTAACCTTTCAGTGTGTAGAGTGGTGGTGATTGGAGGGTGTGGGTGCTATAAATCATAGAATGCTTTCTCCGGGCCCAACAGCACTTTGGTACAGTTGTGGGTAGATATTTGAGTTTCCACGATGCTGTCAGTGAGGAATCTAACCCACTCAGATTTCCAGGCTCTGTTTTTGAAACTGCCATTTTTGAAAAGGTAATAAGGCCTAAGGCATGCCTACTTAATATGTGCTGGAAGCCTGGCCTGATAGCACATGCCTGTAATCCCAGCATCTCAGGAGACTGAGGCAGCAGAATCGTAAGTTTGAGGCCAGCCTCAGCAAATTAGCAAGGAATTAAGCAACTTAGTGAGACCCTGTCTCAAAATAAAAAATGAAAATGGCTGGGGATGTGGCCCAGTGGCTAAGCTCCCTGGGGTTCAATCCCTTGCACCAAAATAACAAAAACGTAGGCTGGAGATTTAACTTATAAGTTACTGAAAATCAAATATACCAATAGCATGAATTGAAAAGAATACCTTGGGGTAAGAAAGAAGGAAAGAAAAAGGGTTCTCCAGCTTTACTGTTTATTTCCTCATGGTTTTGACTCTTTTCTTTTTTCTTTTCTTTTTTTTTTTTTTTGGTACTGGAGATCAAACCTAGGGGTGCTTTACCACTGAGATACATCTCCAGACCTTTTTCTTTTTTGAGACGGGGTCTTGTTAAGTTGCTGAGGCTGGCATCCAATTTGTGATTCTCCTGTCTCTCCCAAATTGCTGGGATTACAGGTGTGTACCACCACACATGGTACTGTCCTTTAAAAAAAAAAACAAAACAGGTCAAGCCAGGTGTGGTGGCACATACCTGTAATCCCATCCACTTGAGAGGCTGAGGCAGGAGAATCACAAGTTTGAAATCAACCTCAACAACTTAGTGAGACCCTGTCTCAAAATAAAAAATAAAAGGGCTGGGGTAGCTCAGTGGTAAAGCATACCTGGTTTCAATCCCCAGTACCCCCCAAAAAGGTGTGTGGTGGTGGTGGGTATAGCATGTAGCTCAGTGGTAAAGCACTCACCAGGCCCTGGGTTCAATTCCCAGCACAACAACAATAAAGAAAAATCTTATACCTTCATGCTAACAGTCTTCGACACTGTTCTGTTCTTTTCTTTCTCCCAGGAAAGAGCAGAGTCAAAGCAAAACAGAATGAAGTTTTGCTTTTAGAGGGGCTACACCCAAGGTTTAAAAAAAAGCTGTGTGAGCCAAAATAAGCCTTTTCTCTTAAAAAAAAAAAAAAAGCAGGATGTTGGCTTCTTACAAGTAAGCAGTAAGATTCTTGTGCTAGAGAGAGATTGGAATCACACTAGGAACCAACATCCATTCACTACTACTAAATCAGTTTTCAGATTCTTCCACAGAAAATGTTATATTCACACAGAAAATACAAGTAAAGCCAAGCCAAATGAATCAGCTTTTTCTAAAACCTCAGCTCCAAAGGTTCTTTCTTCATAGGACTGTTAATATTTCACTCCCTGTTGCCAAACCAAACAAAACAAAAAGCAATGGCATCAGAGAGATTTGATGTTGGGAAATACTTGATTTCACTGGGCCTTTATCCTCATGTTGTATACTTTTCCTATCCCATTCCAGAAAAGTCACTTAAACATATATATTATCACTTACTATCTAACATGAAGTGGAAACATTGTAAATCCAGATTAGCTGTTTCTAACAAATGTCAGGAATATTCAAATACAGCTATTTCAGATGACTGCTTGGAAATTATTTGTATTATTTTAACACCTATTAGGAAACTGAATTAAGACACTCTAAATTTTGGGGTACTTGTTTAGGCAATAAATGTAACAATTACTATTTATTGGCTGCTACATAATGCTGCAGTTGTAATGGTTTTCCCTAACTAGCTAAGGTATTTTGGTAATTCTTAATAGAGTTCAAAGCTTTGTTAGGGGGTGCATTCTTTTAACCCCAAAAGAATAGAAAGATGGTAGTTTTGTAAGCCTGGAGAGGTACCTTAAGCAAATAGCTTTGGTGCACAATTGAAAGAATGAGGCTTATTTAGTTCTTGGGTAGTGTGGGTGAGCAGAAAAGGTGTTTATGCACATCCAAAGCTGAACTTGTAAAACTCACCACCAATTGCATTCTACCCACTTTATTCACTCTCTCTCTCATATTGTTCTAGAACTTTGCCATACAATATAGTAGCCACATGTGGTGAGCATTTGAAATGCAGGTAGTCCAAATTGAGATGTACTATAAATAGAAAATACAGATTTGAAGATTCAACATGAAAAAATGTGATTATCTCAAAATTTTACATGGATTTCATGTTGATACATTTATTGCATTAAATAAAAAATTAAAATTAATTGAACATTACCTTTTGCAATGTGGCTATTTAAAATTACTGTGATTTACATTGTATTTCTACTAGACAGCACTATTCTAAAACATTTGGTACACATAGAAGACTGATTGTGAATCTTTTTTTAAAGTAGGTACATCGTAGTCACCAAGACCATCCAGTGAGAAACCCAGCAATATTTCAGAGGCTTTACGTCTCCATTTTGCCAAAAATAAAGGAGCAAGAAACTTTAGACTATCATAATGCCTAGGATATAGTTGAGTACAACACATATTTACTTCCTATTAGTTGAGGAAACAAACTCAAAATTCAGGCGAGTCCTTGTTCACCCAATTATTCCTTAAGCTCCATTCAAATGTGAATATCATACTAGCTCTAGCAGTTCGGATACATTTGAATGGAGACAATTACAGAATGTATATCCCTTTAAGGTTTTTGTTATATTATCTACTAAGTCTCCCCACTTAAACACCAGCTTCTTGTGAGTGGGGATCATATCTTTATCCATATGCTTCAAATGTTGAATGAGTTGTAATTCTTTTTTTTTTTTTTTTTGGTACTGGGGATTGAACCCAGGGGTGCTTTACCATTGAATTACATCCTCAGTAATTTTTTTTAGCCAGGGTCTTGCTAAATTTCTGAGGCTGGCCTCCAACTTGTAATCCTCCTTTCAGCCTCCCAAGTCACTGGGATTACAGGTGTTGGGAACCACACCTGGCTGTGATAATTTTCTCAAAGTACTGACCCCAGCAGCCATTTCCTCATTCTAAACACTATTGTACCTATTGTTTAAAAATGCCTCATTTGTGACTGCCTTTAAAATGTACAGTACATTCCTGAATATGCTTCAGTGTGGCAAACCTCTATCCATTGAGAGAAAGATGGTTCTTGGAAACTGCCAAGATTCACTTCGAGGATGGCAAATAAAGTGAACAAACTGAATAAGATTGCTTTTCTCAAAGGCTCATAACATCGCTTCTAAGACAATAATCTTTTGAGCCAAGATAACATTCTTGAAATACACACACACACACACACACACACACACACACACACATGCCAGCTACGACTCTTTCTAGTCTTTGATTCAAATCACATCATAACTGGGGCTACAAACACATATGACAAGGGGCTTAGATGGTCATTATATTCCCCAAATTTTATTCTAGACTACTTCCAAATTTTGGGGATAAAACACCTTGATAGTTGTTTTTAAGGTACTGGAGATTGAACCCAGGAGTACTTTATCACTGAACTATATCCCAGCCCTTTTTAACTTTTGAGACGGAGCCTTGCTAAATTGTTAAGGCTTACTTCAACTTGCCATCCTGCCTCCCCCTTTCTGATTGCTAGGATTAAAGGCATGTGCCTTCCACACCCAGCCCTTGATACCTTTTGTCCTAGAGCTGACTGCAAGATACCTACTAAAATGAAGGCTCCCATTATTTAAGGTGCTTATGTGTATTTTGTAATGCCTGATGCAATTTACCAAAATTTACATTTTTTGTGTGTTCTGGGGATTGAATCCAGGGGCATTCCATCACTGAGCTGCATCCCCAGCAATTTTTACTTTTTGAAACAGGGTCTTGCTAAATAAATTACCCAGGCTGGCCTGGCTCTTGTGATCCTCCTGCCTCACCCTCCAGAGCAGCTGGGATTATATGCCTGCATGACTATGCACAGCACATTATGTTCTTTAATCTTCCTCAGAATGATTTGCTCTCCTAAGTGTCCCTTGGCCAACCAACCCAAACTGATGTTTATTCTTTTTTTTTATTAAAATATTTAGTTGTAGATGGACACAATCCCTTTATTTATTTTTATGGGGTGCTGAGGATTGAACCCAGTACCTCACACTTGGTAGGCAAGCACTCTATAAGAAATCATACCTCATGAACAATCGATCCTAGGGCTTAGAATAAATATTGAAAAACAAGAGGTTATATGGTAGTGGGATTAAGGGCACAAAGAAAAACTCTGGAATTTAATATGTGAGTGAAAATACTCTTGCCACTTACTATGTGGCCCTGGGAAAATTATCAAACATCTGTATCTCAGCTTCCACCTATGGAACAGGGTAGTAATACCTCCATCTCACTGTGAAGAATGATGTACATAAGTAGTATTTAATATAAAGCCCGATAGCAGACAAGTTTAGCCATCTGTAATACAGCTATTAGTAATCCATCTGCAAGGTTTTATATTTAAATCCTACCTGACTTCCAAGACCTTAAAAAAACTGGACCCTAGCTTTCAGAGTTAAAACATTTTTTTCCATTAAGGGGCTGCGAGTATAGTTCAGTGATAGAGCACGTGACTATTAGCATGTATAAAAAAAGCCCTGTATTCCAACCCCAGCACCAAAAGGGGGAAAAAACATTGAGTGCAGCTCGTAATGCACCCAGAATTGTCAAATTCTGTTCTAGGTGTCTGGGTCCTTTTCATCAACTTTTCCTCAAAAAGTTGCCTGTGTATGGGCATCTTATATTGTTCGAGTGCAACGTTTTAGAATTGTGAGGTACTTAAAGAGGAAACCCTAGGTCACAAGGTGAAGAGATGACCACACCAAAACTATCCTGAGGAACTGAGTTCTGACACCAACGATAGAGAGCTCTGTAGGCAACAGAGGAAATGGAACTAGAATAAAATTCACCACTGGCTAAATGAATACCAAGGGAAGCCTCATCTAGGTGTCTGAATATGTTGACTTGCTTGGAAAAAGACATCTTAGTGGTTTAGACATGTTTAAGAGGTGGAGGTAGGGGTGGAAACAAGCTGCACAAGCACACATGCACACCTAGAAAATTTTTGTATATATGAAGATCAAGCGAGGGAGCTCACAGCAATGGTGAGATTACCAGAACAGCAAAGATGCACCTACTTAAAATGTCATTTACATAAATCTTCCCAGCATTCTTGTGTTGGAATATACTTAAATCTTTTATTTTACCAAAAAGCCACTGGACTATACAACACAGATAAAATGGAAGTTTATCATATAAACCAGTACCTGCCCACACTTATAGCAGTGAGATTGGAATCAAAATCCAGGTTGCATTGTTATTCCACTTGATTCTAAAAATCAAGTCAATTTGACATTGATTTGAAGCAACACAATCTTTATCAGAGTCCCCCTTTTAAAGAAAGCCCCAAGGAGATATGATCAAGCACAAATGATCACTTCATGCATTTTATTGATAGTCTATATTTTAAATCTGCAGTATGACATCTTACATAGGGAAAAAGCTTCTTCCTAAAAGATAACTATTAATAATCAAACCAGCTTTAATATGACTGACCTTTCAAGGTCTTGTTTTGCATTAAACAAGTTAATTTTTAGCAGGTGTAAAGCACTGTACAAAAAAAAAAAATAAGAAAACTGGGTACATTCTCAAAATTTAATACAGGGCTTCCCAACCAGGAGTTTGCTGGATAGATATTGGAGAAGGGTGTAATGTTCAGGTTTAAATGGAAAGGAAATGAGAAACCAGATAAAACAAGCCAACCAAATTCACTTCACTTTGTGTTCCTCTCTGCTTTTGTCAGTCTCTCCCAGAGGTCAGGAAGCCCTGGTATAACAATCACTTTAGTCTTTACAGAACATACATTTATGTGCTTCATGTTCAAAGACATAAAGGCAGCCTTTGTTACTACTCCCCCTCCAAATCCCTTCAGGTTCTTATAGGTTTCAGAAAGCTTTCCAAGCCTGCTGCCCAGTTCTTTATGTGAATCCAAGTAAACATCTATACCAAAGCAGCTCTTCCTGGGAGACGATAAAAGAGGCAGACACATAACCAGGCCTACTACGTACCTACTCAACTTGATACCTGATCACATGGCCCTATATCTTTAAAAGCAGCACCAGGGACAAATGGAGCTTGTATCAAGAGGTAAAATCCAAACATTGGACTGTTAAAACATCAATCAGTTAAAAGAATATTAGTAACAGGGCACTAAATACAGTTAAGGCTGGGCAGCTGGTTCAGCCATACCTTGGTAATGGAGTAAATCTGCAAGATGAGGAACTGATCAAGAAACCTTTGAATGAGGCACAGTGGTATGATGGGGCTCACTTTCATTACATGTCTTTTGACAGCCACTACTCGACCCAAGTGACTATAAAGCAGCTTGTGGAACTTTAGTAAACAAATCCTAATCAAAACCAAGTATCTGACTGAAGTTTTGAGTGTTGCATGGTATGCCTGTTTCTTTTATATTTGAATCCAAACACCTATATAGACATGAACCATAAAATTGGTACAAACTGTTGTTTAACCAACCTTGAGAGTTCTACCACCACTAAAACAATTCTATCCTATGCTGTAGACTTTGAGATACGAAGTAGGTTTAATAACATTAACTTGTTCAGAGTATTAGGTAATATTCTAGAACTGTCCAGTTAAGGAAAAGAACTGTTTCAGAATACTAAAAAATTTAAAGGGCAGGTATACTGAACTCACAGCTGGTTTTAGCTGCTTATTAAAACTGATTTAAAAATAAAATACTAGTTCCTCAGATCTTGCACTTTAACTTTCCAAATGAAGCATGTTACATCAAGGTACATTTCCAAATGTTTTTTCAAAAGCACACAATTTACTAGTTAACTCAATGAATTACAACACTGTTATTGAATATTAAACATACTGAAGAATTATACTAAAGGGGGTAAAACAAATGACACTTTAACATGTGCCTTATCAACTTCTTGGATTGCCAAGATATAGAATACTTCAAAAAGTAGCAATCAGCACAGTCTTTTAAGACCAGTAAAAAAAATAGAAGTGCCCTGCAAACATGGCTTCTATGTACTTAATGCCAGTAAAAATTTGACAGGGAAGCCAGTAAAGCAAAACGTTTTTTAAAAATCAAATAAGGCGAATTATTTTTGTTCACAAAAGAACAAAGGGGGTAGATAAAAATGTCCTTTAAAAATGTTAACAACCACCACAAGGTGCCACTGTATTCTAGCAAGCTGTAAAAATGGCCTTTTAAGAGAGATTTTGCATATTTCTCTATCACATGGGTATTTTGGAAACTGATTGAAAATCATGGCTGATGCCTGACCCATTTCACATTGTGGACCCTTGGGAAGCAGGTGATTAAATACGAAGCATTAAGTTATAACCCTTGATAAATGAGACACTGACACTAGGAGAGAATACTTGGCACTGAAAGGATGTTTTCGGGGGGCGGGGACATCGAGGTAATACTTAGAGCTAACCAGTTAGTTTCCTATCTCAAAGTTTGGATGAATTCCAATAATCATGTTCTTAAAGATTGTGTGTATTACCTCCTGGAGCTAAAGGCTTTCTTATGAACTGTACAATTATTACTTACATTCCAACACTAATGTGAACAGTTTTCCCACTCCCCACATCCATTAACACCACTGAGTGTAACTAATGTGTTCTTTTTAGATCAAATATTCCAAATTAACATCACTCTCTTCTAGTGCTGCTAACAGTCTGCGAACTTTTAACCTAACTTGTTCAATTTTGTTTTCTGGTACTAGTAAATCTCAACCTTGTCAGCTGCTTGGAGTTAAACAAAACACTGCAAATGTTTCACACTACTAAAGTGAATTTTAAACATCTGAAATATTCAAGGAAATTCAGGTTTTAGTACTTTTCCCTATGCTTTGAACAATGTGATCTCCCAACATTTTTTTTTGTTCCTATTACTGCATGAAGTTCAAAGTAGGTCTTAAACACAGAACCTTTTTGTAATAAAGAAAAAGTGCAAAGATATAAAATGAAATGTTACTTCTTTTGCAAGAAAATGCTTTCTCAAGTATAGGTGTTTGGATGCTGGTGGGGAAAAAAGATTTTTGTTTTCCATTGTACATCTGACACCTGCAAACAACCTTGTCTTCAATGTCCACAACATTAGTAAGCATATATTAGTTATGGACTTTGAAAAATAAAAAATTAAGTAGCAAATTCCACTAAAAATACTTGTATTCATTCTATGCAGTCCAATGGATAAGAGTGCTAATGAAAAAGGTGTCCACATGCACATGTCCAGTATGTGCAGTCTACCAAAGGCTAAAAACTTAAAAGTTCTATTTCCAGTGTTTATGAAGAGCTTCAACATCTACATTCATGACCAGCATTCTGCTTGCGTTACCTCTTAGTTTTAATACTTCACAAATAAGTAATACATCTTGGGAGGTTAGGGAGGTACCTGTTGCCAATAACTCTTTTATGCTTAGAACGTGCTGCAGTTGATTTAAAACTATTTAAAATGACCACCCCTATGTTAATGGAACATTTTATACCAAGAAGAAAATGGACTTGTTTTTAGTCAATCAGTACTACCCTGTAGATATGAAAACCAATGATTATACCCTTAAGGGAAGGAGACAAGGAGGCTCACAAATATAAAGGAATCCTTACTTTTACATGGACATTTTTTTTAAAAAGATAAAATGTATTACATAAGCGCCATAAACAGTGAAATCTGCTTACATTAAAAAAAATAAGTGAAGCTTTGTTTGGACATTATTTCCTTGCAAGAGCAGTACATATCCTTAGTAAACAACTACCATATTTACACAAGTTTAATTTCCTTGATACTTAGGTAGGATTGAAAGCCAGAGGAAAACATGAAAGAATGCATTTTGAAATAATCTTTACAGCTTAGGTGATAACAGTGAAGGTAGCCAGGTAATTCCAAAAGCAGACTTGTTTATTTCAGAGTATTTGAATGTATCTGGGTAGTTAGCTAATTTTGTTTAAGGCCAAGGATGTGTTCAGTCCCTCTTCTGGCCTGCTAGCTATTCCCAGAAAAATAAGTATCTGTTCCACAGCCAGACTAATCCTAACTTCAACTGGTCTCAAAAGAGAAATTAGGCAAGTGTACTGGGGTTATCATAGTTCTATTCTTACTAGTAAGAAAACAACATAAAGTGCATGTCCATAGATAGTGAGTCAGCAATCTCATCTTCAAATATGGGCAGCACAATTAAAATTTGAATTTCAAATAACCCAATATGACTCACTTTCAACAAAGGAAGAAAATTCCTTAATTCTTCAACAGGTCTTTAAATGTGATATGTTAAATCTGTGCTACAGAGATAGTAATGAAATATTAACAAGTGTGCACTAGTACCTTACAGGACAAATCTTGAAAACAAGCAAATTCGAGACTTTCCTATTAGCACACACATCTGTACCAACTGCAATTCTTATGCTAAAAGTGGTTTATAGTCGCTTTCCTCCACCTTTTTTTTTGAGGAGCAGACTTGTAAAAATAGCAATTTAACTTGTGTTAAGTGTTAGTGGTTCGTTTTTCATAAACCAAAGAAAGCTCTGATAAATTTGCTGGTCTTCATCTATTCAAGTAGAATACAGGGTCAAAATGCTGCTGCTCTCACAGCATGCAACCAGTTTGTGTCTGCATATTACTGTCTTCGTGAAAACTTCAAATTTCTTCAGAGCAGTTTTCTTTACTCCCATCTTTCACTTCCTGCCTAAATCCAAGTTAAAATACATGATTTCCATTGGTCTTTAATGTAGTTTGATTCTGCACCGTCCTTTCCTTTTCATGTCACAGTAGCTGTTCACATACATTAAATATTACAGATATGTTCTGCTCTTGACATCTACACACTTACAAAAGCAGCTTCGTACTTTGTTTGGTGTGTTTTTAAACTATGTTGGCTCACAAAAAGCAGTTTTCTCATTTCTAAGCATGGTACTTTACAATTTTTAATGCATTAATACAACAGTGCATTGGAAAAGTACTGAGCCTCTACAAAATAGCTTTACATTTTTAAACAAATGAACGTGATTTTTTTCACTTACACAAGCATAGGCTTTTTAATATTTCCACAAGATAAATATCTCAATTAAACTATAAGCTCACTCTACAGTGTGCCACAGTGATGGGCTTAGGAGACAGTTATACACTTAAAAGATCCTAACTTTAGTGTTATTTACACTGACATGTCCAGTATCAACTAGTCTGAAAGGTGAACAAACAATATTCAGAATGTGGCTGAATTTGTGTCAACTAAACTGGGAACGGTATAGCTTTAAGTAATCGCTTATGAAACACATACTGTAACTTAGTCTTAACTGGGAATTTCCTTTGCCCCTCTCTCCTATGGTGTGGGAAATGTTAAAGGTCAACAAGAAACAGACAGGAGCCATTGCTAAGGCAGATCTTTTAAAATAACAAAGGAGAAACTGACAAGTGTACATGACAAATAATCAGTATATTGATTCAACTGGTACTGAAGTCAGATTTTTAGGTCCTAAAACATTGCTTTTTAAATACCTCAATCTCAAACAGAAACTGGAAAAAGGACATGATTCCTTCAGAAAGCAATGACTCAATTCAGGTTGTTCCTTTACATTTAAGCACCACTCAAAAAGTGGACATAAAGCAAGTGATTCCTATTTGCCCATCACTATATCAGCCATACAGCTGAGAGTTCAGATCTTAATTACACAACACTTTCTCTGTTACCAGAAGCTAAGACTGCTCTGCGACAAATAGGACAGGTAGAATTCTCAGATAACCAGCGATCGATGCAGTGGACATGGTATTCATGGGAACAAGGTAGTTTACGAAGTTTGTTGCCTTCTGTATATTCTGTAATGCAAACACTACAGGTTTTTAATGCATCGTTTTCACCAAAACTTCTCATTGCCAAGTTGTCAATCTGTTCTTTGGTGAGTCCTCTAGGTTGGTCATCATCATCCTCATTTAAGAGGAAAAACTGAGCCAGACTAAGGAAAGGCAAAGAGCCACTTTCATCAAAAGTGACTGGGGCCCTATGTCGACCCTCTCGCCTGACACCTGATGAGCCTGATGATGAGCTTCCTTCATTACTGCCTTCAAACACCTCTGAGCTAGTTTCTGAACTTTCACCACTGGAACTGGAACTCGAGCTGGAACTGGAACTGGAACTGGAACCAGAACTGCTACCACCACCAGAACCCCCTCTTCCATTCCGTGACTCTGCTCTTTCTATATTTCCACTTGGGACTGAGCCACTAGGCTCTGAATCACTATCACTGTACATAAAGTAGCTTAGCTCACCAAAACCTGTCATTATCTGCCTTAACATGGTCTGAATTGCAACAGATGTAGTCTCACTTAAACCAGTATTTAAGATTCTACGAATGGGAATCCTGATGGTACTGACATACGTTCTCACACCTGCCCGCTCAGAACGTGAAAATGTGCGCCTAAAACCTCCTCGCTCACTTTCATAAGTAACAGTGTTGTTTGGCGTCTGAGACCTTGACCGAGTTCTGCTAGCTATACTATCCCTCTGGCGATATTCTCCAGGACGAACTCTTCTTACTTGAAGATCAAGGACTATGGTTGGAGGTCTCTGTCCTGATCCTGTAGATTCACCAGTGCCAGCTGTATCTGAAGAACCTCCTCCTTGAGAGGCATTTCTTGTTCCAGAAGCCGCAAAAAGACCTCTACTTAGCAACTCAGGTCCAGTTATTTGCTGTCTCAATGTTACATGGTGCCGGGTTCTAGAACTGCCCTCTGTCTCATTTACCAAAGGGTGCTCAAAAGTCTGAGATGAGATATTATGATGAGATCTTCGTGGAATTTCACTCATTGGATGAAGAGGCGATCTACTTCTTTCAGCCCTTGCTCTGGTTCTCCGATGGTCTGGGCTCCTGCTTCTTGCCCGCCTTTGACCTCTGGTAGGTGGAGCTTCTCCTGTTAATGCTTCAGTTGAATTTCGTTCTGACCTAGATGGTCTTGCAGATGTTGATTCAGATCGTGGATTTTCCACTTGCCTTTGGCTATTGTTTTCCATATTTTCTCCACTAGAACGCCTTGCAGATGGCTCATTTTCATTCTCTGGGTTTTGGCTCCCATTATTACGGTTAACATTTATCTCTAAACTGAATCTGAAATCACCACTGTTCGGATTAGTCCGGCTCACAGCTCTCCAAGACTGGTTTCCTCTTTGCCCACTTCTTGTTGTATTTCCAGTTTGTCTGACAGAGTTCAGCCAGTCTATTATGGAGTCACCATTAGACACATCATCTGAAGAATCTCCTCCACCTGTTTAAAACAAAGGATGGGAAGAGGGAGAAAAAGGAACTACTAAAATTAGGACAATCACATAAAGCACTCCGCAACTCTGTACTAAAAAACTTAAAAATTATGAACAAATTTCACATTTACAGATTTTTAAAACTATACCACACAGATTTGCAAGTAAAAGGCAGGAAAAGCTCAACTGTATTTGCAAACAAAAGTTAATCCCTAGAGAAATTTAGAAAATTACTTTTATATTTAAAGGGGATCTGAAGGATCTATTTTCAGTTATTTTATTTCATGATACACAAAGTCTAACATACCACTGTGGGTCTGTCAGAAGGCAACATTTTCTCAGTCCACTGCCAAAACACCAATGGTAGTATTTTGGTACAAATTATATTTTTGTCAAACTTTCATCAGTCTACTTCTTAGGCTCTTGGCTTAAGCGTCTTTGATAACATGATGTTGTTTTAAAATGCAAGACTATTGCGGCCATAGCAAGAATACAAACAAGGTCATAATTTAAAAGTATTTGAATATTTGTTAATATCATCAAGATTTTAAATTGACACAAAATTGGAGATCTGATCAAATGAACATCTTGAACTTAGCAAGGCATATATAATGGCATATTCGAGAATCAAATTACTATCATAGCTCCTAAGTTACAGAGTCAAATTCCCTACTTCATGTTGGGAGGGAAACACCAGACCTGAGGTTACAGCAGGATTTCTCAGCAGTGGTGCTACTGACATTTTAAGCCAATTAATTCTGGGAGCTATGCTGTGTATTACAGGATATCAGGATGTTTGGTTATATTCTTGCTCATCTCTACCTGCTTGATGCTGGTAGAAACTCTACTGTGTCAACCAAAAATGTATCCAGACATTGCCAATACTCCCGGAGGGGGACAAAATTACACCTTGTTGAGAACCACTGGGACAGACAATGCAGCATTTCATTTTGCTGTGAGAAAGCCACATATTTATAAATAAGGAATTAAGTAGGAGGAAATTTCAACGGAGGTGGAAAACCAAGAGGAGAAACAAATCACATTTTAAATAGGCCATTTCTCACTGTGTCCCAATTAATGCAAACAATCCAAAGGTGAGGCAGAAAAAAAAAAACATGCTGACATTCTCACCAAATATCAAGAAAATGCCACTTCTCTTTTTATGAGCAGTTACTTAGCACCAAATTAATTTGTGCCATTTCTGGATAATCTTTGGCTGACATTTAATATTATGAAGTTCTTATCATTCCATCCCCTACCCACCTCCCAAAGCAAAATATACCTCTATTTTCATCTGAGTTTTGGGGTGGTGGACCCTCTTTAATTTGTTGTAGTCTTCTCAGCAACTCTTCCTCAGTACTTTCACCTGAAAGTTTAAAAGTATTTTCCAAATTACAAATAAAAACTAGTGACTCCCACAACAAGCAAAACATCAGAGGGAAAAAATGAGTTTAGGGGAATAAATACTTCATCAGTGCCCCATGGTGATCTGACACATGAAGATTATAAGAAAAATACTATGTTTAAAATAGTTAAGAGCAAAATTTTTTTTAAAAACCTAAAAACTAAAAATAGAAAACCAGAGACTTAAATATCTAAGGTGAAAATCAAGAAGCGAATAGGAGCCTGTATAAAATTCACTTCTTCAAGAACATAATATTGCAACTTATATTTATACAAATATCCTTCTCAGGGCAGGGGATGTAGCTCAGTATTAGAGCCAAATGCTCAGCATTCTTGAGGCCCTGGGTTCAATCCTCAGCATATACATATACATACCCAAAATCTTTCTAATTTATGAAGTACTTTTGCATGCAATATCTAATTTTTAAAAATTGCAATTTTTGGAAGCAGACATTGTTATCTGCATTGTAAAATGAGAAAACAGACTGAGTGAGAGACTGACTTGCCAGAAGACACACCAAGTAACAGCAGGGCCAGAACTTCAACTTAGGCATTTTTGATTGAAGTCTGGTACTGCTGGCTCAAAATGCAACCCCTACCAGTCTATTTTTTTGTGGTACTGGGGATCAAAACCCAGAGCTTTGTGCATTCTAGGCAAGCATTGTACAATTTAACTATATCCCCAGCCCTTTTATTTATTTATTTATTTATTTTTATTATTGTAAACAAATGGGATACATGTTGCCTCTCTGTTTGTACATGGCGCAAAGGCATACCATTTGTGTAATCATAAATCCACATACAGTAATGTTGTTTGATTCTTTCTGTTATTTTTTTCCCCTTCCCCCCACCCCTCCCACCCCTCTTTACCCTCTATACAGTACTTTCTTCCTCCATACTTGCCCCCCTCCCTAACCCTAACTCTAACCCTAACACTAACCCTTCCCTCCCCCCCATTATGTGTCATCCTCCACTTATTAGCGATATCATTCGTCCCTTGTCTTTTTGAGATTGGCTTATCTCACTTAGCATGATATTCTCCAATTTCATCCATTTGCCTGCAAATGCCATAATTTTGTCATTCTTTATGCCCAGCCCTTTTAAAACTTTATTGTGAGACGGGGTCTCAGTAAGTTGCCCAGGCTGGCCTTGAACTTAAAATCCTCCTGCTTTAGCTTCCTGAGTTACTGAACACACTCCCTCTTAAAAATCCTGCTAAATCCTTACCTTTTAAAACACACAATCACCCAAAGTTTAGTAGAATTAAATAGAAAGAAGGAGAAGGGAGATGCTGAGTTTTAGTTGGGGTCAAATGAGACAGTAATGATGAAACAGAATAACCAAAGGTTCTGCCATTTTATCTGTGACTAACTCTACAGGGTTACGTCTGGGATGTATTTGGAGAATTGGAAATGACAAAATAGAGGTCTGTCCCAGGAACTAAAGTTTCCATTATCTATTTCACACTTGGACCCACTTCTAAAAGTTAAATAAAGCTAACCAAGAACAAAGAGATTGTTCAGCTTCTTTTTTGATGTTTTGCTAAAAATTCGTAATTTAATTTATAACCTTAAAATTTGACAGGATTTCCAAATATAAATGAATACCATCAAGTAGTAAGTACAGCAGTAAATGCCATTCTATATTCTTTATATTAATCATTTTTCATAATAACTAAAGAAACAGACTTTTATAATAGGTCATTATTTTAAACCCTGTAATTTACATATACAAATCCTTAAATTACATGTAGCATACCTGGGGTGCCTAGCAAATTGTTATCTCTCATAAGCCTATAATCTTCTTCACTCAGGTTATTTACAAACTGATAGAAAGCTTCTTCTCGATCCAATCGGTCCATCTGACTTCTGCGCTGTGCTGCAGACTGATCGCCACTTCCTTTATCGTTAGAATCTGAGTTTTCCATCTTGATGAACAAGTGGAAAATTATCTAAAAGGAGAAAGGAGACCAATCTTGAAAACAGGTCATTATGTATACTATTTAGACACTTTTATTTATTTATTTTTTTGGTACCAGAGATTGAAGCCAGGGGTGCTTAACCACTGAGCCACATCCCCAGTCCTATTTATATGTTTTTGTTTAGAGACAGGGTCTTGCTAAGTTGCTTAGGGCCTAAGTTGCTGAGGCTGGCTTTCAACTTGCAATCCTTCTGCCTCAGGCTCCCAAGCCACTGGGATTGCAGGTGTGTGCCAGGGAACCTAGCTTAAGACAATTATGTGAAAATCCAGAATGTAGGAAAAGATGTGGATTTCAATACCTCAAATAAATACAATTTTAAAATAGAAACCCTCCAGAAAAGCACTGCAATACTAGGAACACTAAGTCAGAATTTGGAAAAACTACAGCCATTGGGCCAAATCCAGTCACACTGCCTATTTTTATTCTCTTGCAATCTAAGAATGGCTTACACATTTGGTGGGAGGGGGTGCTGAGGACTGAACTTCGAGCCTTGTGTGAATGCACTCTACCACTGAATTATCAATATTCAGGTTTTATATTTTCAAAGGGTTAAAAAATTAAACTGTCTTGTGATATGTAAAAATCATATGAAACTCATTTCAATGTTCATAAAATTTTACTGTAACACAGTCATACACATTCATTTACATTCTGCCTATGGCTGCTTTTGTGCTATAATGGCAGAGTTGAGCAGTTAGTTGTGAGAGAGTGTAAGTGGCACTCTCACTGCTCTGCATTGCTGCTCTGTGCACTGTAAGTTGCCATGATGCAGTTAAAACAACAGTATTTCAGCTGCCATGTGTATCACCATACTGTGACATTTTTGAAATTACTAAATTCATCATGTCAAATGAAAAGAAAAGTGGACTTTGCCTGCTGCTTGAAGGCACATCAGATAGATTTTTTTTCATCACATGGCAAAGACTGCATTTATTATGCAGACAATATAGATGTGCTAATGTAATACAATATATACTTGATATTATTAGACTAAATAATCGTCACATACTCCCAGTTCACAGAAAGCTAGTCTGAAAAATTAGAAAATTCAAAAATGAAGTATCTCATCCAAAATTTTTCTTTATTAAAAAATGAAAATGAACCTTCAAAAAGAACCTTTCCAAGTGGCTTATTTTTGCCTACTCAGGGAAAGCCATTTATCAATGGTAAATGGAATTGTTTTGAGTGCAGAAATCTGTCCAGAGAAAATAAACTTGTTTATGAATATTAGCTTTTTAGCTGGGCATGGTGGTACATGCCTGTAATCTCAGAGACTCAAAAAGATGAGGAAGGAGGATTACAACTGAGGCCAGTGTCAGAAACTTAGTGAAACCCTGTCTCAAACTAAGAAAAGGGCTGGTGATATAGCTCAGTGATAAGAGGGCATGTGTGTTCAATTCCTAGCACCAAAAAAAAATGTATTTGCCTTTGGTGAATGCACTTGTACAAAAAGTCAAGGATAATGGAAGTAGTATCACTAATCAATTGAACATTCATGCAAATGATGGAGTGGTTTTCCTTAGCTACTGATTAGTTGACAAATATAACTGATAACATTCAGTTGCTGTTTACTCAAGGAGCCAAGTGTTGATTATTTAAGGAGTTTGAACTAAGTGCAGAAGTAACCCCTACGAATAGTCTGTATGAAACTACAGGTGAGAATATTTTTAAGGAAGTTGAGAAAACACTTAATTCAGCAGAACCTGAAGCAGATCCATTAAGATGTGTTACAATTGAAATGCTGGAGTGGAAAATGACCTAGTCGGACGAATTTACAAAGCCTACAAAAATGGTGTTTAAAGTCTGTGGTTATTCTGCAGATAATGGGCAGAAAATACTTGAATTCATTATGTTATTGAACCAAGTGGTGTCAATGGTGAATCTCACTTCTGTGAACTTAACCATCCTCAGTTCTATGAATTTTCTGTCAGAAATCTTGACTTGCTCTACCATGTGGCATTCTGATTGCTTAACACAGGTAAACTTTAGTGATTTGTTGTACTCAGGGAAAAGACTGAATTCTTTTTCTTAATAAGAACCACTCTCAATTACTATTTTCAAACAATGGGTGACTTGGGAAATTAGCTTTTGCTGTGGACTCAACGATGTTTCTTAATGAATAATAAGGCAAACAATGCTTATATTCAAAACCAATACTATGATAAAAATCAATCCAACAGTAACTATCACTGGCAACACAAATAATGGCAAGTTGCTTTATGTACTTTTTCTGCTGTCAAAGAAATAAGAGCTCTATTCCCAAATTTATAGATTTATTTTTAGAGTTCAAAGTATAATTTCAGAAGTGGTATTTGGACCTCAATGTAAATGAACAGGAAATTTCCTTTTCTTCAAAATCCATTTAATGATGGAACTGAGGAGCTTCTATGTAACTTTCAACTGGAAATAGTAACTATGCTGTATGGTGTATGAGACACTAATTGAAATTTAAAAGAAGCTATCAAAATTCTTTAGGGGCTGGGGTTGTGGTTCAGTGGTAGAGTGCTTGCCCAGCACAGGTGAGGCACTGGCTTTGATCCTCAGCACCACACACACACACACACATACATACATTAAAAAGCTATTTAAAAAAAAGAATAAAATTCTGTAAACGCCTCCTCCAAGAGATGAGCATACTTCGTTAAAATCATATGCTTGTGGGGAGGGTGTCGTAGCTCAGTGGTAAAGTGCTTGCCTAGCATGTGTGAAGCCCTGGGTTCAATCACCAGTACCACAAAAATAAAACTAATTTACAGTTCTTTTTGTCAGGCATAGTGACACACACCTGTAGTCCCAGCGACTCAGGAGGTAGAGGCAGGATGATTAAAAGTTGGAGGCCAGCCTGGGCAAATTACTGAGACACTGTCTCAAAAAATAAAATGGGCTGGGGATATAGCTAAGTGGTAGAGTGCCACTAGGTTCAATCCCCAATACCACAAATAAGTGATAAACACTGTACTCAATTATTATTACATATTGAGTTTTTTTTGTTTTGTTTTGTTTTGCAGTGCTGGGGATCAAACCCAGGACCTTGTGCTTGTAAGGCAAGCACTTTACCAACTAAGCTATCTCCCCAGCCCTCATATTGAGTTTTATCAAGAAAAATACCAGCCTCAATAAGTTATTAGCAAGACTCTGTCTCAAAATAAAAAATAAAAAGGACTGGGGATGTGGCTCAGTGGCTAAGCACTTCTGGGTTAAATCCCTGGTACCAAAAAGAAAAGAAAAAAAAAAATTGGGGAAATTTGGCTTCTGTCTCCTAAAATTCACATGGCTGAAGTACTAACCCTCATCAGTGCCCTTAGAAGAGGCCCCAGAGAGCAGCCTTGCCTGTTCTACCAATGAAGATAAAAGTCAGCCCTCACCAAAAAACAAACCTGCCACTGCCTTGATTCTGACTTTTCAGCCTCCAGAAATGTAAGAAATAAGTTTCTGTTGTTTAAGCTGCCCAGTATATAACATTCTATTACAGTAGCCCAAACAGATGAGGACAATACGAAATTTGATTCATGGGGAAAAATACAGTCTATATTGGTACTATGATTTAACCTCTGCATACCTACACACAACACATGAAGTACCAGAATGTTCACAAATTCATCCTAAAGAGGAAATTTAAAAAAAAAAACCCTTTTCCAGATATAAACATTGAGAAGTCTATTGCGTCAAACTCTGCCTGCTCGCTGAGCCTAAGGAACTTAAGTCTAGACACCAGCACACCTAAATTTACATTCTATTTTCCTTAGATCATTATTCTTGTAAATACCTTAGCATTATTTAAACAAAATAAATATATTGAAGAAATGGAGGGGGTAGACCATAATATTTTTGGTAAGAGTTTCCTAATCTCATAACTAAGATTCCTTAATTTTTATTAAGACTAAATAATAGAAATAACTGACAAACACTGTCTTTATAACTTGAAACTTGTTGTGAGGACTAGGAAATCAGCTTAAATAAAACCGACATAAATTATGTGGCCCTAGCACTAAAAACAAAACAACAAAAGCCAGTTTTCCCCCCACAATTTACTATTGGGAATAGCAAAAGCAAATGACTGTTTAAAATGCAGAGGCATAAAGGAAAACGAAACTCCAGCTGTAATATCTTGAACCAAAGAAAACCACCAGTAACATTTGATGAATGTTCTTAAAGCAATTAATATTTTGAATGCTAGTAACATGACAATTAGGACAAGATCCACTTGTGAAGCAGGAGGATTCCAAGTTTGAGGTTGGTCTCAGAAATTTACTAAGATTCTGTTGTCAAAATAAAAAAAATTAGGACTGGGGATGTAGCTCAATGTTAAAGTGCCCCTGGTTCAATCCCCAATACCAAAAAGAGATGATTTAATAAGCTTTAAAAATATAAATCTTCTGTACTAGAGGTGTAGCTCAGAGCTGGAGCATTTGTCCAATATGCTGAGGCCCTGGGTTCAATACTGACACCACAAAAAAAAAACATCTGACAAGTTCTGACACTTCAAGGATATGAACCACAGATAACAGAAAACTCACATGCCAAGGACAATTAACAACAGTGGCACAGTCTTAAGAACAGTATCAAGAAGATTAAAGCCCAAAAGGTACAGAAACTTGTAAACATATGAGTAAGATTTAAAAAACAGCATCTGAAACAAGAAAGGGGTCTTGTACTGAGCATAGGAGGGACTGACTATACTAAGAAGATGGAAAGTAGGGCCACTAATCTTCTATTTTTATCAACAAGGAGAAATACCTTCTAATTTAAAGAACAAAACAAAAAACCCAAACTTCTCAAAGAGAGAATTCAGAGTCAAGATCGCATAATTTGTGCTGGATGTGGTGGTACATGCCTGTAATCCCAGGAATTTGGAGGCTGAGGTAGAAGGACCACAGTTTGAGGTCACCTTGGCAACTTAGCAAGGCCCCTTCTAAAAGTAAAAAATATAAAAGGACCTGGGATATAGTTTAGTGGTAGAGCACCCCTGGTTTCAATCCCCAGTACCACAAAAAATGAATAATTCATAACAAAAATCTCTGAAATATCATGGAGATGGTAAAATACTAGCTTTTAAAAATGATTTGATCTTCATAAAAGGTATAGTCTAGAAATAATAGCGTAGTAAAATCTGTCAACAAACTTAGGGGAGGGCTGGGAATGTACTTTAGTGGTAGAGCACTTGCTTAGTATGTACAAGGCCCTGGGGTCAATCCCCAGAAACACACACAAATAAAAGGAAAAAATTCTGGAACTGACTATCAGATATATTGCTCAAATGTAGAAGAAAACATGTCCACCAGAAGTGGAATTCGCTGTCAAATTTTTATTGGCTTTACATAGGGATGGTTCTCAACTTTGGCTTGCACTTCAGAATCACCTGGGAATATTTCTCTGAGGTTGGACAGACATGAATATTTTTTAAATTCCACAGCTAATTCTACAGGGTAACAATGCTATCTTACTGATTTATTTTCTGCATCAGATATGGGGTTTCTCTTCCTACTATTATGAAAAACATGGGCTAGCTCAGTACTTCTTAAACTTCAGCATACACATGAATGATATGAAAACCTTGTTAAAATAGAGATCTGGCTCAGTAGGTTGCAAATGGGACCTGAGATCTGCATTTTAATAAGCCACCAGGTGATGCTGATGCTGAACCCAGAATCACACTGAGTAGGAAGGAGCTTAATGATAATTCAGTTTAACAGATTCACGGCTGTTAATATACTACCCTCAAAGATTATGAAGCAAGCTAGGTATGGTGGTGCATGCCTATAGCCCCAGCTACTCAGGAGGCTGAGACAGGTGGACAAGAAGCTTGAGTTCAGCCTGGGAAACAGTGAGATTCTGTCTCAAAATAAAGAGTTAGGGATGTAGCTCAGGGGTAGAACACTTGCCTAGCATGTGTGAAGGTCCAGGGCTCAATCCCCAGTACTGGAAATAAAAAGATCATGGAGCAATGTTAACCTGCAAATCACCCTATAAACTTACCATTTAAAAATGAACCATTTGGATGAATCAGTTAAAAACATTCTTACCAAATATACAAACAACTCAAGGTTGCAAGTTAACATAGATGGTACATGATAATATTCTCAATTCACAGTGAACTGTGAGGATGGGCTAAAATAAAATGATATAATGATATATGTGCTACTTCATACACTTTTATTAAGGGTGATCAGGCTGAAATAGCTCATTGCAAAAGTAAAGAGTAGGAGAAGGACCTGTCTTGGCAGTTCACATGAAAAAGAACTTACCTGCAAGCTCAATATAAAAAAGCCTGTTTGACCTGGCTGCTAAGTAACCTAACAGAGTCACAAATGGCTTTCATATACCACAGTGTTCAAATAAAAGCAGGTAACAGCCCCATTGAAACCTGCTGTTCAGACTACCTGTGGTACATTTGAAACATTTAAAAAATATCTCTAAAAGGACAATGGCATACACAAGCAAGTTTCTAGAATGACAAAGATGGTAAAAAACCTACAAACAAAAGAAATGGCTGGACAAGCACTGGAGCACAGGCCTGTAACCCCAGTTAATCAGGAGGCTGAAGTGGGAGGAGAGTGAAGTTTAAGCCCAGCCTGGGCAATAAAGCAAGATTCCCTTACCCCTGGTCTCAAAAAATAAAATATATAAATGGCTTTATTACCCAGGGATGGTTATCCTGAAGAAAGTCTAAAAAAGGATACAATTATCATCTTCAAATATTAAGAGGTATAACATAAAGAGAGCACAACCAGCCAGGCTTGTTGGCACACACCTGTAATCCCAGATACACAGGAGGCTGAGGCAGGAAGATCACAAATTCTAGGCCAGCCTAGGCAGATCCTGTCTCAAAATAAAGGACTAGCTAGGGATTTGTCTCAGTGGTAGAGTACTTGCCTAGCATGCTTGAGGCCCTGAGTTCAATCCCTACTACAGGAAAAAAAAAAAGACTCAGGGTTCAGGCACAGTGGTCCATGCCCAGAAACGTGGGAGCCCGAGGCAGGATGATCCCAAGTTCAAGGCCAAACAGGAGACTTCAGCTCTCCCAAAATAAAATAAAGGGCTGAGGATATAGCTAGTGACAGAGCATTCCCTGAGTTCAATCCCAAGTGCCCCCAAAACAGATGGGGAAATAAAGAAACTGGGGATGTCGCTCAATGGTAGAGAACCTGCCTGGCATGCATGAGGCCCTGAATTCAATCTCCAGTACTGCAACCCTCCCCTGGGGGGGTGGTAATGACAGACACATACCAGAGACAAGCACACAATATGTCAAATTAGAAATAATAAAATATATGGGAAAAAAATTCTTCCTTTTAACACAACAGTATGATGAAACTCCAAAAATGGAGACATAACCAGCCTCCTGAAGCAAGGAAAGTTGTGTCTCTGGAAATATTCAAGTAGATGCTGAATATTAAAAAGAAATGTTTCTTATCAGGTAGGAGTGATAACAGACTGATTTCAAAAGATCCTTTGAACTAAAATGTCATTAAGGAATAGTTCAGTCTCTTGGTCTTCTGTTCTGGGCAAAGAATCTTTTTAAAGTTACATATTCCAGAAGCAAAAAATTAAAGCAATTTTTGGGAAAGACCAATCTATCTGGGTTGCCCCATCCCTGCCCAACATACCTTATCCTTTATTCCATTCATACTTTTCCTAATGCTATTCTCTCAGACCTTCCTTAGTCTCTCCCTATTTCAGTCACTCTTTCAGGGTCTATGGAATCTTACCACTTATGAAGCTACTACTGACTATCTCAGCTAGCAATTTACCATCCATCTCTGCACATAGCACTCGTCTGTGCCACCAGAGTGGCACTTCCTGACTTCATGATGTTTTTAAGTGTAAAGTCTTCTCTTCCCAAATGGTTTCCTTTAGAGAAAGAACCAGAATTATAGTCCTTTTAAAACTCCACCAAAAGCCACTAGCAAAATGCCTTACACACTGCAGATATTTAAACAACTGAACCAAATCCAATGTGAATATTGAGTTCATTTCCCTTAATAACCTGTCTGAAGCAACACAGTCCAAAAGAAACACAATGTGAACCACATGTAATTTTAAACTTTTGAACAGCCACATTAAAAAAAAAACTCTTGAGCTAAGGATATGGCTCAGTTGTAGAGCATTTGCCTGGTATGCGTGCAGTTTTGAGGCTATCTCCAGCACTAAAAAAAAAAAAAAAAAAAAAAAAAAAAAAAAAAAAGGGTAAAATAAAAATGTTTTCAAAGCTGGGTATGGTGGTACACACCTGTAATCCCAGCAGCTTGGGAGGCTACCGCAGGAGAATCACAAGTTCAGAAGCAGCCTCAGCATCTTAGCAAGACCCTATCTTGAAATTAAAAAAAAAAAAAAAAAAAAAAAAAAAAAAAAAAAAAAAGGGCTAGGAATGTGGCTCAGTGGTAAAGTGCCCCTGGATTCAATCACTGGTACAAAAAACATTTTTTGCCTAACAAAATCAAAACATCATTGTTCCTGTTAGGTGTAGCTCAATGTTAGAGCACTTCTAGCATGCTTGAGGCCCTGGGTTCTATCTCTAGCACCTCAAAAGAAAGAAAAGTCATCACTTTAATGTACTATTAATAAAAATCACTGAGATAATTTTTTAAAACACTAAATTTCCAAAATGTGGAAACATGACACATCTTAAGTGTGATGTTACATTTTCAAGTTTAAATGGAATATAGTCCTACCCAAACAATAAAGTTGTGTTTAGTGCAAAACCATTTTATACATTTCAGTTTTTTAACTTAGAATAAAAGATTAAATTTCAATTTCATACTTAAACTAGCCACATTTCAATTGTTCAACAGTCACACAGAGTTAGTAGCTACCATGTGGGAGGGCACAGCTTTAAGCTTTTTTGGGGGGCAAGTGTTGGAGATTGAACCCTGGAACCATGCCACTATACTATACTCCCAGCCCTGCATTTGCTTTTAAAGTAGAAAAAGTCCAAGGATGGAAAGAGTTCCAAATGTTCCCAATATACTGTTTATATTCTTTAAACCCACTGTTCATCCCCTTTGTTTTGAAAATAAAATAACAATGCTGAACACTCTAAATGCATATAGGATAGACACTAATCTTTTTCTCTTTTTATTTCTGTGGTGCCAGGATCTGAACAAAGGGCTGCACATATATATGCTGGGCAAGCATTCTACCACTGAGCTAAATCCTCAGCTCTGGGATGTTTTTCCTATGCTCACCAATCTTGAAGATTCACTCTTGAGCTGGGTGCAATGGCACACGCCTATGATGCCAGCAACTCAGGGGGCTGAGGCAGGAGAATTACAAGTCCATCCCAGAAACTTAGTGAGATCCTGTCTCAAAATTAAAAAAACAAAAAGGACCAAGGATGTTGCCCAGTAGTAGAGTGCCCCAGTACCAAAAATGACTTACTTAATCTTTTGAAATTTCTAGTTTTCTACATGGAGACTAGAGACAAACATTATACCTGTTTCAAACTCTGACACTAACTCTGGAGATTGTTGAAAACATTTTTTTTTTGGCAGTACTGGGGATTGAACCCAGAGGCACTCTACCACTAAGTTACATCCCCAACCCTGTTATTGTTTTTTTTTTTTTTTTTTAAACTTTGAGCCAAGGTCTAATTTGACAAGGCTGGTCTGAAACTTATAATCTTCCTTCATCATCTTCTGAAGTAGTTGGGACTTAATGAGATTGCTGAATCTTAAATAACTCCTGCCTGGTGAGCCTGGATTTCATCCTACATAAGAGGTATTTTTATTTTAGTTTATTATTTAATTCAAAAATTTAACAGTAAGACACTCACAAGCAACATGTGAACAAATCCAAATTACTATTACTTCCATAATAGCATACTGCACCTTTTCCCCTAAATAATTCATATATGAAAAATCAACAAAAATATTTCCCCAAATGATGGAATTCCTGCAAAATAATTTCAAAATTACAACCAAACTGGTAAGCCTTCATTAAATAGAACACAATGTTTTTGTTAAGGTAGAGGCTTCCATCCAAGCAGCAGTTTGTTCCTTGCAGTTAGTTAAGAGACAGGGAAAGAACAGTCTGGTTTGGTTTCTTACTTTTGCCCAAAGTCTCCATCCTTTCTGACTTAATTCTGCATTTCCCCTAAGCTAGGAATGCAGGTCAAATGTACCTTTATCCTACAGGTTGAGAAGTTCCAAGACCATTGGTAATTAATTATATTTTCAAAGAAAAGGAAATCCTGAATGAAAGTAATGTTCTCAAATGCCTTGTAAAACAACCTTACTCTCACACACCCAATGAACCTAGTCTCATTTTAAGCAGTCCTGTGCCAGTTAAGTGGCATAAAATGAAGAAATGTAACAAATATAAACCATAACAAGTTCTGTTCCTGGTAGATGTAACACCATTATTTGATAAAGCAAAAAAATAAATAAATAAATAAAAAATTTAAAGGTTAAAGCATGTCAAAGATGTTAATCCAAATCATAAACACAGAATTTTCTCCATTTTGGTGTGAAAATATAAGAGAAAAATTATGTTAATAAGATGGGTTTTCAGATTCTACTTTATAGTCAATGACACTGTGGTACATTTTTGGTTTACCAAAGAGGGCTGAAAGTGTAGATTAGAGGTACAGTGCTCACCTAGCATGCAGCAAGGCCCTGAGTTTGATCCCCGGCACTGCTTAAAACAAGAGAAAAAAGAAACCCTACATAACCCCAGACTCCCTCAATAACATCATAGAAGACAGAATCTTAAATCTATTTAAAAATTTAATTATTTCACTTTTGAGTTATAACATTCATGCACATAAGACAAATTTTGGCTTGAGCATGACTAGCTTCAGTCATTTTCAAATAATCATTTCTATGAAGAGATTACCAATAAAATATAATTTAGACAATAAATTACAATTATTCTTAAATCATTTAGCTCTCTCCCTGGTTACAGGCAATATCCATCACCCTACATTTACGCAGTCCTTTTACCTATATTTCACTTAATTCTTACAACAATACCATGAAGTAGAAATCACCACCTCTACTTTACAGATGAGAAACAAATGTGGCAAGAGGAAGTGATTTATCAAAGACCATGTGGGGGTGCTGGGGTTGTAGCTCAGGTAGAGTGCTTGCCTAGTATGTGTGAGGCACTGGGTTCGATCCTTAGCTTTAAAATACTTTTCCTTCAATCCCAAAAGACATGACCAAACTACTCAATCTCACCATGAGCCTTTTACAACACCTTTACACTCCTTTTATGAAAACTTCCAAAAATGGGGCTGCAAACGTAGCTCAGTGGTAGAACACTTACCTAGCATGTGAGGCCCTGGGTTCAATCCTCCAGCACTGGGGGAAAAAAATCCTTCCAAAATGACAAAATATCTTTAATTGATTCCAGTGCCTCACACATGCTAGTCAAGCACCAGATCACTGAGGTACACTCCCAGCCCACATAACATCTTTCATAAGCACCAAGAACCTAGCAGTAATTATTCCAAGTAAGTCACCTTTTTAGAGTTTTTATTTTAACAATTGCTCTTTAGCTAAATAGCATATTTTATTAACCTTATTTCTTTCAGAGTACTATGTGCAATATATCCGATTCCATTCCTAGTAACAAGGAGACAGGCTGGGCATGGGGGTGCACACCTGTAACTCCAGTGACTCAGGAGGCTGAGGCAGGAGGATAGCAAGCATGAGTCCAGTCTCAGCAACTTAGCAAGATCCTTTCTCAAAAAAAAAAATAAATAAATAAATAAAAAAAGAGATGGGGCCGTAGCTCAAAGCATCCCTGGGTTCAATCCCTAGAACCAAACCAAACCAACCATGCACCCGCCCCACCCCTACCCAAAAAAAAAAAAAAAAAAAAAAACCCCAAAACAAATAAATCAAAAAACCACACAAGAATCAAGGAGCCAAATTAGAGGTTTTGCTTAGTCATTTCAGAAAACTACTCCGGGCTAGGGATGCAGCTCAGTGGTACAGTGCTTACCTAATATGCATGAGACCCTGGGTTTGATCCCTAGTTCTGCAAAAGCAAACATACACAAACCTCTCACAAGAAACTACTCATCTGACCAACAAATATATAATTGTATCAGATAAATTCAATTTGGGATAGGAAAAGCCAGTAAGAAAACCAATCCTGAGATTTATTCAGTAATTAAATAATCCAGAACAGTTCATTCGCCCTGAGAATTTTATTTTATTTTTTGGTAAAACACATTTAATATAAAAAAAGACATAAGTAAATAATGATATATTTAAAAAAGGAATGAGAAAAACAAAACTTATTGGAAAATATTGGGGACTGCTAAGGCACAAACTAGTTACTTTTAAAATTGATAATTAAAGGTAAATATAATTATGGAGTTTTAGGCCTTACATTATAAATTATATTTTACGATTACCAAAATGCCTTTTGGAAGAAAGTACTACTAAAAAATTTGTCATAAGAAATGATAATAAAAGTAGAAAATCCCTAATGAAATGACCATTCCTTTTAAAGTCTGAAAATTAAATTAAAATACTCCTCCATTTTACAACTGCTTATCCATGAGGTCAAATTTTCTTCATACAAGTCAATCAAAACAACAAAGTAAATGTCGATGCAGAGAATCTACCTGTCTTCTACTAAGGCAGACATTAAAATGACTTATATAAACACAAAACAATGGCATTCTTGTCACTAAAATTTTTGGTTTGGAAAGTTAACATTTAATGGTTTTGCTATTTTTTAAATGAAGTAATCGTTTCAAAAATTATGTTTAATATCTAATATGAGAAATCTTGACATATATTTCAGATATGCAAAATGTCTTTAAGCTATTAATAATTTTTAAGTAAGGAGATGATGAGACCAGAGTGTTTGGAAACCACATGCCTGTGTAGGAGTCTTATCAAAATGTTCGAACTGAATCTAACCATGTAGTTAAAAAAAAAAAAAAAATCAGGCAAATCTAGATTGTGAACCTTTCTACAAAAAATTTGGTCTAGACGCCTCAAAAATGTCAATGTCCTGAAAGAGAAAAATTAAAATAATTAATAAAAAAGGTGGGAGATATTTTTAGATTATAAAAACTAGAGTTCTTAACCAAGTGAAATACATAGATGTTGATAGATAATGAGTGAAAAAAAAATCAAGTCTATAGAGACATTTGGGGAATAATTGAAGAAATTTTAATATTTTAATGCTGACTTAATATTTAAAAAGTATTGTATCAATGTTAAATTTCTTGGGTATAATATTGTGGTTGTAATAGAGACTTACAATCCCTGCTTCAGTCTCCTGAGTAGCTGGGATTAGAGGAGTGTACCACCACAAACTGGTTCATATTCCTAAACTCTTACATATGTAAAAATATGTTGTTTTAATCCAGGAATAGCAACTTGATAGGCTTCTTCCCAATGTCAGCACATTTAGTACTTCAAAAAGGAAGTCTAATGTTGGCTCAATTTTTATTTCTTGGTAGTGAACCAGTTTTGTAGGGACCACACCCTGAGAATTTTAAAGAATTTCAAGAAAGAAATCATCTCCACTTCTATAACCATTATGTAAATTATGCAAATTACTGTTTCTGACCACCACTAATAGTATTATCTCATTTAATATACTTAGTCCATGAAAAGAATTAATATTATGATGATGTTAGGGTTGAAAAGTCACGTAAGCCAGGTACCATCCAGTATTTCTATAATCCCAGCTACTTGGGAGGCAGGAAGACTGCAAGTTTGAGGCAAGCCTGGGCAACTTAGTGAGAGCCTTTCTTCAAAACTGAAATAAGCTGGGAGTGTAGCTCAGTGGTAGAGCACCCTTGGGTTAAATCCCCAGTACCATAAAAAAAATGAAAATTCGCTTAAACATTATTTAGTACTAATGGGTCAGAAGATCTGGAGCTCAGTATAAGCATGCGTATAATAAATGGATATACTATGCCATAGTACTCTTGTTAACAAAAAGCTTAAGAACTGTTAACAAAACAGACTTTACAAACAATCCTGAAACATCAAGTTAAATGCTTGTGTAAATGTCTATTTAAAAATAAGCTCTATTTGAGGCACTGGGTTCCATTCTCAGCACCACATATAAATAAATGATTAAAATAAAGGGCCATCAACAACTTAAAAAAATAGGATGAACAAATTAAAGTAATCTAACATCAACCAACCACTAAAATATGTTGAGCATCATCACCTTTTGCATACCTGTTCATCCAAGTTCCAAACTCAATACAATGCTAGAGTAGGACAAGCTAGTTAAAAAAAAATGGATAAATAAAAAATTAATTTTGTTATGATATTAGAGTTGAAAAGTAATTGAAGCTAGGCATGGTGGCATACTCCTGTGATCCTAGAAACTCAGGAGGCTGAAGCAGGAAGATCAAAAGTTCAAAGACAGCCTCAGCAACTTAGCAAGACCCTGCATCAAAAATAAATAAATAAAAAAAATAAAAGGACCAGGAGATATATATATATATATATGGCGATCAGTGGTAGGGTGCCTGTGAGTTCGATCCCCAGTACCAAAGAATCAATCATGGGTATCAATATAAAAATATCATACTGAAAAGAGAAGGACAAGAATCATATTGTTTCCAACAACTCCATTTAAGAACCTCACAAAGGCCAGGTGCAATGGTAAATGCCTGTAATCCCAGCAATTTGAGAGGCTGAGGCAGGAGGACTGCAAGTTTGGGGCCAGCCTCAGCAACTCTGTGAGACCCTGTCTCAAAATAAAAAGGGATGGAGATATAGCTCAGTGGTAAAGCACCCCTGGGTTCATTCCCTAGAACTTAAAAAAAAAAAAAAAAAAAACTCACAAAGGATATAAGCATTAATGGCATGTGATCTTTGTCAATAAAACGTTAGCTAAATAACACCACCAACAAAGTGTATTTAAATACAGTTTTTAAAAAGTTAAATCACTACTGAATTTGAGGTGAGGCTATAAAGGACTGTCATATATGTACACAAAGTGATATCAATTCTTAAAATTTATGACATCTGTAAGAGACAAATAAATGGTAACAACCTGATTTTTATTCTTATACGTGGGTAACAGAGGGGAATTCAGCTCAGTGAAAGGAAAAAGGGAAATTCTAGTGTTGCCTTAAACCTGGCTATGTGTATTTTAGTCAAATTTAACTTCCTGTGCCTCAAGATCTCCCTCAACATTACAGTATTACATTAAGCCAACTACAAGGTACCTTCCATATCAATGAATCTGTGATTTTGAATAAGATACAATCTAAATCACATTATGGTATTAATTACAAAGGTAAAACTTAAGAAATAACACAAATAACTAATATGTAAACTGAGAAGCTGTGGTTTCCTCACTGTAGATTTGGTCACTATGCATTTTTATCTCCCTTTACTTGATTACCATATCTTTGTAAAATGAAATATACAACATTCTTTAAAAAAAGAAACATGGTAGGGTTGATATTTTATTGCCTCTACTTATTGCAAGATACCTTTCGCCAACCATACAATTTGTTGATAATTTCTAACAGTGGCCTATCAGAGGATGCTACCAAGGCATCCACCAATGCTACTATCACAGCAATAAGAGATTATAAATTATCTGAACAGCAGTAGTAGTTTAGCCTAACTTATATTCTACCTTTACCAACTATAAAGGGCAGCAAAAAAGAATCAAGTGGACTCAGAATGTCCCTCATGTGTCTAATCTTTTGGCAGGAACTCTATTAACTTGCAACTTAGAAACAATTTTGACTACTACAACCCTCCAAAACAGTTAAAATGAAACAAGAGTACTAAATTAGGAACTCCAGTAAAGTAGATCATACAACAGAAGAATAAGTCATGCTGCCAATTTATACCATTCAAGACAGTTAAAAAAAGGAAACCATTATGACAACATTTCATCTTGGGCTGGGAAGATAGCTCATTTGGTATAGAGTGCTTGCCTTGCAAGCACAAGGCCCTAGGTTCGATCCCCAGCACCGCAAAAAAAGAAAAAAAAAGAAAAAAAATTTCATCTCACTCAAGTACCTTAGACAGTGAATTTAATCTCATTACCCACTTCATGTTATTCTATTGAGTTACATCACTAAATTAGAATTTGGTCATATTCATAAACTCAATTTTGATTTGCTTCTCTCATTATCTCCAAAAGTTAAAAAAAACCTAGATGGTTCCAGTGTTTATTTTTTAAAAGTTATTAATGTAAAATCACTAATTAATGTCAATGCTGGTGTTCATCATCAACTAAAGTACTGTTTTGAGAACTTAAGATTTCCTATTCAAAAAAATCAACTAAAAAAACCACTTGACCAAAAAGAAAATATTATCTACACCAATCACATATTATTTTAGGAAAAAAATTTTGTATTTTGGACCAAACATGCTATCTATTGTACTTCCTGAACAAGTGTTCCTACACAGAATTGACATGGGGATGCCCATATATCCCTGTTTTGTCCAGAAGAGTCATGGTTTGTACTTGTGCTAAAGTAATAATTTGTTCTCAAAAGTATTTCAGTTTGGATACTTTATATGGTCACCTTAGTTTTAACTATTATTAAAGGGAACTTTAATCAATGAAAATTATAGCTAACTCCTTTCTATAGTCAAGTAGAAATCAGGAGGAAAGGGACATTTTTTCATTACAGAAAAAATTAAAACATTTAGCACAAATATCTCCTCTGCCAGAAAGTTTCATGTTCATTAACATTCAAACGCCATTAAACCATCAAACAGAGAAACAGCAACCTAACCTGCAGTTATAAAATTATAAGAGGTCCATAAATCTATATATACACGAGGTGCTGTCTATAGATACTTGTCTCACACGTACGTAGGTGCTATTATGATTAATGAGATTAAAATCCTGGGTTGAAGCACTACAATAAGAAAATCTAGAGCAAGAATGCCAATTATATATTTCAGGAGAACACCCACAAGTTCAAATACATTCCCCAAACTGAGGTATATATTTTTAAAATTATTCAACTGGCAAAAGGAAAGATGATGCAATTATCTGGGAAACTTCACATTCATGGTAGTGAAAATAATAAAGAAAAAAAGACAAGTATTATTGATATCTTATACTAGTTATCAAAACTTCATGGTGCACACGTAATCCCAGCTACTCAGGAGGCTGAGGTAGAAGGATCCCAAGCTCCATGGTAAAGCACCCCTGGTTCAATCTCAAGTATCCAAAACCAAAATAAAACACAACTTCAAGGTACTGTGTAAAGTGGATACTTGTTCGAAATCAGCAGCCCAAAGATTTTAGAAATCTTTTATATTATACAAAAAAATTTTTAAAAGTAGACTTCCAAAAGAAACAGCTGTCCCCATTCTGAGCAGTGGCTCCCAATTCTAGCAACGCTTTGGTCTTGGACAAGACTTTTCATATTCTAATTTGTATCCACACTAAGGTAAATTCAGGAAAAGGATACTGGTCAGTGATGTGTTCTATTTCCCAGGCCACCAGAGCTACGGAAGAGGTAATGCACACATAATTCCATGAGTGCACTTGCCCCATTTAACCTACTGTATTAGTTAACACCTCGCTACATGTTCACTAACCTGAAAGACATTCATCAGCCTAGTATTTCCAGGTATTTTACTATTAAGCTATTTCTTAAAACCTTTTCTGATTTTAAATTAAGTTTACCAAACTGTATCAAGAGCACTAATAGTTGAAACAAATTGTAACAGAACAACAACACAAAAGCAGGGGTAATTGCAAGGTAAGTCTCACCTGCTTCATAAAGCAGATTACTTTCAATATTTAATCCGTTTTTTGGTGGGGAGTACTGGGGACTGAACCCAGAGGGGCTTTGCCACTGAGCTGCACCACAGTACTTTTTTCTTAAATTTTGAGACAGGTTCTTGCTAAATTCCTGAGACGGGACTTGAATTTGCCATCCTCCTGCCTCAGCCTCCTGAGTAGCTGGGATTACAGGCTTGTGCCACCACCCCCAGCTGAGTTAATAAAACTTTTTGATGCAACATAACCTAGAGATGTATTACAAATTTTTCATTTTCACTGCACCTCTGATATAACTGACCAACAGGCAGGCTTAGAGGCATTAAAGTTTGTTGACATGAACGTGGGACAGACCTGAGATAAAATGAAGGTTCCACCATTCACTAGGTTTTTAACTGAGGACAAATTACTTAACTTTCAGGGATCTCTGTAAGAGTTAACATCCTCAGGAGGCTTTGTAGTAAGAACTGTAACATAATACATGCTAAAGGAGAGGGCCTAGTACACAAGTTCTCAACAGAGGTTGGTTATGAATTTAGGCTATCCATCCCAATATCCCTGGGATAATCCAGGTTTGCACTTGCTGTCCAAGAATAACTATTAATAATATTCCCTTTGCTTTTAAAAGTGTCCTGGTTAGGGCAATAAATCTATGTGGTTATTTTAACAATGGTGATGATAATAAAAGGAATTAACATCAATTAAGGTATTATATACCAATGACTGACTCTTGAAGGGAAAAAATATCAAACACCACACACAAAAATGTAAATTACATTCCTGTAAGATAGTCTGATATTTCATCTAGCTATTCGTTGAAATTTAAAAGCTATTTTATTTTTATACTTATGTTGTTCTAACAATCATTTAAGGCAACAATTTTTTTTGTTCTTTCTGTTCTATACAGGTACTGGTAAACTTCAAATATTACATTAAAAGAGTAAAATCACAGATAAAGCACTGGTGAGTTCAGGTACTGAGAAACATTACCCTTTGAATTCCCAGTGATAAGTACCCATTCTCATCATGAAGAATGCCCAACACCAACTAATATATATCAATGAGCCCATCCAACCACAGGGCCTGTAAAACAGAACAATAAATATTCGTAAACATGCATTCTACATATAAATCATCAGGAGACGCAACAAAAAATAAATTACCTGACTGTTATGACATAGTATTGAATTATAATAAACTGGATTTTAGTTTTCTTCACACTCTGCTCTAGAAAAAAAAAGAATCCATTATTCTTCCTCTTTTATAAGATACACATTTTCTTTTTGAAATAAGACACATCCTTAAAAAATACAATCCTATATATTTTAGTTACACAACCATAACCCAACTTAACTCAATATTAGTACTAGGATATTTGGGGAGATCAAGGTGAGAGGGAATCAGGAATTAGTATAAGATTTCCTTTAAAGGCTGAGAGGCAATCTACTTTTTAATATAAGCTTGCTTAAAATAGGCCTTTCCTTATCAGACCAGTAATTATTTTCAGATTCTGATAGTCACTTTCAAGGACTTATTTGGCACATTACACTAGCAGGGACTAAAGTACTTTAAAAATCACCAGTACTATCTTAAGCTAAAAAACATTTGTGCCATTTTTCAGTAAGAGGAGTCTGTCCTAAAATTGTATTTTAAGAAGGGTTTGGATTAATCTTTTTGGGTACTTAACCTGTATTTTCACAGTTTAGAAAACTATCTGAGTAGGGGGCAGGCCTGTAATTGTGCCTGCCTGCCCTTAAGTACACCAGGACTGACACAATGTACCTGATGGGGGTGATATGAGTAGTTACTTGGTAATCCCGAAGAGCCAAAGAAATGGTTAGTAGTACATTTATCATTTCTTCCTCTCTTCAATCATCCAAAAGCACTGTGGTTAATTCTGACTCAGGAATTGCAGGCTCCTTATTTCCAGCAAAAAAGTACTGTGGGGCCTTGCAAATGGTGTATGACAATCTGATATAAATACTTCCTTTTGCCCCTAAACGAAAAAATGACCTAAATAACAAGTCGGCTAGGCCTCCGATTCCCGGACTAACCTGTGGAATAAGTATGGTGAAACTGTCTAGGGAAGGAACGTGGCTGTCTCCTCCATCTTGAAATTAATCAGCATAAGGGAAAAAGGGACTGAGTATTCAGGAAGCAGAAGCCCAACCGGTTAATACTAGTTACTTAGCTATGGCGTACGTGGCAGGTACCGCCCGCAGAAGCAGAGACCCTTAGGCTTTTTTTGTGGGGGGAGGGGCTGGGTTGTTGGGAGGACTGAACGGAAATTAACTTGAAAATAATTTGGCCAAACTCCCACCCTTACCCAGTGAAAAACAACAAACATGCAACGGCTTTTCCCTCCCTTTCTGGGGGGATTCCTTCCAGGGATAACTGGCAAAGGATACACCAGGGTTATAAGAGCAAGGGAGTAAACCACAGTTGCCTCAGATCCTCAGGGAAGATGTCATCGCGGCCCCAGGGGGCGCCTAATTGGTAATGCCCTGCACAAGGGCTCAAAATGGGGTTTTGCAAATCCTGGGAAAATCTAAAGGCCCAAAAGTTACCAGCTTCTGACTTGGAGCAGCCTGCTATTACCCCCTTTTCCCAAACCCGAGCCCGCCATGTAAAACGCGGGGTGGAGATGGAAGCCTCCCAAGAACAGAGAGAAAAACCCGAGACACTCTAAGATTCTCACGCCCGAGGCCAAAACTCCAACACCGCCTCCCCTTAATTCTTAAGGCTCCGGAGGGCCCGGGCTGCAGCTCGCCCGGCCACGGAGAGGAACTACTACCCACCTCCTTCCCCTTCTTCAAAGAGCCGGACGAGTATACCACCCAACTAAAATGGCAGCGGCGACTACGCCACGGAGCCCCCCGCAGCAACGGGCCTGGGGTCCGGAGGCGGCGCTGAGCCTCTGCCACGACGCGTCACTCGGGCCATTTTGAGAGAACGCGGCAGCCGCGGCTCTGCTGTCTTCCTCTCGCTCTACATCCATTTCTCAGAGGATCCCCATGTCTTCACTTACTCGGTTTAAGGGTCAGGATCTGACTCGGTTGTTTCGGCCGTCGCCGCTGAGGCTCCTCCGCGCCTCCCCAGCCGCCGCTCTCGAGCCCGCCTCCGATGAGTCGCTGGTTGAGACCCGCCTCTACCCCAGCGCCTGCTCGGAGACGTTGCTCAGGCAGCCATTATCTTCCCCATTGTTACCAAGCAGCGACAGGAAACGACTGCCCACAACAGGAAGTGATGATGCCGCGTCCGGGCTCCGCAGCCCCACTCCCAGCCTGTTAGCCAATCCCAGCCGATTCCTTGAAAAGGCTCGGCGGGCAGAGGAGGGGGACGGCAGACGACGCGGCAAGGCGGGCGTGGGTTTGGAAAAGGAAAGCTGCTATGACGCCCACCATGTGACAGGCCCCACCCTCTTCCGCCATTTTGAATTGTGGCGAGAAATTCGCGTTCTGAGAATTGTGGGAACCTTCGCTTTCCCATTTTGTAAACTGAAGGACGTCACCGTCTGGCTGCTTGAAACCCTTTTCAGAGAGCGTGAAATGTGGTATTAGTCTAATCTGGCGTCGACGTACACATTTAGTCCGGACCAGCTCATGCAGCATCCTACATTTTATTCAAAATACACTTATTGAGCGCCAACTCCAGGTCAGGCAAGGCACCGTCGTAAATGTTGAGGAAATTAAAGTAGACCAAAATTTAAAAGTAAGAAATTAAAATAAACTAAAACCCCAGTTCTCATAGATCTTGATAACCCACTCGGGTTGGATAGTAATCTTTAAAAAAACCAAAAATATCACATTAGCCATTGATATATGCTAGGGAGAAAAATTGGGTAAAGGGCGTAAGAAAGTATCCTGCAGGGGCAAATGGGAACTGCAGTGTTTAAAAGTGGTAGAAGACAGTCTGTTCGAGGTGGTAATTCTCTGAAGTACTTGAAAAGGGGTGGTGATTGTAAAAGGATGGGAAAATCTGATAGGAATGGAATTCATCAAAGGGTGGTTAAGGAAGCCTCTCAGATGTTAATGCCTGAAGGAATGGAGGGAATGTGCCACACAGCCCCCAACTCTGATGTCCTCCTCACAGTTAAAGAAAAATAACCTTAGGCAGGTTTTAGGGGTGCTTCTGCCTCCTTCATTTTTTTATTCTCTGATAACACACCAGCTACGGTGACTTACTATTTTTCCAACAAACCTACCTGTTCCCACCTCAACTACTTGACCTAAGCTGGCATATTTCATTACTTTGATCATCCAAGCCTCATAAATTGTCACCTCCACGGAGACAGCCTTTCCTGACCACCCAAACTACCATAACGATCTCTCCCATACCCTTACCTGCTTAATTTTCGGTAAAGTACTTATCAAAACATTTGTTTACCCCACCCTTGAAGAGCAGCAATTCTCTGCTTTGTTCACTGTTGTATTCCCATAAACTGCAAAGTAGGCCCTTAAATATTTTGGGAGAATTCCCTTCTTAATTATAATGGAGTTTCATGAGCCTGGACTATAAGCAAAATTTCATCCCAAGTGGTTAAAACGTACCCCTTATATCCTGTTCATCTTGCCAGCAGGTTTGATATTTTCATTTTTAACGGTATGATATATGATTTAGGTGCTGTATAATCTACTGTTTTTGTCTCGTTTTTATAATAATAGAACTTTTACCTAGAATGTATGAAATGAATTCTTCAGTGACCTGAGACTACCCCCCAAGTTTCATGTATGTCAACGACATTAGCCACTCGAGTACTCTTGAGGCATAAGTAGTTTCATGTAAAATATAAAAATCATAAAAGTAGAAGAAAATATAGGCGAATTTTCTATAGACTTGGGGATGCAGAAGGACTTTCTAAATATAATAAAAATCCATAAAGGGAAAGACTGATAAATACAGTTTCCTAAATACCTAAATATAAGTAAAACTTCAGAATGTTAAAGTACAAGGTTAATAAAGTTAAATGACAAACTGAAAAAACCTGTAATTTCAACATGACGTGATGTCTAAAAGGTAATATTACTTTATAATAAAACTAAAAGACAAATGGCAAACTGGCAAAATTGAATATATATATTAAACACATGGTTAAATATCACTAGTTTATAATAGACTATTATTAATTGGTTTTTTAGTGCTGGGGATTGAACTCTTCTGGCATCTAAACCAGTGCTGTCACTGAGCTACATTCCCAGCCCTGATTTTTTTAAATTCAAGGTTTTAAAAACAAGATATAACTCAAGTACAAATAGAATCATGAATCAACTAAAAATTTTAAATAAAAATTGGCTTTTAAAAAGATAAATATTCCAGTTTTAAAATGTACAAGGAAAAAAATAAAATGTACAAAGACACAAATGGACAATTCAAAAAAGAGAGAAAATGCTTGACTGATAAGTATATGAAAATATGTTCAATCTCACTAGTGATAAATGAAAATAAAAACTTTCTCTTTTTTGCCTATCAGAATGTCAAGGATTTAAAAACTTATAAGTATTGATGAAGATCCTATGAAATGGTCACATTCAAAAAAAGAAAGAAAAAAGAATGAAAAGGGCACATAATGCTTAGTGGTACAAATTGATATAACTGTTTACAGTCAATTTGATAATGTGTATCAAAAGCCTCAATATATCCATACTGTTTGACCAACAAGTCTCCATTCAGAAATTTACTTTCAGGACTGTAGATTACAGATTAAAAAGACATATCAATAAAAAAATTTACTTTCAGGAAAGAAATGGACAAGTTTGCAAATATATTTCTATACATCTCAAAGAGTTATCGTAGTGTAGACTGTAATATGAAAATGTTGAAAAATCAGGAAAGATAACTACTCAACATTAGTTAATTATAGTAAGTCTGCATAGTAGACTACTAAATAGGCATTAAAAATGACTAGCATTAAGACTGGGGATATAACTTAGTGATAGAGAGCTTGCCTATCTTGCTTAAAGTCTATCTCCAGCATACCTCCTTCCCCCATGAGTAGCATTTGTTTGGGTTATAACTTTAGTGAGAAAAGCAATTTACAAAAGAATATGTATGATTACTTTTTATATTAAAAGATATGTATAAATATGCCTAGAATATACATAAATATAAATATATAAACAAAATTATATATAAATATAAAATATTTATATATAAAATATATTATATATAAATATAAAATATTATATATTTATATATAAGATATATATAAATATAAAATGTGATCTCAATCACTGAATAGTTTCCATTCAGACTAATTGCATTTCCCTTGTTACTTATATGTGATCTTCAAAGGATTTTTACTACTCTTGATCAAGTGACCTTTAAGAAAAAGTAAAACAATGTCCTTTTGTTCATTTCAAGGATACCTGGGCTGTTTGGTAGGGATATATTAGTAACTATATCAATAAGACCACACACAAGACCCTACCTTGTGTCAAGTCCTGACATTGAACAAATAGTTATCCAGGTAATTGACAGTAAAAAGAAGACCTGTGTAAAAATGGAAGTGTATAAAAGGAAACTTTAACTAAGAGAAGCTGCCACTTTTAGCTGAGACCTGAAGGGAGAGTGACGTTTCAGGCAGATAAGGGAGGAGCCTTGGGAGAGAGAATAGTATTGTAGGAATTCCCTGGAATGATTAGGCAGAGCCTGGGAACTAAAAAAAATAGCTTATTTTCTGTAGCAAATATTCCATTTTATTTTCTTCACAGTACTCACCACATCGGAATTTATCTGGTGTGCTTATTGATTTTATTTATAAGTTTATAGTCTGTCAGTCTTCCTGCTGACCCGCCCCATCCCTCCAACTGTAAACTCCATGGGAACTGAGGATTTGCCCCACCCCCTCATCGTTGTTATTTTCCAAGCCTAAAATACCTATTAGGCATTCAATCACTATTTCTTGAATGAATCACGAATTAGCGTGAAGTTCATATTACGGATTTTGTATCATATCTTAACAGCAATGGGAGGGTGTTAAAGAGTTTTAAAAAGAGGAGCCATAAGATCTGATTAAAGTTTTTTTTTTTGAAGCTTGGTGACTGTTAGGTGTCCGAAACTAAATTTTTCTTGATAATGGATAAACTCACTGTTTTAAAGATTCCAGTACTCCATTATCTTTAAGAAACTCCACTGGCTGTGTGAAAAAAAAAAAAAGACATCCACAAAATACCTATTTATTTAGTTTAGGCACTGCCTCCCCTCACCTGCTTCACTATTGGGGCTTGAACCAGATGCACGCTACTGCTGAGCTAACTCTCCAGACCTTTTAACATTTTTATTGTGAGGCTGGGTCTTGCTAAGTTTCTGAGGCTGGCCTGAAATTTGCCTTCTTCTTGCCTCAGTTACAGGCATGTGTCACTGAGTCTGGGGCGCTTTATAAAAAAATTTTGACGGGAGGAAAAGAGGAAGCAATGAAGCAAATTGTATTCCATGCATTTATGATTACATCAAAATGAACCACACTATTCTGTATGACTATAATGTACTGATAAAAATATTTTTAAAATCTTTTGAATTAGAATCACTGGTCAAAGTCAATTTAACCAGAAAACAGTATCTATCTCTTGGTACTTCCATTTTACCAAATATGCTCTTTTAGGAATTCACAATAAAATTAAAGATATGAATTCTAAATATTTTCTTCAATTCGATCAGAGGAAAGGGATAGCAGTACAGAAATAAACAAGGGAAAATAATCTTTGATTCATTAATTTGATTTGTTTATTTGAGGGCTTGGGGACTGAACCCAGGGCCTCATGCATGCCAGGCAAGAGCTCTACCATGGTGCTACACCCCCAGCCCTCTTGATTTATTAATTTATTCATTTAGTTAAGTCATCATTCAATAAGTGTTGTGTGCCCCATGACTGTATGCTAGGTTTTGGGACTATAGATACAAAAGACAGAATGTCTGTCCTGAGCACAATTCACAAATCAGGCTGAGGCACAGGGATGGCAAGTTTGAGTCTGTCCTGAGAAAATAAGCAAGATCCTGTCTCAAAATAAAAAACAAATAAAAGGAGGAGGAGGAGGAGGAGGAGAAGGAGAAGAGAGACCTGTTGGGAGGGTGGAGTTCACTCTACAGCCATTTTGTATAGATGTGTGGAAGCTAACTCTGATGCATTTATTCCATGACAGAGGCCCAGGTAACACTCTTTAGAAGGTAACTCAGAGGTCTTAAAGATTAGGGAATGAAGCACACAAAAGTATAAAAGTAGAGCCCTTTTATTTCTCACCATCTGTAGAAGGTATTTTTAGCTGAAAAGCCTGAAAAACAGCATCTTGTAGATTTGCCTTAGGCTAGTAGTAAAGCTTACAATTGCTTTTGTTTCTAACAACAGAAGACCCCCTTTTAGCTAGGACTATAGGCATTTGCCAAGGTACAGGGCAAATGCCTGGTTTATACTGGCATTGTTATTGAAAATCTTTACATTCTGAAGAGCTCAGTTTATCTCTTTGAAAGAGTATATTGTGATGCATATTGTTCCTCCCACAAATAGCCTGTAACTGATTTAAGTAGGATTGTTATCCCCCAGTAAAATATACTCTAGAAATAGGAAGTACTATTGCAAATATTCTGCCATAAATAGATATAAAATATGCTTGGCTAATTACATTAGTATCAGAGGAATTCAGAGTAGATTAACTGTCATGCCTTTTTCCCCTAGCTATTGCAACAGTGATGAAAATTCTCTCTTTACATTCTATGCTTTCTGGGAATTTAAAAGTAACCTTGCTGGTGAAGCAGTATCAAGCACCTTACCTATCCAAGCAAAGGTTCAGATGCTCTGGTTTAGAAAGCACAGAACGGTTTTACACTCATACCAAAGCAACTAGAAAGTATTCTTCATATAACTAATTAAAAGCAGTACAAAAGAGAAAAGATGGGCATTAGATTAGACAGGATTTAGAGAAGACATGTTATCTCCAATTAGTGATCTATCTTATTTATTTGCAGGGCTGGAGATTGAGTAATCTATTTTAATAAATGTTTTCTCTGCCATTTATTTAAACTGTTAAGAATAAGATGTTTAAAGTTCGATTAGGTTAACTATGGATTATCTCTGATATCAAAACAACTGCATACCAAGTTTCTCTTTGGAGACAAGACGACCCACCTCTGCTTCTTATCTTGAGCCTCATTCACCATAAAAACCTCAAGTCCATCTGGTCGACGCCCACTTGAACTCACATTGCCATAGAGGTCAGCTGGAAATCCACTTAGATCTTCACCTGCACCATTCTCCACTTTCCCAGTATCTTCCTCTGAGCCCTTTGGGCCTGTGCTTTCAATATCCTGCTTTCTCATTCTCTACGTAGGAAGCTCTCTCCTTTCAGCATTTTGATGGAAAAGCCCCTTTCCAAGAGACCTCCCCTCCCCCAAGGACTCAGCAAGAGAAAAATTCCAAGTGCAGATTCCCACCCTCTATATCTCAACACCCCCATAAGGAGAGGTGGGAGGAGCACTTAATTAAAATGCAGATTCCAACCCTGCTCCAGGATTCTAATTCAGATATTTTAGTGTAGAATCAGGATTATTTATTTATTTGTTTGTTTTCTGCTACTGGGGATTGAATTCATGGGAGCTTTACCACTGAACTACATCCCCAGCCCTTTTTAATTTTCATTTTAAGACAGGATCTTGATAAGTTGCTTAGGGCCTCACTAAGTTGCTGAGACTGGCCTCAAACTTGTGATCCTCCTGCTCAGCCTCCCAAGTTGCTGGGATTTCAGTCATGCCCCTCCTTGCCCAATAGGAATTTTTATTTTAAATAAACCCTGCAAAATATTCAGACACAGTTTACTGGCGGAAAAGCATTTGGAAGACAGACTTTAGTTAAAACAATAATAACTGCTATTTACTATGTCCCTACTATGTACCAGAAAATGTACATTATCTCTAATTCTATCAAAAGACCCTGAAAGATGTTTAGAGCATTTTACAATTGAGGAAAATAAAGCCCCAACCAGTGAGAAACAACAGCAAAACCAAAATTTATTGACAATTGCATGACTAGTAAATAAGAGATATAGGCTTGAACTCTTAAGTGCATGCTATTTTTTTCTCTTTTTTTGGTACTAGGGGTTGAAACAGTGGCACTTTACCACTTAAGCCCTTTCTATTTTTTAAAATTTCTAGAGAGGGTCTTGCTAAATTGCTGAGGCTGGTCTCAAACTTGGGATCCTCCTGCCTCATCCTTTGGAGTCCCTGAGATTACAGGCATGTGCAACTGCTCCCAGATAAGTGCACACTACTTCTAACAAACCAGATCTCTTAGCTCAAAAAACGAGGTCTCGAGTGAATTATAGATTTAGAGAATATTTTTCTTTTTCACATCAGAGTGATAATGTGCCAATGTAACAGCAAGCTTTGAAGAATAATAATGTGAACAATCAAGCTAAAGAAACACAAAAGGATCGTGAAATGTTTTTCCTTTTTTAGTTTCTTTCTTTCTTCTTTTTTTGTTCTGAGGATCATACCCACCACCTTGCTGTGCCAAACCCATGCTCTATCACTGAGCTATACTCCCAGCCAAATTTTGTTTCTCAAAAACATTTAAAAACATGGAAAACCTGACTGTGTTGGTAATTTAATTCCTCAGAAGCTCTATGTATCTTGTACTTTCTAAATATCTTGAATGGTCATGGTCTTTTCAAATATAAGTTCGCTCTCCTCCCTAACCACCCCACCCCTACTACTTCTTCCTCTCTCTGTTTATTGCAGAAATCAGCCGAGTCACTTATTTATTTGGTTAGGCTGGTTACTTTTTTCTTTTTGGTGGAACAAAAGCACTTGGAAAAACCGAGAAAAAGAATATAGTCAGGAAAGAATGGGCAGTGTTCAACTTCTTCTAAGCCCTCAATCTGATCCAGCTGTGAGAACATAGCTATCAATCTTCCATAACTCTGTGGTTCATGGAGGAAATGTAATGCTGTTTTAAAATACACCTGATTACCTACATGTAAGAGCAGGTAATAAGAATAATATTTGTTATACATTTCAAATGTGTCAGTCTGTGTACTAAGTATCTCTTATTTAAGATTCACAATTAAATATGTGACATAGGTATATTATAACCCATTTTGCAGCTTGGAAAATTAAAGTTTAAAGTAAGTGTATCAGGTTAGGGGTATAACATATTGGTAGAGTGGGTACTTTACATGCACAAAGTCCTGGGTTCCATGCACAGCACACCCAAAAATTTACTTTATCTGCACAATACAACTCGTAAGTGGAAGAAACAAAATTATAAAATGAGTCTTTCTGACTTTAGTGTCCAGACCATGTGCTTACACACTCTGTCAAATCTCTACAGACCAATCTTTCAGGAAAGCAACACACATTAAGCAGAAAAAGAATTGGACACGCCCACATGATTCAGAATTGAAAGCAGAATAGAGTATTTTAATTTTGAATGCTTTTATTTTTTCCATGGAGCACTGGGCCAACAGATGCATCCATTCTTCAAATATTAAGTACCCAACCCTTTATTGCTCTTTCATATTGAATGGTGGCCAACCTGCACTAGTTTGAGCACTAAGTGGAGAAAAATAAATAACCCTGTGCTCCTTTTTACTCAGCACACTATCTTCTCTATCCTGGTTTCTCAATTACTCCCACACTTGGAAGGCACACTTGTGCTTTTGATGAAAGGGCTATTGTTTGAATGGGCTTTATTTTGAAGGCCTACAAACCCTCCTTGATGGAAATGAACCTATTCCTTGAAGAGTAAAGAATAAGGAGTTTCTCTGATTCTGGATGCCAGAGGCTTGGAATCCTTGGGCACAGCTCAGTCTTGGGTGACTCTTCCATATTTTTCTCTTTTTTTCTTCTTCTCCACCCACCCCACCTTTTTATTTTTCAGTGCTCGGGATTCAATGCAGGGCCTCATGCATGCTGGGCAAGTACTCTACTACTGAGCTACACCCCTAGCCCTTTTTATTTTTTATTTTGAGACAGGGTCTTTCTAAATTGCTGAAGCTGTCCTTAAACTTGCAATCCTCCTGCCTTAGCCTTCCAAGTTGCTGGGATTACAGGTGTGTACCACTGGGCTCAGCTACTGTTTTATTGTTTTTGAAGAAAATCTTCTGGAAAAAGATACACAGTAATACAAATATCATACTAAGAAATATAACTGGATTTTCTACTCCCTTTTTTGGTCCAGACCTTGTTTCAGAAAGAAGCCCAGAGTCATAAATAGGACATCACACTTAGGCAGCATGGTAGATGGATTTCATTTTCCTTTAGTATTGTCAAAGGACAAAATGGCAGTATATTTAATTTTTAAAGATATCAACTTTATTTGCAATTCTAGAATCAGGCAACACCTCATTCCATAAAATAGAATGTGTTCCAACAAACTGAGCATAATAGGTGGCTTTATGAACAGAGAAAGGACCAAAGAAAGCAGAAACAAAGTACTAAGGTAGATTAATTGTTTCAAAGCCACTTTCCTTATGCAATGGGGAAAGGGAGACAGAACGATTGGTTAAATCAGTTTACTTTTCTTTCTTTCTTTCCTTCTTTCTTTTTCTTTCCTTTCTTTTTTGCTGTGCTTCCCACATGCTAAGCCCATGTTCTACCCCTCGGCTATACCCCCAGCCAAAATAGCTTTTTTTAAAAGTAAGATTAAAGCACAGGGAACTTTATTGTCATCAGGTTGAAAATGGCCTGCTCAGGTAATTTGACTGTTATCTCTCTTGATGTCTGATAGCAATTTAGTTTCAGCTTAGTGGCATGGAATTTTAGTATGAGTGACTCCATTTTGATTTTAATCTGATCTGTTGGGGCCTAGTATAGGAGCTTAGTCAAAAATGGTAATCTATAATTTTTATTTAACAGTGTGGAATTGAAATTGTTCAGCTTGACATGTTGCCCATTGAATAAATACAGTACAAGCCTATAGAAGACCAGGTGGGGAATCTAATAGACACCAGTATAATTATATTAGTTCTGATCCTGAGCAAAGTTGACCGATAGGGTTTATTTTAGTTGTTCTTCTGGTGTTCCTTCCCCAATTAGACTTCTGAGCATCTGTCCTAGGAGTCATTGTTAATGTTTAACCATTTAGTTATTCCTAACCATGTTTAAAAATTTTGTTAAAACCTCTTGCTGTCAGTGTATTTTTTCCTTTAAAATTGATTCACCTGTTTTGGGGGGCGGGAGTGGTACTGGGGATTGAACTCAGGGTCACTTGACCACTGAGCCACATCCCCAGTCTTATTTTGTATTTTAGAGACAGAGTCTCACTGAGTTGCTAAGTGCCTTGCTTTTGCTGAGGCTGTCTTTGAACTAAGGAGCCTCCTGTCTCAGCCCCCTGAGTCGCTGGAATTACAGGTGTGGATCACTGTGCCCAGCTCCCAGTCCATTTTATTTTGAGACAGGGTCTCACTAAATTGTTGAGGCTGACCTTGAATCTGTGATCCATCTACTGCAGCCTCCCAAGTCCCTGGGATTACAGGTGTGCACTAAATTGATTCACCTATTTAAATATACATATATTTATTGAAAATAGTATTTTGCATCACTGTTATAAATGGAAAACTAGTATCACTTGTCATAAGTTGAGAGTAGTTAGAAAAATCAATACATAATGATTACAATACAGGATACTCATTTGAATATTATCTAAATCAAGGTGGGCATGGTGGTGCACACCTATAATCCCAGAGAATTTGGAAGGACAAGGCAGGATCACAGGTTCAAAGCCAGCTTCAACAACTTAGTGAGACCCTATCTCAAAATAAAAAATACAAAGTGCTGGGATGTCCCTCAGAGGTTAAGCACCCCTGGGCCCCTGGGTTCAATGCCCAGTACCAAACAGTAAATAAGTAAATGAAATACAAAATTTAAAAAGGCTAGGAATGTAGCCCAGTGTTAGAGCACCTCTGGGTTAAATCCCTAGTACCAAAAAATAAAAACGAAGTCCAAAAATGAATAGCATCTTAAGATCAAGGAGCCTTTTTATTTGAGACAAGTCTCGCTAAAGTTTCCAAGGCTGACCTTGAACTTGCCTTCCTTCTTCACCCAGCCCCCCAAATATCTGGGATTACATGCCCAGCTAAACTACTTTTATTATGTTAATATAAGCAAAGAAAACCTTTCTTGTGGATTGACTTTCCTGGCCTGGAACCCATTGCTGCCCAGAGGTTACTGCATTTTGTTCCTTCCTTCCCTTCCAAATTAAGCCAGTTCTATAATTTTTTCCTCTTAAGGTTTAAGCCTCCTTGGTGGCCTATTTCAAAGTGATAATTAACTCAAATTGAACAAACCAATTTCCAGTTAGGAGCGAGGATTGGAGGAGACTCTCTCCAGGCAATACATGTGACTTTTAATTCTTGCCTTCTTGAGGTAATTGCTGCCTTTTTTCTTGAAACCATGGTCTCCAAAATTCCAAATCATTGATACTAGAATAAATCTGATTCAGTAGATCTGGGGTCAAGTTAAGAAATGGTAAGAGGAGAAAAATCCTAATTACCCTGATTTGGTCAGTGCATGCTGTATGCTTGTGTTGAAATCACACTGAACTCCATAATACATATTAATCGAAAAATAAAATAAAAAACCAAGTGATTTGAATGTGAAACTTACTTGGAAACTTTGATATAACCAATAGGGTTTCATTAAGTTGCTGAGGCTGGCCTTAAACTAGTGCTCCTCTTGCCTACAGGCCCATGCCAGCATGTTCCACAAAAGGGCTGCTTTTGAGGGGTGATAGCAGATTGGAGGGGAAGATATTTGAGGTGTGAGGACTTGATGGCATTTGTCAAATCACACAAATCGACTACAGGTAAAGTTGGTTTTGCAGACTTGAGTAACCAAAGAGAGAACTTAACAGGGAACAATTACGATTATCATTTTAAGAGAATTTCAATGTAGTGCCAAACACAAGAAGGAATAGATTGTAGGGGGAAAATAGAAACTCAAATCATACACAAATATTCCAAATAAATATCAATAAAGGTGACATTTATTTTTCTTTTCTTCTTTTATTTATTTTTTCTTTTTGGTACTGGGGATTGAAGCCAGGGGCACTTTACCACTGAGCAACATCCTCAACCCTTCTTATTTTATATTTTGATACATGGTCTTGCTAAATTGCTGAGACTGGCCTCAAACCTGCAATCCTCCTGCATCAGCCTCCCTAGTTGCTGGGATTGCAGGCATGCACCACCATGAGACCTACCCTTTTTGAAGTGATATGTAGTATTATATCCCAAAAGTCTTTTCATGAAGGGACCTGGCACGGTGGCACACACCTGTAATCCTAGCAACTTGGGAGACTGAGGCAGAAGGACTGCAAGCTTGAGGCCAGCCTGGGCAATTTAGAGAGATCTTGTTTCAAAATAAAAAAAAATTAAAAAGTTGAGGATGTAGCTTAGTGGTATATTACCTCTTGGTTCAATCACCAGTCCCTTTTCCCCCCAAAATACTCATGCAAGGCCAGGGGTGTAGGTCAGTACTAAGTAGAACAAACATTTTGTAAGCACAAGGTCATAGATTTGATAGATTCCCAGCACCAAAAAAAGAATGAAAAATGCACATGCCCTTTTACTTAGCAATTCTACATTTGGTAATTTATCTTGAGGAAATAAGTACACAAACTGCATATGTAAGACTGCTTATCAAAATATTGTTGTTATTAACAATGAAAAACTGGAAAAATCTAAATATTTAAAAATATGGTATTGATTATAACTCATGGTATAATGGCACAGTGAATTGTTTTGCAGAAGTAAAATCTGATTATGCCTCCCTTAATTTATTGGTATAGAAAGATATTTAAGATATAGTATAATTTGAAAATGCAGGTTACCAAATATGGTATAACTTATTTTAAGTGTGTAGAACAATATATGTGCAGAGAAAAAAGCATGGACAGGGCCTGGTGATGCACACTTGTAATCCCAGCAATTCAAGAGGTTGAGGCAGGAGCATAGCAAGTTCAAAGCCAGCCTCAGCAACTTAGCAAGGCCCTAAGCAACTTAGTGAGAACCTGTCTCAGAAAAAAAAAAAAAAAAAAAAGGGCTGGGGATGTGTTTTGGGTATAAAAGTGCCCCTGGATTCAATCCCTGGTACCAAAAAAAGAAAAAAAAAGCCTGGCTAGATAGTCATCAAAATATTAATATGTTGATCTCTGGATAGTGGGGTTAGAGGTAATTTTTATTTCCTTTTTCATATTTTTTTGACATTTTCTGAAAAATTGCAAGAATCAACTATTTTTAAAATAAGAAAAAATAATAAAGATATTTCTATCTTGTTCATATCCTTTTGCTTGGTAGTTCCAATTTTAGGAATTTTTCCCAAAGAAACAAGCAGGGGTATGCACATGCACACAGATAACAACCAAGGACTGTTTGTTGTGAAACTATTTATAATAGGAAAAAATTAGAGCATCCTTCCTCTTCAATAATTACAGTATTTTTGATTTGTTTTCCTGGTTTTTTTTCACCACCTTAACCATTTTTAAATGTATGACTCAGTAGTATTAAATATATTCACATTGTTGTGAATTAGGGTATTTGTTAATCAATTGTTGTACATTTCATGATAAAATATTATAGCATCATTAAATGCCTATCTGAGAAGAAAATTTAATGACATGAAAAATGTTTATGACATTATCAAATGAGGAAAATCATTTTATAAAATGATATGTATAGTCTATGTTATGGATACTGGCATTATAGGTGATTATTTTCCAAAGTTTTTGCAAAAAATGTGCATTACTTTGGTACTCAAGAGGAAAAAAATGTTACAAAAGAGAGGCTTTTATCTCTAGAGTAATCAATCTGCTCATCTTCCTGTGCATTACAAATTGTCCATTAGACTGTAACTATCATGTGGGCAGAGATTAGGTTTTTTTTTTTAATTTCCCCTGGTACTTCCTGCCACATAGTGTTCTGCATTCAATAAATGTTGACTAACTGCACTCGTGCATATGCATACATATAAGTCTATGTACCTATGTGTGCCTGCATATTTAAATATGCCAACGTTTTTCTCATAAGTAATGAGAAAGAAAGTGAAAGGCAGGTTTTTGAAAAGTGTTTATGAGCCTTTTGCCACATGTTGGGAAAGGAACAGTGTTCTGTACTTGCCAAGGTTAAGGGTACAGAGTGACCGTTAACGATTTCGGGTCATACCAGTCAATTTGTCCATTTTGGCCCAAGCAATTATTTTCTTGAACTACTTCTGGGTAAGATCGGGTTGGATTCTTTTTTGGTTCTACTAATTAGCTTGCTTGGGCACTTTACTGGAAATGTTTAAATAGAAAAACTACATACCATTGCAACTGGTAAATGGGCTATCTGTACCCACTCCAGGCTCCTTGTTGCTGCCATCATTAAATCAGCTGAAGTGACAAGAACCTTGTCCTGTTGAGAGGCCAGCAAGCAAGTCTGGTTCACAGGTCTTTAGTCATATCTCATTTGCTGTCTCCAGAATTCCATACTCTGCATCAAAACTGAGATAAGAGTACAGTTTGTACTTCAGGATATCAGCAGGTGCCCAAGAGGGAATGAGTGTTAAAATCCCTCAAACCACTAAATTATTAAAAAGCCCTCGAAAAGGCTCTTCAGAATCAGACAGCAGAGCTCAAGGATTTACACATTTGATATCAGAAATAGGAGGACAGGATAAAGACTGAATTTGAGCCTTTGATGATTTGATTTTTTTTTAAATAGTTACGGCTGAGCAAGGAAGGCATGGAAAGTGGAGGACATTTTAAAGGCAGATTATGGCTTATCCTTAATTATGGCTGCAGCTGAGCTAAGGAGATGGGTTGGGGCCTAATCATGACTCTGGCCTTCCCTCAGAGACACAGTAGGTAACTGGGTAGGACTTCTTTTGCTTCCTCAAAGCCTCTGATGGAGAATTATTGATTCTGAAATCTCCTGCAGGAAATTTTTACACAGTAAAGTGGGGAGTTTAGAAATCTGGGCAGATTGACCAACTGTGAATTTATACTGCCTCATTATGTTAACCCGTTGGAGGTTGTATCTGGGGACCCACTAATGCCACTGTCTTCTTACATATTTATTGGGCTGTCAAGGTAGAAAATGTCACTATTAAAATCAAAAGCACCATGCAGCAGACCTTGGCTTAATGCTGCCTCTGCTTATCAGCTGGCCAGCCCTATAAGTCTCCCACGCCAAAATTCTGGCAGCAGGCAGGATCCCAATGCTCAGCAAAGATTTAATAGCAGAGAACACTGGTGTGACCTCAGGTGATCCCATTCTACTACTTTTTCAAATTAAACAAAAAGTGTTATTTGTGTGTGTGTGTGTGTGTGTGTGTGTGCATGGGGAACAAACTCAAGAGATTCACACTTCTAGATAAGCACCATACTACTGAGCTACATTCCTGGAAAGTGTTGTTTGTAAATAATTAAAACCCTAATTCGCTTTGAGGTCCCTCACCTACATTACATCCTTATATTGGGAATGACAGCTTTAAAATAAGTTCTCCCCTTTGCATTTTGTGGGGAGGTGCAGGGATACCCTTGTGATGAAGAATAGGGACGAGCACAAGGGTCAGTGAGCATTTTAGAATTTCCAAGTAATGGGTTTATTAAAAATTGCTTTCCTGGTTCAAAAAACAAAGGCAGGGGCTAGGGATGTATCTCAGTGGTAGAGTGTTTACCTAACATGCACAAGGCCCTGGGTTCCATCCCCAGCCAAAACCAAAACCCCCAAACAAAAAGCAAACATGTAAGCACACACAAAAAAGCCAGTGTCATCATACCCCTGTCCTGTAAACTTCTTATGCTATTGACAAAAATCTGTACCTTTATAGAATATACTCATAGCCTCTAATGTTCTGTCTCCATTCTCAGTCTCTACCTTGCATATCAAGCACTAAATATATATTCATTTGTTAGATGAATGAATAATTACATCTAGAAAAGATATTTTTCAAAGCCTGCTAATAATATGTATGAATGAGCTTGCCAAATGTAGTCAATGTTAAAATGTGTGGCCAACTCTAGAGAATGGATCTTTGAAAAACAGGTTGTCCTGAAGTGACCATTGAGCATCTGAGCACCTGCTCAAGCACCTTGTCATATCTATTGTTGTCCTTACATGTAAATAAAATTGATAAATTATCCATGAAGGAAGGAATTGATTTCTATTTACTGATCTATATAAAACCTCAGGCCAAGGATGAGGGAAGTGCTGAGGAGTGATATTGGCCAAATTTTATTGTCATATTGTGTGCATGTGTGAATATGTAATAACAAATCCCATCATTATGTGCAACTATAATGAACCAATAAAAATGTGAAAGAAAAAAATAAAACAATCTGGACCCAGTGGTGCACACCTTTAATCACAGCAGTTTGGGAGGCTGAGGCAGGAGGACTGCAGGTTCAAAGCCAACTTCAGCAACTTAGCAAGACCCTGTCTCAAAAATAAAAAGGGATGGGGATGTTGCTCAGTGGTTAAGGGCCTCTGGCTTCTATCCCTGGTATGAAAAAACAACAACAACAACAACAACAACGACAAAAAACCCAAATAGAAAAAAATAAATACACAGAAGGCCCTGGGTTCAATCTCCAGCATTGCAAATAAATAAATAAATAAATAAATAAAATAAAATAAAAAAGAAAAAAAATAAATATAGGCCAGGCTGCAGGTATTGCTTCATGGTAGAGTACTTGCCTACCTCAGATCAAAAGAAATTATGTTGTTTCTTACTTTGCGTAATCCACTTGGTGGAGTAGACTTGAAATAATCACTCAAGGGATAAGTTGGGTAAATGATGATCAGGCTTCATGGAGACATGGAAATGTCACATGAACCACTGAGCTACATCCCCAGACCTTTTAATGTTGAGTCAGGATCTCTAAGTTACTAAGGTTGGCTTTGAACTTGCACTCCTCCTGCCTCAGTGTTCCAAATTGTTGTATTACTGGCATGAGCCACCATTCCAGGCTTCAACTTTGTTGTTATAAAATTCTTTCTTATATCTAAGTTTCAAAATTCACAGGTATAAGAGAGAGGGATTGTAGCCCCAGCTTTACAAATATATGACTCTATACACATATGTGGAGAAGAGAGATAAAATCACTATGAAATTTGGCAGTGTTAGCTCTTTCTAGGGTATTAGTTCTAGATGTTTGTCTTTAGCCCTCAGCTTCTAGGTGAAGTCGATCATTTAGCTCCTTTACTTTCCTTTTTGATCCTAAAGGCTTTTGAAGAGTCATAAATCTGGTCTATTTAGTTTTTGAAATATACATGCCAGCTACCTTTCTTGCTTGCTGGAGGAATTATTTTCTATTCTTGTATTTTATTTTTACATTATTATTGGTCTGGATTATGTCCACCCCTTGTTTACTTTATTCCTTTTCATCCTAATATTTAACTCCCATTTACTTCCCCCATTCTAAGTAGTACTATTCTTATGTGTTTAGTGTATATATATCTTTTCATTTATAGGTATTCTGGCAAAATGTGTATTGTCCTGTATGTATTTTTTAGTGTATGTAAATGGCATTTAGTTGTACATCTCATTTCCACCTCAGCACTGTGTTTAAGAGCTCTAACCATTTTGCTATGTTTGCTTATTTATTTTTTTGATACTGGAGATTGAACCAGGGATACTTCACCACTGAGCTACATCCCCAGTCCTTTTTATTTTTTGAGACAGGATTTTGGTAAGTTGCTGAAACTGGCCTCCAATTGGGGATTTTCCTGCCTCAGCCTCCTGAATTGCTGGGATTACAGACCTGTACTACTATGCCCGGTTTGCATGTCTTTCATAAACATATGCTTCCAGTTTTCTTTGATAAATATGTAGGAGTGAAATGGCTGCATCATATGGGTAATATATATTTTACCTTTCTAAGTAAGTACCAAATTGTTTTCCAAAGTGGTTATGCCAGTTTATATTCCCACCAGCAGCATATGTGAGTTCTAGTTGTTCCACATCCTCACCAACACTTAATATTGTCAGCGCTTTTGGCTTTAGTTATTTATCTGTTGGATATGAAATAGTGTATTAGTTTCCTATTGCTGTTGTATGAGTTACCACACACTTAATGTCTTAAAAAAACACCAACTTATTATCTCACAGTTTTGGAAATCAAAAGTCTAAAGGCAGTCTTAGGGTGCTCAGATCAAGGTGCTGACAGGACTGCATTCCTTCTGGAGGCTGCAAGGGACACTATTTCCATAACTTTTCCACCCAAAGGCCACCTACATTCCCTGGTTCTTGCATGGTGTCCTTCTCCAAACTCTGCTTCTGTCATCACGTCTCCTTTCAAGTATGGTACCCTGGCCTCCTTCTTAAAAGGACCTGGTGATTATATTGTGTTTACCCAGATAATCCAGGATAATCTTCCCAGCTCTAGCTCTTTAATTTATTCACATCTGGAACAGCCCTTTTACACTATAAGGTAACATCCATTGGTTCAAGGGATCAAGACTTAGACATCTTGATGAGGGGAGCATATTCGGCCTCCCACAATTGATATTTCCTGGTGTTTTCAACAGCTTGAAATACAATTCATATACCATAGGATTTACACTGTAAAAACATTCAGTGGTTTTTAGCATATTCACAAATTCGTTTACCTAGTGCCACTAATTCCAGAACATTTTCATAAGAAACCCCATACTGATCAGTAATCAAGACATGTTTCCATCTGCCCTTCCCTAGCTTTAGGCAATCATTAATTAGCTTTTTGTCATGGATTTGATTGCTCACTTAAGATAAATGGAATCATGTAATATGTGGTCTTTCATTTCTGGTTTCTTTCACTTAACATGTTGTCAAAGTTCATCCATTTTGTAGCGTGTATCATCACTTTATTTTTGTGACTAAATAATATTCACTAATGGACAATTGAGTTATTTTTGCTTTTTTGGCTATTTTGAATAATTATGCTATTAACATTATATACAATTTTTTTTGCTGTGGGGATGTGTTTTAATTTCTCTTTTAATTAACAGATTTGTGGTATTTCTGTGTTTAACTGTTTAACTTTTTAAGGAACTGCCAAATCATTTTCCTTTTTTTTGGGGGGGGGGGTGCTGGGGATTGAACCCACGGCCTTGTGCTTACAAGGCAAGCACTCTACCGACTGAGCCATCTCCCCAGCCCCCAAATCATTTTCCTTTATGTTCTTTTTTTTTTGTTTTTTTTTTTTTTTGGTACTGGAGTTGAACTTAGGGGTGCTTTACCACTGAGCTACATCCCCCAGTCCTTTTCATTTTTTATTTTGAGACAGGGCCTCACTAAACTGTGGAGGCTAGCCTCTAATTTACAATCCTCCTGCCTCAGACTCTTCAATCTCTGGGAGTACAGGAGTGTACAACATGCCCAGTTTCTGTGTTTTTTTTTCCTTATGCTAGTACCACACTGTCTTCATTACTACACTGTAGCTTTGTAATAAGGTTTGAAATTGGGAAATTCTATCTCTCCAGCCTTGTTCTTTTTATCAAGATTCTTTTTTTGAAAAAAATTTGTTTTCTTACCAGGGGATTGAACCCAGGGGTATTTTACCATGGAGCTATATCCTCAACTGTTTTTATTTTGAGACAGGGTCTCCATAAGTTGCTGAGGGCCTCTCTGAATTGCTGAGGTTGGCTTTGAACTTGTGATCCTCCTGCCTCAACCTCCAGAGCCCTGGGATTACAGGCGTGCACCACCATGCCTGACTGAAAAAATTTTTTTTTACAAAGGCATGACTGTAATCCCAGCTACTAAGGAGACTGAGGCAGGAGGATCATAAGTACATGTCCAGCCTCAGCAAATTAGTGAGACCCTGTCTCAAAAACAATCTTTAAAAAGGGGCTGGGAATGTAGTTTAGTGGTAAAGCACCCTTGGGTTCAATCCCTAATGCAGAAAAAAAAAAAAAAAGGCTGGGAAGTAGTGTAAAGCATTTGCCTAGCATGTGCAAAGGCCTGGGTTCACTCCTCATCACCAAACACACAAAAGGATTGCTTTAGCCATTCTTAAACCCTTGACTAACCATATGCATTTTAGGATTAATTTGTCAATTTGGGGGAGTATTACCATCTTAACAATATTCAAGACTTTTGACCAAGGAACACAATGGCTTTCAGTTTTCAATACACAAGTCTTGTACTTCTCTTTTTAAATTTATTCCTCAGTATTTATTCTTTTCCATGTTATTACATTAGGAATTATTTTCTTACTTCCATTTTCAGATTTTTCATTGCTAATGTAAAGAAATACAATTGATTTTTGTGTTTTGATCTTATATCTTGCAATCTTGCTACATTCATTTATTGGCTCTAGTATTTTTTATTTTTTAGATTTTAAAATATTTTCTTTATACAAGATCATGTATGCTGGGTGTGGTGGCACATGCCTGTAGTTCCAGCAACTATGGATTACAATATAGGAGAAACACATTTCTCTCCAGTTTCATCAACATATGGCATTATTAATTTTTATTTTATCCATTCTAATCAGTGTATGATTATATTTATTTGCATTTCCCTGATGACTAATAATGTTGAATATCCTTGAATGTGCTTTTAGCCATTACGTATCTTTCATAGTTTCATTTATTCATTTATTTTTGTTGCTGGGATTGAGCCCAAGGTTGCTTTATCACTGAAGTACAACCCCAGCCCCCCCTTTTTTGGCAGTACTGGGGATTGAACCCAGGGATATTCTACCACTGAGCTACATCCCCACCCTTTTAAAAAAATTTTTTTTATTTTGAGATAGGGTCTTGATAAATTGCTGAGGCTGGCTTTCCATCTGTGATCCTTATGCCTCAGGATTCCAATTCTCTGGGATTACAGGCTTGTGACATTGTGCTCAGCTGTTTAATGGTTTTCTTTGCGGGGGGCTGGCAACTGGGGATTGAATTTAGGGACACTCGACCACTGACACATCCCCAGCCCTATTTTGTATTTTGTTTAGAGATAGGGTCTCACTGAGTTACTTAGCGCCTCACTGTTGCTGAGGCTGACTTTAAACTCACAATCCTCCTGCCTCAGCCTCCCAAGCTGCTGGGATTACAGGTGTGTGCCACTGTGCCCAGCTGTTTCGTGGTTTTAATTTGAATTTTTGAATGGCTATTGACACTGAACATCTTTCCATGTGCTTGTTTACCAGCTATGTATCTTCTTTAGCAAGATATCTATTCAAGTCTTTTGCCTATTAAACAAATTAGGATATTTTTAATACTTAGTTTAGAAAGTTCTTTTATATTCAAAATATTAGTCTTTTTTTAAAATTTATTTTTAAACTTTTTACAGACTGCATTTTGATTCATTGTACACAAATTGGGTACATCATTTCGTTTCTATGGTTGTACATGATGTAGATTCATACCATTCATGTAATCATACATGTACATAAGGGTAATGATGTGTCTCATTCCACCATCTTTCATACCCCCATCCCCTCCACTCAATTCACAATAACTAGATTGTGGAACCAACCTAGATGCCCTTCAACAGATGAATGGATAAAGAAACTGTGGTATATATACACAATGGAATATTATTCAGTCATACAGAAGAATAAAATTATGGCATTCACAGGCAAGTAGAGGAAGTTGGAGAATATCATGCTAAGTGAAATAAGCCAATTCCAAAAAACCAAAGGCTGAATATTTTCCCTGATAAGTGGTAAATATTGGTCTTGTTGGATATGTGATTTGAAAATATTTTCTCAATTCATTTTTGACAAAGGTATGATGTCAAGTCAATGGAGAGTTGATAGTTTTTTTGACAAATGGTGTTGAAACAATTTGGTATCTGTATGGGAAAAATGAATTATGACCTATATCATGTACTGCACACTCAAAAGTGAAATATGCAGCAATACAGAGGAGTATACTGGAATGAGCTAGACTTCTAAAATGGTGGAGCAGGAACTGGGCAATTCCTTCCCTTTCCAGTTCATTCCGTTATTACTTTATAGTATTTAATTGAATGTATATACCATAGTTTATTTACTTCATGATGTGTAAAAATACTCTCAGAAAGCTGGTGTCTCCTTTTTCTCCTCCTCCTTTTCTTCTTCCTCCTCCTCCTCCTCCTCCTCCTCCTCCTGCTTCCTCTCTCTCTCTCTCTCTCTCTCTCTCCCTCTCTCTCAGCACAGGGCCTGTGGATGCTAAGCAAATACTTTACCACTCTAAACCTGATTTTATTTTATTTATTTTGGTACTGGATATTAAATCCAGGGGCACTCTAAAACTGAGCTACAGCCCCAGTCCTGTTAATTTTTTATTATTTTGATTGCTAACTTTCCCAGGCTGGTCTCAAACTTGTGTTCTTCCTTCCTCAGGCTCCTGATTTGCTGGGATTACACATGTGCTCCACTGCACCCAGCATCTAAAGCTGTTTCTAAAAGGCATGACTACTGATACATATAACAAGATGGCTGAATCTCAAAAACATGCTAAGCAAAAGAAGCCAGCATAAAACAGTATATACTGTATAATTTCATTTACTGAAATTTTAGTAAAGACAAAACAAACTATAGTAACAGAAAACATATCTGTGTCTTCCTGGGGCTGGGTGTTTGGGGAAGGAAATTGACTGCTATGGGGCATGAAGCAACTTTTTGGAATGACAAAAATGTTCTTTATCTTGATTGGGAGTGGTGGTTACACACACACACACACACACACACACACACACACATTTTCAATGCCCTTTGAGTTGTAGACATAAAGTGCAATTTAAAAGTTGATTAACAGTGGGGCATGGTGGAATAGGCCTATAATTCCAGCAATTTGGGAGACTGAGGCAGGAGGATCACAGGTTTAAGGCCAAACTTGGCAACTTAATGAGATCCTGTCTCAAAGCAAAAAAGGGCTGTGGGTGTAGCTCAGTGGTGGATAACCCCTGGGTGCAATCTCTAGTACCAAAAAGAAAAAAAAAGTTTAACAAAATACAGTAGCCCATATCACAAGACCCCATGAAAACCAGTCAGCCTATATCCTTTACTTATAAAACAAGGGCTACCTCCTTCATTGCCAGTTGTTTAAGGACAGAAACTTAGTTGAAGGATTCTGAGGCCACCCCAGGAACTCTGTCTTCTAGGGGTGCGATGTAAGCTAATCAATTCTTTACCCATAGTAATAAAGATCTGCAATATCTTGTGTTTGGTGTGTGTGTAGCTGGGGATCAAATCCAGGGTTTCACAAATGCTAGGCAAGCACTTTACCACAAAACTACATCCCCAGCCCCACACTCCAAATTTAAATTGATTATTATTCACTATGGCATCAACTGAAGATGAAGTCTGCAGGTTCATGATAACAATAATAACAAACTCAACCTTTTACTCCTGAATATAAAAGCTCCTTTTGGAGTACAATTCAGTCTTGCTTTGTGATGGAAAAATATTATTATTTCTATTTTACACCTGACTTTATCAGGGCCCTATACCCTACAGTGTCTAGAATCTTCCACCAAACTGTTAAGGACCATGTTTTGCCCTCAGAGCACATAGGATGATTGAAAATACCATTTTGCTAACCCAGCCACCTGAACACAGGGGAATTGAGTCTGAGTGATGCTAAGGTAGAATCTAATAGTTTTGTCTTTCATAGAGTCTTTAACCTTTGAGATAGCAACTGGTTGTTTTAGAAGTAATAAAAAAACAATTTAGGGACATATTGAGCTAAAAATGTGAATTAAATATACTTTATACATTATATATAAATATGTATTTAATAAAACATATATGCTTTATGTCTATTATTTTTCATTTGTCATGATCAGTATCATTCTTTTTTTTAATAATGTATTTTTTTATTGTAAACAAATGGGATACATGTTGTTTCTCTGTACATGGTGTAAAGGCATAGCATTTGCGTAATCATAAATTTACATTGAGTAATGTTGTTTGATTCATTCTGTTATTTTTTCCCTTCCCCCCACCCCTCCCACCCCTCTTTTCCCTCTATACAGTCCTTCCTTCCTCCATACTTGCCCCCCTCCCTAACCCTAACTCTAACCCTAACACTAACCCTTGCCTCCCCCCATTATATGTATCATTCTTTATAATAGATTTTCATTATTAGCCATTATCCCCCCAGGACTACAACTTTCATTTCTAAAATCAAACAGGAATTATGGAAAAAGGGAAGACTCAATCTCTGTCTCTGTTTTGCCTCTCTCAACTCAATCTCTTAAATTTATGGTACTTTTTCCTTTTTTCTTTCTTTTCTTTAACTTTTCTCTGATTATCAAAGATAATAAGTACACATTATAGAAAAATTGACAAGTACACAAAAGTGTATACTATAAAGAAACAAATCAACTATCACCTCTCCACCAAGTGACTACAGGAAACAACAGCAAGGTGGCAAAGAAAGGCAACACTACACATGACAGTACAGTGTATTTTGACATATTATATATACATGGAGTATAACTTCCCATTTTTGTGGTTGTACATGATGTGAAGTTACACTGGTTGTTTATTTATATATGAACACAGGAAAGTTATGTCCCATTCATTCTACTGTCTCTCCCATTCCCATCCCCTCCCATGTTTGTATAACAGTCAAGATACACTCTACTATCATGTATATCTAAAAAGAACACAAAAAGCCCCTGCTCACTGAGTGCTGGTTAATGAAAAATAATAATTTCATATAGAAAAACAGAAAATAAAGCATAATGGATGAGTACAATTAAAAAAAGGAAAGGCAACACTATCTTTAGTTATTGAGAAATTGACTATTTCACCCCCCCCCCCCCATTCCTCATTGATTTATCAGCCTGGTAATTAGAGGCTAACTTCACTTCTATAAGGATTTTAGTCAGGAGCTTTCAGAGAGAATGAGAGAGATGTATGATAAATGGCCAATGGATGAACAATGAACTAGGGATGAGAAGGGCTCCAAGGCAATTTTTAACTAGAAGCCAGAAAACGATTATTAGTGATGGCAGTTCCAGGGACCAACTCCATTTCACCTCATTTCCGGTCTGTTACATGATCATATCATAATGGCTGTAGCCAGTTGTAAGACCTAATTCCCCAATTCCTGCCTTTTAGGAACTAGGGTATGATTTTTGGTGGTAATAATTTAGTAAGAACTTAGTAGTATTCACATTTTTACTGTTACCTTTCTCATTTAAAGTTCATAGAAGAGCCATACACATAAATGACAAGGACAGATAGGAATTAAAATGCCACTTTGTGGTCAGTGGAATTAGTGTTTAGTACTGTCATATAGAGTTTTCTGGTAAAGCTAGGTATCACTGTACAACTTAAGTTCAAGGTCCAAAAAGGGCTTCATCTTTTCTAGCCGATTCCATTCTTTTCAGTAGCTGATTACTTAATTGGTAAAAACTACTAAGTACCCAAACAATTAAGTGAAAGAGTCAAGAAAGCAAGATATCTGGGTACCTAAGACACTCTATTTCAATCTCTCTGAAAGGCAGGAAAGCACTAAAGAAAAAGCCATTTAGAGTATGTGACCTTTGTTTGGTGAGTATGTGACCTTTTAACCAATAGTGACCCCTGCTATAGTTTGATCTTGAATGTCCCCCAAAGTTCCATGTGTTAAAGACTTGGTCACCAGGGTGGCATTATTGGGACATAGTAGAGACTCAAGATGGTGGGGCCTTCTGAGAGGTTCTTGGGTCGTTGGAAGAATGCCCTTGAAAGGGATTGTGGTACACTGAACCCTTCCTCTTTGTCTGACCAAGGGTGGAGCAGTCTTGCTTCACCATGTGCTCCTGTCATAATGTGCTGTCTTGCCATACACCCAAAGCAAAGGGGGCTGCTTGATCATTAACTGAAATTTCCAAAACTGTGAGCCAAAATAAACCTTTTTCCTTTATAAGTAAATGATCCCAAGAATTTTGTTCTGGTTAGGCAAAACTAACAGAAAATTCATACCAATAAGTGGGGTCATTGCTGTAACTACATACTTGATGATGTAAATGAGCCTTTGGAATTGGTTTGAAGGAGGAGTTTGGAGAAGCAAGCTAGAAAAAGGCAAATAATTCTATAAGCAAAACTTAACAGGTGATTCTTCTGGAGACTCAGAAGACCAGAATGCTGATAGAAATGTAGACAGTAAAGGCCAGGCCAATGAGATTTCAGATGGAAATGAGGGCTCTATTGGGAATGAGTTTAGAGGCCATCCTTGTTACACCATGACAAAGAATTTGCCTGCACTTTGTCCATGCCTTGATACTTTGTGTGAGGCCAAGCTTTAAGGTGATAGACTAGTTTATATGGTAAGAGGGGGATTTCCAGGCAGCAAAACACTCAGGCTGCAGAATGAGCATTACCAGCTACTTTTAGCCAAATTCACAGTGAAAGTTGGTAGCAAAACAGAGCAGATTTGGAAAATTTGTAGCTTAACTGGAAAAGGAGCATGTGTAAAGGTGCAATTAAGGAGGGTGTGGTTGTTAGTACTGATAAAAAGAAGCCAATGCCAGGTGCCCTAGTCCATACCTATAATCCCAGTGACTTGGGAGGCTGGGGCAGGAGGATTACAAATTCGCGGTCAGCCTCAGCAACTTAACAAGACCCTGCTCAAAATAAAAAATAAAAAAGAGCTTGGAATGTATCTCAGTGGTAGCAGGCACCCATATTCAACTTCCAGTATCAAAAAAAAAAAAAAGGAAGAAAGGAATTGGCAAGGCTGCAGCAGCCATCACAGGTTCAGAAATGTAGGAAAATAAATATGTACTAAACATATTCCAGGGAATAATCGTTGAACATATTTTATTATAGCCACGGAGTGACCTTGGTGCCCAAGACTGCCTACAGAATCATTTCCTCATGTTCAGCCATCAAGGCCCTCCGAGGCCATTGGTTCAAGCAGGCCCAGTTACAGCTCATGCTGGCGGCAGACCTTGGCAGTGTCCATGCGATATTTGTCTTGAAGGCATGCAGAATTCAAGACGTATGAGGTCATGGAGGCTTCCACCCAGATTTCAAAGGAAAGTCTGGCAAGTCAGGCAGTGCACTGCAGGGTCAGAGTTCTTGCAAGCCGTCCCTGACACCGATGTATGGGGTGGATGAGCTAGCATTCTGTCTTGTAGAATTTGTACATTTGTTGTGGGGGCCTTTCCAGTCCCTTAGACCTTCCTAAAGACCTTCTGTTTCCCTTCATTATCCATCCCATATTTTTTTAATCTTCATTTTCCTTTCCCTCCAATTCTTGCATTCCTAACAAATCTCCTTCTTGTGAGAAGGCACCCCACATTTGTAACTTGCAGCTCTCCATGTGAAACTCATACTCTAGCAACACTCACAGTCTAAATCTCCTGCTCATCTCTGTACATCTGTGTCCCCAGATACCAGGGGATTTGTTTTGTGCCACAGTGAATGCTGTTGTTGCTATCTGCTTTAGATTCCTTAGGTATCCCAAACCTCCCTGCCATTCATCCATTGTCCCCACACAAATGACCCAGTAAATAAATTATCCTTAACGCATTTGTGAACTAAAGCTGTTGTTAATGTTTCCAAAATCTATGTGACCCACTGAGCACCAGTAGGTCCTCATGCATATCCTCTTTCCCCAACTTGCCTTCTCTTGGGTTTCAGACTCTCTAGGTCTTGTGTAACCTGTGCTACAACATTCTTTGGGCTGCACCCACCCACCCAGCAACAGTGGCATATGCTTCTAGATGTTCCATTTCCTTCTGATTCCTCTATTTCTTTCTTTCTTTTTAAAAAATTAATTAATTAATTAATTAATTAATTTATTTATTTATTTTGGGGGGGTACCAGGGATTGAACTCAGGGGCACTCAACTACTGAGCCACATCCCCAGCCCTATTTTGTATTTTATTTAGAAACAGGGTCTCACTGAGTTGCTTAGTGCCTTGCCTTTGCTGAGGCTGCCTTTGAACTCTCAAACCTCTTGCCTCAGCCTCCTGAGCTGCTGGGATTACAGGCGTGCAGCACCATGCCCGGCCCCTATTTATTTCTTAAGTTGCTGTGTCTTTTCTACCTGCTCATGGCTAACACTATTTGCTGAATCATAGTGTCTTTTGTGGTATTGACATTTGTTTTCCTAACAGTCCTTCAGGTTTTGCCTTATGGGATCCTTCCCATAGTGAAAGCTACAAACAAAAGAAGTTTGAGGACTGCAGAAAGCATCCACTATTCTAATAAAACTGCTTCACCCACTTAAGTTGGGTAATTTCTTCTGAGAGATACCTGCGTCATTCCATTATTTAACACAGACAAGACCCGCATATATTAAAATCCCATTTTAGTGATATTTTCCTCTCCCCTTCCCTTAGAGCACGAATTCTGTGCCATGCATATCTCCCAAACTCCTGGCCCAGGCCATCCTGCTTTACAAATGGCAATCACGGTGTCACTGAAACTCATTAAATAATGCCTGATGTACCCTATGCTTCTCATCATGGTCTTAGTCTCTCTTAATTCTTTCTGAATGTTTTGTAATCAGTCATTGAAAGAAAGCTTATAATCTGTTCTTCTTATTGACACTTTGTCTTTAGTTTTCACAGGGCGACTCAATAGTTTTATGAATCTGGGTTCCCTTGTGGGAAAGTTGAGATAATGGAAAGTCATTACAGTTTACTCTCATACTTTTCCATTAAATCTGAGTCTGAGTTACCTTCCTGTACCTAACAACAGAAAATATAACCTCCTTTTTCTTTGTCTCATCAAAACATCATGTTATACCTTAAATATTTATATACATATAATAATATACTTAAGAAAATATCTAATAAAATATAATGAATATAATAATTCATGTTTAAATACACACACACATACACAACCCCTCCCTACACCCTCCCACACACTGCTTTTAGTCCTAGAGATATCTTTTGGGGTACATCCCTCTTTTCCCTTTCATGTAGGCCAAGTTTGACCTCTAAGATCTTAAGCCTTTTCTACCTTCATTTCCTGATAATCTTTTGGTTTGCCTTCTGACATTTCTAAAGCTAAATCAGTCTCCTAAGCCGTGGTTCTCTGTTCATTAAAAACACACTGTAGTTGCTCTGCCTGCTGCCAAGGTCCTTAAGCTGTTGCTGTGCCAACCAGATTCTCAAGGCCAAGGCATTACTGCCACAGTCTTTTTTTAGTGCCTTTTTTTGCTCAGATATTTTCCTTTGGATTTGTTGTAATTTATTTCATTGGGGCCTTTTTCCTGCCACCTCAATCCTAGAAGCCACCATATTACCCTTGTATTAAGGGCTCTCACACTTCTTGATATTGTTTCCAATAAAGGCCATCATCTTTTGGGTCTTCAAAATCCACAAACAAGATCAAGGTTTACCAAAGGAGCAATCAGAGCCAATTCAAGAGCTTGTGGTAGGGGAAAGAGGACTTTAGAAGCACGGCAAACAAGCCAGTCACATCTCTAGGTGAGTCACACTACAGTACCCTCTTTGACAATGAATGTAGTTTAGAATAAGGTAAAGAACGACATGGGGAGCTAGTACCACCTGCTAACACTTTTGGTGTTCAATTTACAGCCATAACAGAGGAGTAGGATTGTTAAAATACATTATAGTATCTGAAATCATGCCATTGTATTAAAGAGTAAGGATGTGGTAAAAAAAAATAATAGTCTTTGCTAACAGAAGTCAAATACTAGCAGCCCAAAATGCCCATTAACAGATGAATGAATAAACAAATTGCCATATTTTGTTAAATGGAATACTACTGAGAAAACCAAAGATTTAGTTTAAAACATTTTTTGGAAAGAATATTTTATAGATACTGTTGTATACTTCATGTTGCATGGTATCAAGAGGCATATAATGTCCTAATAATTATGGTGCTAACTTTGGTAATTTGGTTAAGATTTCTTCCTTGAAAAAATTTTTTTCTTGTATAATCAGTAAATTATTAGTGGGTTGAGAATTTATACATATGCTTTTTCTCTAACAGTTTTTCATTCAATAATTTTAGCATCTGTTAATGATCCTTATCTAAATTCACTATATTGAAATTGCAAAATAATTTTCAAAATCTATCCTTCTGCATTTCTTGGCTACCATTCTTCTGTAAAGGAATTTTTTCTGGTTGGAGCATTTAAATGGTATCATTCTTAGGGACTTAGCAATGTACAAATATCAGCATACCATTTGGACTCTTTTACACCCTTTTAAAATAAGTCCTGGGAATCAGCCAGGCACAGTGATTCATGCCTATCATCATTCATGCAGTGGTGCATGCCTATCATCCCAACACTGAGGAGGCTGAAGCAGAAAGATTGCAAATTCAAAGTGAAATCTTGTCTTAAAAAATAAAAAGGGGGGGGGGGTTTCAAGATGGCGGCCTAGAGGGTGGCTGCATTTCATGTTGCTCCAGGACTCAGGATTCAAAAGAGGAGATATTGAGACACTTGGGACCAACTCAAAGCAGCCGGGTGACTCTCACCCATTGGGAAGGCGTCCCGGATGGGACGGTGGTCCCGGAACGCAGAGAACTTTGTGAAGTAGAGCTGCCGGCGAGACACCCCTCCCCCCGCTGGAGCAGTGAGCTGGGACAACTGGGAGCGCCGGAAAGGAGGCCGCTCAGCACAGCGCTGGGACTCGAGCAAACACTGGGGCTCCGGTGGCTGCCCAGGGGAGGAGTGGCGAGGAGAGCTCTGTGGACTCAGGACACCAGGGCCTGCCCTGAGGAGGAGGAGGAGGAACGTGGCCGCTTGGATTCAGAGTGATTACACCAGAGCTACAGGCGGTTGCCAGAGGAGGGGCTGTGTGGCGAGCTGTTTGGACTCAGACCACTTCGGAACACCGGGGCCTGCCCTGAGGAGTAGGAGGAGGAGGAGGAGGAGCGTGGCAGGTCGTTTGGACTCGCAGTGACTGCATTAGAGCTCCAGGTGGTTGCTCAGAGGAGGAGGCGATTGGTGAGTTGTTTGGACTTAAAGTGACAGCTCCTGAACACAGGGGGGCTGCCTGGAGGGGAAGCGCGGTGGGTTGCTTGGTCTCGAGTGGCTGCACCAGAGCTCCAGGCGGTTGCCCAGAGGATGCGTGCAGCGGGTCACGTGGATTCAGAGCCACTCAGAGAGACCGCTCCTGAACACCCGGAGGGTTATTTGGAGAAGGAGGAGGAACGGGGAGGGTCACTTCGACTCAGAGTGATTGATTGCCCAGGGCTATGGGTGGTTGGTGGGAGGAGGAGGCACGCAGTGAGTTTCTTGGACTCCTAGTGACCGCACCGGAATACTGGGTGGCTGTCTGGAGGAAGAGGCATGTGGCGGGTCTCTGGGTCTCAGAGCGATTGTACGGGGCCCCAGGTGGCTGCTCAGAGGAGGGGCCGCATAGCCAGGCGATTAGAAGCAGAGCAGGGTCCCAGGATCTAGGAGGCTTCTGGGTGGAAGAGCCGCACAGAGACAGGCTTAGGGGCGGAGCGAAGGTTCCAGGCCTGCGGGCAGATTCTCTGAGGAGGGGCAGCCTAAGGAGACTCATCTGCGAAGGGTGAGGCTCCCAGGTCCAGGAGGTAGGGCCGGGCCCCTGGGAACTTTGCAGAGGAAGGCAGCCCAGCACAGGCGGTAGCTTGTAAATTGAGGGGTACCTCTAGGAGGGAATTGACCAGCTACACCTCCCCACCGGGAGAGTCTTCCCTGCCGGGTGAGGTTTCCCCACAAGGACGGTAAAACCAGAGACTCAGGCCCAAACAGGCCTTGCCTCAGCCCGCAGCCTAGGTCCCCTTTGGATGACCATTGGTCAACAAGTGGAGGCACCTCTGCCCACTAGCAGGGATTATACCCCACCTGAAGGCCACCACTCCTAGAGAGGCAGCTTCCTTGTGGAGCACCACATTATCAACTTCCTCCAAGACTTCAACCTACTGAAGGCTAAGGGAGGATATATATATAGAAATCTTCAGGGACATTGTAAGTCAATAGAGGAAATCTGCAATATCTCAGCGGTCCACTGATACCTGAACAATATGAGAAAACAAGGAAAGAAAATGCTGCAAACAAATCTAGATGTTACATCAATAAAACCCAATGACAGCATGGCAGAAGAAATGACAGAAAAGGAATTCAGAATGTACATAATTAAAATGATCAGAGAAGCAAACGATGAGATGAAAGAGCAAATGCACGCACTGAATGATGAGATGAAAGAGCAAATGCAGGCATTGAATGATCGCACCAATCGACAATTAAAAGAGCAAATACAGAAAGCAAAAGATCATTTCAATAAAGAGTTAGAGATATTGAAAAAAAACCAAACAGAAATCCTTGACATGAAGGAAACAATAAACCGAATTAAGAACTCCATAGAAAGCATAGCCAGTAGGATAGAACACCTGGAAGACAGAACCTCAGACATTGAAGACAAAATATTTAACCTTGAAAACAAAGTTGAACAAACAGAGAAGATGATAAGAAATCATGAACAGAATCTACAAGAACTATGGGATATCATGAAAAGGCCAAATTTAAGAATTATTGGGATTGAGGAAGGCCTAGAGAAACAAACCAAAGGAATGAACAATTTATTCAATGAAATAATATCAGAAAATTTCCCAAATCTGAAGAATGAAATGGAAAATCAAGTTCAAGAGGCTTATAGGACTCCAAATACACAAAATTACAACAGACCCACACCAAGTCACATTATAATGAAAATACCTAACATACAAAATAAAGACAGAATTTTAAAGGCCGTGAGTGAAAAGAACCAAATTACATTCAGGGGGAAACCAATACGGATTTCAGCAGATTTTTCAATCCAGACCCTAAAAGCTAGAAGGGCCTGGAACAACATTTTTCAAGCCCTGAAAGAAAATGGATGCCAACCAAGAATCTTATACCCAGCAAAACTTACCTTCAAATTTGATGATGAAATAAAATCCTTCCATGATAAACAGAAGCTAAAAGAATTTACAAAAAGAAAGCCAGCATTACAGAACATTCTCAGCAAAATATTCCATGAGGAAGAGATGAAAAACAAAGAAGCAAATCAGTAAAGGGAGGAATTATCCTAAAGGAATTGTCAAATAAAGGAGGAAACAAGTTGTGTCAAACAAATAAATAAATAAAATTTAAAAAATGAACCAAATGACCAGGAAACCAAATCATATCTCTATAATAACCCTGAATGTTAATGGCCTGAATTCATCAATCAAAAGACATAGACTGGCAGATTGGATTAAAAAGAAAGATCCAACAATATGTTGCCTGCAAGAGACTCACCTCATAGAAAAAGATACCCATAGACTAAAGGTGAAAGGATGGGGAAAAACATACCATGCACATGGACTCAGCAAAAAAGCTGGAGTATCCATCCTCATTTCCGATAATGTGGACTTCAAGCCAAAGTTAGTCAGAAGGGATAAAGAAGGTCATTTCATACTGCTTAAGGGAAGCATAAATCAGCAAGATATAGCAATCATAAACATCTATGCCCCGAACAGTGGCTCATCCATGTATGTCAAACAAATCCTTCTCAATTTCAGAAACCAAATAGACCATAACACAATAATACTAGGTGATTTTAACACGCCTCTCTCACTACTGGACAGATCTTCCAGACAAAAATTGAACAAAGAAACCATAGATCTCAATAACACAATCAATAATTTAGACTTAACAGACATTTATAGAATATACCATCCAACCAAGAGCGAATACACTTTCTTCTCAGCAGCACATGGATCCTTCTCTAAAATAGACCATGTATTATGCCACAAACCTAATGTTAGCAAATACAAGAAGATAGAGACACTACCATGTATTCTGTCAGATCATAATGGATTGAAGTTAGAAATAAATGAAAGAGTAAAACACAGAAACTATTCCAACATCTGGAGATTAAACAATATGCTATTATATGATGAATGGATAACAGAAGATATTAGGAAGGAAATTAAAAAATTCTTAGAGGTAAATGAGAACAAAGAAACATCATATCAAAATCTCTGGGACACTATGAAAGCAGTACTTAGAGGGAAATTTATTTCATGAAGCGCATTTAAAAGAAGTAAAACTCAACAAATAAACGACCTAACACTACAGCTTAAAGCCCTAGAAGAAGAAGAACAGAGCAGCACCAAAAGTAGTAGAAGACAGGAAATAGTTAAACTCAGAGCTGAAATCAATGAAATTGAAACAAAAGAAACAATACAAAAAATGGACAAAATAAATAGTTGGTTCTTCGAAAAAATAAACAAAATTGATAAACCTTTAGCCACACTAACAAAGAGAAGACGAGAGAAAACCCAAATCACTAAAATTCGGAATGAACAAGGAAATATCACAACAGACAGGATTGAAATACAAAACATAATTAGAAGCTATTTTGAAAATCTATACTCCAACAAAATAGAAAATTTTGAAGACATCAACAGGTTTCTAGAGACATATGAATTGCCTAAACTGAACGAGGAGGACATAAACAATTTAAATAGACCAATTTCAAGTACTGAAATAGAAGAAGTCATCAAAAGCCTACCAACAAAGAAAAGTCTGGGACCAGATGGGTTCTCAGCCGAGTTCTACAAAACCTTTAAAGAAGAGCTCATTCCAATACTTCTCAAAGCATTCCATAAAATAGAAGAGGAGGGAACCCTCCCAAACTCATTCTATGAAGCCAATATCACCCTGATACCTAAACCAGACAGAGACTCATCAAGGAAAGAAAATTTCAGACCAATATCCTTAATGAACATCGACGCAAAAATTCTCAACAAAATTTTAGCAAATCGCATACAAAAACATATTAAAAAGATAGTGCACCATGATCAAGTGGGTTTCATCCCAGGGATGCAAGGTTGGTTCAACATCAGGAAATCAATAAGCATAATTCACTATATTAAGAGACTTAAAGTCAAGAATCACATGATTATTTCAATAGATGCAGAAAAAGCATTTGATAAAATACAGCACCCCTTCATGCACTAGAAAAAATAGGGATAGTGGGAACATTCCTTAACATTGTAAAGGCCATTTATGCTAAGCCCATGGCCAATATCATTCTAAATGGTGAGAAACTGAAAGCATTCCCCCCTAAAAACTGGAACAAGGCAGGGATGCCCTCTTTCACCACTTCTATTCAACATCGTTCTTGAGACTCTGGCCAGAGCAATTAGACAAACCAAAGAAATTAAAGGGATACGAATTGGAAAAGAAGAACTCAAACTATCCCTGTTCGCTGATGACATGATTATATATTTAGAGGAACCTGGAAATTCCACCAGAAAACTCTTAGAACTCATAAGTGAATTCAGTAAAGTAGCAGGTTACAAGATCAATGCCCATAAATCCAATGCATTTTTATACATAAGTGATGAACCTTCAGAAAGAGAAATTAGGAAAACTACCCCATTCACAATAGCCTTGAAAAAAACAAAATACTTGGGAATCAATCTCACAAAAGAGGTGAAAGACATCTACAATGAGAACTATACAACACTAAAGAAAGAAATTAAAGAACACCTTAGAAGATGGAAAGATCTCCCATGTTCTTGAATAGGAAGAATTAATATTGTCAAAATGGCCATACTACCTAAAGTGCTATACAAATTCAATGCAATTCCAATTAAAATCCCAATGACGTACCTTACAGAAATAGAGCAAGCAATTATGAAATTCATCTGGAAGAATAAGAAACCCAGAATAGCTAAAGCAATCCTTAGCAGGAAGAGTGAAACAGGGGGTATTGCAATACCAGATCTTCAAATCTACTACAAAGCAACAGTAACAAAAACGGCATGGTATTGGTACCAAAATAGAAAGGTAGATCAATGGTACAGAATAGAGGACACGGACACAAACCCAAATAAATACAATTTTCTCATACTGGACAAAGGTGCCAAAAATATGCAATGGAGAAAAGATAGCCTCTTCAACAAATGGTGCTGGGAGAATTGGAAATCCATATGCAACAAAATGAAACTAAACCCATATCTCTCACCATGCACGAAACTAAACTCAAAATGGATTAAGGACCTCGGAATCAGACCAGAGACCCTGCAGATTATAGAAGAAAAAGTAGGTCCAAATCTTCACCTTGTTGGTCTAGGATCAGACTTCCTTAACAGGACTCCCATAGCACAAGAAATGAAAGCTAGAATCAACCACTGGGATAGATTCAAACTAAAAAGCTTTCTCTCAGCGAAGAAAACTATCAGCAATGCGAAGGAAGAGCCTACAGAGTGGGAGAATATCTTTGCCAATCATACTTCAGATAGAGCACTAATCTCCAGAATCTATAAAGAACTCAAAAAACTCTAATCCAAGAATTCAAATAATCCAGTTGACAAATGGGCTAAGGAAATGAATAGACACTTCACAGCAGAAGATCTACAAGCAATCAACAAACATATGGAAAAATGTTCAACATCTCTAGTAATAAGAGAAATGCAAATCAAAACCACCCTAAGATTCCATCTCACCCCAATTAGAATGGCGATTATCAAGAATACGAGCAACAACAGGTGTTGGCGAGGATGTGGGGAGAAAGGTACACTCATACATTGCTGGTGGGGCTGCAAATTAGTGCAGCCACTCTGGAAAGCAGTGTGGAGATTCCTTAGAAAACTTGGAATGGACCCTCCATTTGACCCAGCTATCCCACTCCTTGGCCTATACCCAAAGGACTTAAAATCAGCATACTACAGAGATGCATCCACATCAATGTTCATAGCTGCTCAATTCACAATAGCCAGACTGTGCAACGAACCTAGATGCCCTTCAATTGATGAGTTGATAAAGAAACTGTGGTATATATATACAATGGAATATTACTCAGCCATAAAGAATGATAAAATTATGGCATTTGCAGGCAAATGGATGAAATTGGAGAATATCATGCTAAGTGAGATAAGCCAATCTCAAAAAGCCAAAGGACGAATGATATCGCTAATAAGTGGAGGATGACACATAATGGGGGGAGGGAAGGGTTAGTATTAGGGTTAGAGTTAGGGTTAGGGAGGGGGGCAAGTATGGAGGAAGGAAGCACTGTATAGAGGGAAAAGAGGGGTGGGAGGGGCGGGGGGAAGGGAAAAAATAACAGAATGAATCAAACAACATTACTCTATGTAAATTTATGATTACACAAATGGTATGCCTTTACGCCATGTACAAACAGAGAAACAACATGTATCCCATTTGTTTACAATAAAAAAAAATAGAAAAAAAATAAAAAGGGCTGGATATGTGCCCCTGGCACAAAAAGAAATAAATAATTTTTTAAAAAAGAAAGAAAGGGCTGTGGATGTAACTCAGTGGTAAAGCACCCCTGGGTTCAATTCAAATAATAAGTTCTGGGAATCTAACATATCGCACAGTGACTATAATTAATAATACTTCATTGTTTACTTGAAATTTGCTAAAAAATTAGATCATAAGTGTCCTCACCCCAAACACAGACTAAGGTAACTGATGATAGATATGCTTAGTAATTTGACTATGGTAATCACTTTACAATGTACACATATATCAAATCATCATGCCATATACCTTGGATATATGCAACTTTTTTGTCAATTATATCTCATTAAAGCTGGAAAATTAAATTAAAAAAGGAAAAAATAAAATAAATGTTTACATAAGTATAAGTACATGTAGTACTGTCTGGTTATTTTTAATGGCTATGTTGTATTCTATAGATGAGCATATATCATTTATTTAGCTGTAAGCCAGTCCCCAAAAACCAAAGACTGAATATTCTCTCTGATATGTGGATGCTAAACCATAACAAGGGAGGGTGGAGAGGGGAATACTAGAAGTTCACTGGATTACACAAAGGGGAATAGTAAGGGATGAGGGAGGAGAATAGGTAGGACAGTACAATGAATCGGACATAACTTTCCTATCCTTGTATTTGAATACACGACCAGGTAACTGCATCATGTACAACCACAAGAATGGGATCCTAATTAAAATAAGTTATACTCCATGTATGTTTAATATGCCAAAATACACTCTACTGTCATGTATATCTAAAAAGAACAAATAAAATTTAAAAATTTATTTAACTGGGTTCTTAGGAATGGGCATGTAGAGTATTTCCAATCTTTTGCCATGGTTAACAATAATACTACAAATATTCTTATCCTTGTGACCACATTGGAATTTATCTTTAGGTATTTCCAGGTCCTAAGATATGTCATTTCAATTTTTAAAGATATTACTAAACTGATCACCACAAGGTTTATACTCTAAGCAGCAGCAATGCATAAAGTGACAGTTCCTTTCCACTTTTTTTTTGTACTGGGGATTGAACCCAGAAGCACTTAAACACTGAGCCACATCCTAGCCTGTTTTTATATTTTATTTAGAGACAGGGTCTCACTAAGTTTCTTAGGACCTCAGTAAGTTGCTGAGGTTGACCTCAAACTCGCAATCCTCCTGCCTCAGACTCCCGAGCTGCTGGGATCACAGGTGTGTGCCACCACACCCAGCAGTGTCCTGCTCTTTTTTTTTAATTTTTTTTTATAATTGTTGATAGACCTTTATTTTATCAATTGATTGATTTATATGTGGTGCTGAGAATTGAACCCAGTGCCTCACACATGCTAGGCAAGTGCTCTACCACTGAGCTACAACCCCAGCCCTCCTGCTCTTAAAATACAGTTTGCTGTTATGTTTAACGATCTTTGCATATCTGAAAGACAAAAAGTTTATCCTTTGGTAGTTTGTAATTGCAGTTATTTTATTGTGAGATTGTGTACCTTTTCATCTTTATGAAAACAATTTTTATGTACTTTGAACATTAATTCATCTGTATTACCCATTTTGTGATTGTTATTTTGATAATTTCCCTTACTAGCTCTATATAAAGGAAATTATTTCTTTGTCATATGTCTTATAAAACTTTTACTACCTTCTCACTTTTTTTTAATTTGTTCTTTTTAGATATACATGACAGTAGAGTGAATTTTAACATATTATACATACATGGAGTATAACTTATTCTATTTACAATCCCATTCTTGTGGTTGTACATGATATGGAGTTGATGGTATTTTCCCACAGAGAAAAAATGATTTTTATATATATATATTTTTCCTTTTTTTTAAAAAAATGGAGCCTCACTATATTTCCCAGGCTGTTCTTGAACTCCTGGACTCAAGCAATCCTTCTGCTTCAGCCTCCTGAGAAGCTGGGACTATATGTGCACCCAGCTCTTATTTATATTATTTTAATTAACAAATCATAAATGTATATGTTTATGAGGTACAATATGATGTTTTGATATATTCATACAACACGGATTAATTAAATCAAGCTAATTGCCATCTGCTATCTTACACTTTTTTTGTAGTAAAACATTTACTTTCTTAGCTATTTAAAACTATACATCATTATTTTTAAATAAAATCACCCTGCTGTGCAATAGGTCTCAAAAAAGAGATCCTGGATCATTGTTATCTGAAATAAGCCAGGCACAGAAGGACAAATGCTCCATTATTTGGCTCACATGTGGAATCTAAAAAAGGATTGATATAGAGGTTGAGAGTACAATGGTGATTGCCAGAGGCTGGGGAGAGTGGAGGTTGGGGTGGAGGAATGGGAAATGGTTGATCAATGGGTACTAGGTTGTAGTTGGATAGGAGTAGGGAATTTTGGTGTCCTCTTGCACAGTTTGTGACTATGCATAATGATAAAGTACTATGTATTTCAAAAAGCTAGAAAAAAATTTTGAATGTTTTCACTATAAAGAAATGATAAATGTTTGAAGAGATTAATGTTTACCCTGATTTGAATATGTACGTAAACATGTGCATACATGCACAATTTTTAAATTTTTATGTATCAGATAAAAATAGATTTAAGGGATGGGTGAGGTGGCACACGCCTGTAATCCCAGCAACTCAGGAGACTGAGGCAGGAGAATCGCAAGTTAAAGGCCAGCCTCAGCAATTTAGTGAGGCCCTAAGTAACTTAATGAGACCTTGCCTCAAAATAAAAAAATAGAAAGGGCTGGGGATGTGGCTCAGTGATTAAGCACTCCTGGGTTCAACCCTAGTATCAAAAAAATTAAAAAAAATAAATTTAAGGGCTGGAAATGTAACTCATTTGTAGAGTGCTTGCCTAGGCTGTGCAAAGCCCTGGGTTCAATCTCCAGTGCTGCCAAAAAAAAAAAAAAAAAATCAATTAAATAAACACCATAAACTTTTCTCTCTCTCTCTCTTTCTCTCTTTTGTGGTACTGAGAACTGAGCTCAGGGGTGCTTTACCACTGAACTACATCCCAAGTCCTTCTTATTTTTTACTTTGAGACATGGTTTTGCTAAGTTGCTGAGGCTGATCTTGAACTTGTGATCCTCCTGCCTCAGCTTTCTGAGTTGTTGGGATTACAGGCATGTACTACTCCAAATGACCTATTCCTCTTGCCTAACTGAAACTTTGTACCCTTTATATGATTATCCAAAGGAATTAATATCAATATTTTGAAGAGACACCTGTCCTCCCATATTTATTGCTGCACTAGTCATAATAACCAAGATATGGAAACATAATTGGTACACACACACAATGGAATACTATTTGACCATAAAAAGAATGAAATCCTGTCACTTGTGATAACATGCATGGAACTGGAGATCATTATGTTAAATAAAATAAGGAATACACAGAAAGACAAGTACCCCATGATCTCATTTGTATGTATAATCTAAAAAATATGGTTTTTTTAAATATACTTAAATTGGCCAATCTTTTCTCTCTCTCTCTCTGGTGGTACTGGATAGAACCCAGGGGCACTCTAGCACTGATTTATGCTGTTTTTAGTTTGAGACAGGGTCTCGCCTGGCCAAACTTGCCATTCTCCTGCCTTAGCTTCCAGAGTAACTGGGATTACAGGTGTGCACCAGGGATAATCTTTTTTTTAAAATATTTTTTTAGTTGTCCATAGACATTTATTTATTTATTTATATGTGGTGCTGAGATTCAAATTCAATGCCTCACACATGCTAAGCAAGCGTTCTGCCCCTGAGCCACAACCCCAGCTTCCATTGAGTCATCGATTGCTTCTTCCCACACAAAGGATGCAGTTAGCTTTCTATGGCTTCATTTTTTAAATACATCATTTTTAGCCAGGTGCACATGCCTGTAATTCCAGTGTCTAGGGATGAAGCAGGACAATTGCAAGTTTGAGCCTCAGCAATTTAGCAAGACCCTGTCTCAAAATATAAAAAAATTAATAAAAAGGTCTGGAGATGTAACTTAGTGGTAGAGCACCCCTGAGTTCAATCCCCAGAACCAATAAATTAAAATAAAATGTATCATTAAAAGTGTTTTAAGGATAGGGAGTGAGTCTAGGATTCAATTTTATTTTTTTCAAATTACCATCTTGCTGTCCCAACACCATTTATTGAATAATCCATCTTTTGTCTACCGACATGACATTTGACCTTGATCATATAACAGTTTCTTTTAGATATTTGGACCTATTTCTGAACTGTTTTGTTTCATTGGTGTGTCTCTGTTCGTGGTTTCAAGGAGGGGAGTGACATGATCTAAGTTCTTAGAAGATCACTCTGAGTTGGGCCTGGTGGTACATGCCTGTAATCCCAGTTACTTGGAAGGCTGAGGCAGCAGAATTGAAAGTTCAAGGCCAGCCTCAGCAACTTAGTGAGACCCTTTCTCAAAATAAGATACTGAAAGGGCTGGGGATGTAGCTCAGTGGATAAAGTGCCCTGTGTTCAAATCTCAGTCTCTCTCTCTCAATCTCTCTCTGTCTCTCTCTCTCTCTCTCTCTCTCACTCTCTCAATCTCTCTCTCTCACTCTCTCTCACGGACGGACACACACACACACACACACACACACACACACACACTAATAGCTCCAGCTGTGCATGGAGAATGGACTACGTAATGGAGGAATGGGCAGAGTATGAGTATGGAGACAATTTTACAGGAATAGTGTAGTAATTTGAGAGACAATAATGAATTTGGTTAGGGAGGTACAATAGGATAGACCCAAGTGGTCAGATCTGAGTTATATTTTGGGTATTTAATTCATGTGTTAGTACTATTCAACACTTTTAATCTCTGTGTCTTTATAATATATTTTAATATTTAATAAGGCCAATACCTCCTCACTACTCTTTTTTCATAGATTTTTCTTCTGACATTTCATAATTACCTCTTTTTTATATGGACTTTAGAATCAGTTTGCCTAGTTTCAAAAACTCCTGTTGGTGGGCTGGGGTTGTGGCTCAGTGGTAGAGCACTCGCCTAGCATGTGTGAGGCACTGGGTTTGATTCTCAGCACTGCACATAAATAATAAAATAAAGGTCCATCAACAACTAAAAAATATTTAAAAAAAACTCCTGTGAGTGTTTCATTATCAAGTTAAACTTATAGATTACTACAAAGATAAGAATGGACACCTGTGTACTATGAGTCATCCCATTCAACAACAGGACATTTCCCCAAGACTCTGTATCCCTCAGAATTGTATAAAGACTTCTTCATTAATATCTTGTATATTTCACATTTCTTAGTCCTGAGTATTTTTTGGTAATTTCTATTTGGACATTATGATGATTAGACTTAATGAGAAAGCAGTACCAACTACAGTAGACTTGCTGGAAAGACATTTGTGTGTCAGAGGTTGGGAAATAAATCTAACAAAAATTTAAGGTCCTCCATCTCAGTGCATTTTCTATGGATCCAGTGGTGTGGGGAATACTGAGATAACTTTCTAAAGAAGGTTAAGTTGTTGCACCTGACCAAAAAAGATGTACAATATCTTGTGGGCCCCTTTGGACTTGTAAGACAATATATTCCCAGTTTAGGTGTGCTACTCTGACCCCTTTACCAAGTGACCTAAAAAGCTCTTAGTTTTTAAAAAGAATTATCTGAGATGGGGTTTGCCCATATTCCCAGGCTGGTCTCAAACCCCTGTACTCAGGGTATTCTCTATCTCCTGGGTACTGGGGCTACAGTAATGTGCCACCATGCTCAGCTTAAAAGCTTCTAATTTTAAGTGGGGCTTAGAACAAGGTAAGGTTCTGTAACTGGTTCAGGCTGCCATGTAAGTTACTCTGTCACTTGAGCCATGCTCCAGAAGATCCAACAGTGCTTGAAATGTTAATGGCCTATAGGAATGCTATTAGAAGTGTTTGGTAGGTCCCTATAGGTGAAGCACAGCATACACCATTAAGAATTTGGACCACAGCCCTGCCATTCTCTGATGATAACTATTTTCCTTTTGAGAAACAGCTTTTGGCTTGCTACTGGGCTTTAGTAAAGACTGAATACTTACCCTTGGTCTCCAAGTTACCATGTGATCTGAGTTACTCATCATGAACTAGGTATTGCCTGACCCACCAAACTACAAAGTTGGGCATGCACACCAGCACTCAATTATAAAATGAAAGTGGTATGTAAGGTTGTCCTTGAGCAGGCCCTGGAGGCATAAGTTAGGTGAATAAGTGGCGTAAGTACCTATTGTCCTACTCCTGCTATATTACCTCCTCTTTCCCACCTCAAAGGAGTTTTCTCTGATCCAAATGATCAGATGAAAGGAAGATTTGGGGCTCCATGATGGTTCTGCAAGATATGCAGGCACTACTTGAAAGTGGACAGCTGTAACACTGTAGATCCTTCCCTGAAATGCAGTGTGCCAGAGAAATCTTCCTAGTGGGTAGAATGCTGAACATTGTATCTTGTTGCTCACTTTTACTTGAAAGGAGAAATGGCAAGAAGTTTGAGTGCATATTTGTTCACAGAATTTGGCCAATGGTTTACTTAATTTTATTATTTTATTTTATTTTTGTGGTACTGGGAATTGAACCCAGAGGCACTTAATCACTGAACTACATCCCCAGCCATTTTTTATTTTTATTTTGAAGCAGGAGCTTACTATTTGCTGAGTCTGGCCTGGAACTTGCAATCCTCCTGCCTCAGCCTCTTGCGTTGTTGGGATTACAGGTGTGCGTCATCACACCGGGCTGGTCAATAGTTTAGATGGATGGTAAGGGGCTGGAAAGGAACATGATTGCAAAATTGGTGACAAGGAGGTCTAGGGAAAGATGTGCATAGACCTTTTTGAATGGACAAAAAATAAATAAGACAACAATGAAATCTGCTGCTTCTATTGACTCTCCTTTCATGAAAAATTTCTCTGTAGCATGAAATGCTGTTTGATAGCATTTCACCCACAATATAACTTATTTCAAAATTAAGGTCAATGCTCTCAAATAGTCACTGCTTTATCAACTAAATTCATGCACTATTTCTTTCATTGTTATTTCAACAATGTTCACAACATCTTTACCACAAGTAGAGTCCATTTCAAGAAATCACTTTATTTGCTCATTCATAAGAAGCAACTCTGCATCTGTTAAAGTTTTGTGATGAGATTGCAGCCACATTTTCAGGTTGCTTTTCTAATTCTAGTTCTCTTGCTATTTCCACCACATCTTCAGTTACTTGCTCCACTGAAGTCCTGAACCTGTCAAAGTCATCCATGAGAGTTGACTTTTGACTTTCTCCCACGATTCACAAATGTTATTTTTTAAAATCAGAGCATTATAGTTATATGCAGTAGTTGAATTCCTTCCATCACAATCATACATGCATGAAATTCAATTTCTGTTCACATCTCTCCTTTCCCCTTCATCCTCCCTCCCACATCCTCCTTCCTCTGCTCCACTGGCCTTCTTTCATTCATCTATTTATTTATTTTTAATTGGTTCTTTCTACTTATATGTAAAGGTGAAATTCCCTGTGGTATTTTTTTGGGGGGGGGCGGGTAGCAGGGATTGAACCCAGGGGTGCTTAACCACTTAGCCACATCCTCAGCCTTTTTTTATATTTGATTTAGAGACAGGGTCTTGCTAAGTAGATTAGGGCCTTGCTAAGTTGCTGAGGCTGGCTTTGAACTCGAAATCCTCCTGTCTCAGCCTCCTGAGCCTCTGAGATTATAGGCATGTGCCACCATGCCTGGTCCTGTATTATTTTTATATATGCACATATAGCATGATTATTCACAAATGTGAATAACGTGGCATCTTGAATAACATGGCATCTTGAATAAGGTGAATCTTTTACAGAAGACTTTCAATTTACATTGCCTAGATCCATCAAAGGAATGACTATCCACGGCAGCTACAGCCTTACAAAATGTCTTTCTCAAATAGTAAGACCTGAAAGTTGAAATAACTCCTTGATCCATGGGCTACAGAAAAAAATATTCATCTCATTGTACATCTTCATCAGAACTCTTGGGTGTCAGTGAACAGTAATGTTTTGAACAGAATCTTTTTTTTCTGAGTAGTAGTTGCCAACATTGGGCTTAAAATATTCAGTAAACCATGTTATAAATAAATGTACTGTCATCCTTGCTTTGTTGATGAATTTATAGTATGCAGGCAGACAAGATTTAGTGTAACTCTTTTTTAAATTCATTTAAAAATTTTTATTTTTATTTCTTTCATTTTATAAACTTTTATATGACAGACAAGGCTTAGACAGATAGTTTTGATGCATACATATACTTAAGTCACATATATTTTGAGTGTCAGCAATATTGTTATAACCTAAATAATAGTTGTTTGTTTAACCAGTTACAAAGTAATCATTTAAGATTTTAAAATAGGTACAAACCCTAATTTCTTTTAGCCTTAGTTTCCCCAAGTAATAAAACCTGACAAATACAAGAAAATTATTGGTAGATAAGACCAGATCAATGTTTCAGTCTTTGCTTCATATCAGTACATTAAAGTTCAAATAAATATAACTGACTGTGATAATTATAGCCAATTTAATCACAAATGCAAAGTTTTTGAGATTTATTCTCCACAAACTTTCTGCAATTTACTTATACATTCACAAATTTACATCCTTAGTTTTGTTCTCTTTCATCTTTGATGTTAGCCAAAGAATATTACTTTACCAGACAAAATACTTTCTCATCAAGAAACATTTCTTTTACCATCTAATTTTCCATACTAAAATATTTCCATACCTATAAATTTCTTTTATATTTTTTAGTTTCAGATGCTTTATTTTTTGAAACATGTTTAGTTTGAATATCCATATATATTTTCACACATATATTCCTACATACACATTTATATACATTCACATACATATGAATATACCCTAAACAGCAACTAAATTCCTACTCATGCATTTTCATATATATTCAGTTACATAATTATAAACTAAAACTTAAACAAATTGTAAACATCCATCTCAGAAGAAAAATAACTATATACAAATTTATAACCATTTAAATATTTTCATGTATATTTTTACATATATATTCATATTTGTATTCCTATATATGGATAAAAATGTTCAAGCCCTAAACAAACCCTATTTTTCTACATTAGTCCTATACTTATCAATACACCTCACAGAAACTTTTATACATATAAATCATAACATTTTACATGAATGTACCTATGTTTTTGGGGATATAAATTCATAAATTCACATAAAAACCCATAAATATTTTATGTATATACTGATTTCCATAGGCATAACCCAGATTGCACATGTAATATAACAATATTGCTTACCTTAAAAATATTCATAGATAAAAGTATATATATATATTTTGATATATATTACCTCTATATTCATATTTATATTCATATATATTGATATATATGTTTCAAAGGTAATCTGTCCCCTAAACCAAAGCTGTAAATCAGAACTAAACCTAACCTTACCCATAATCATGAACCTTTTAAACAAAAACTATAAATGTTACTTTAAATATCCATATATATTTTCACATATATATTCCATATATGTATATGTATGTACCCTAATGGCAACCAAAATCCTATCCATAAATTTTCATATATATTCAGTTACATAATCATATCCTATATCTTACCAAAATTGTAAATGTCTATCTCAAAAGAAAAATAACTATATATAACTCCATATCCATTTAAATATTTTCATGTATATTTTTACATATATATTCACATTTGTATTCATATGTATGGATAAAATGTTCAAACCCATTATTATTTTGTTGTGGTCTATTTGTTTCTCGAAGCTGAGAAGGGTTTGTTTGATGTATGTAGATACTCCATGTTTGGGGCATGAATATTTATGATTGTTAAGTCTTGTTGATGTATAATTCCCTTAAGCAGTATGAAATGGCCTTCTTTGTCCCTTCTGATTAACTTTGGCTTGAATTCCACTTTATCTGATATGAGGATAGAAACACCTGCTTGTTTACTTGATCCATGTGGTTGATATGTTTTTTCCTATCCTTTCACCTTCCGTCTGTGGATGCTTTTACCTATGAAGTGAGTCTCTTGGAGACAGTACGTAGTTGGGTCCTGTTTTTTAATCCAGTCTGCCTGTCTGTGTCTTTTGACTTATGGGTTTAGGCCATTAATGTTCAAGGTTATTATTGAGATATGATTTGTATTCATGGTCATTTGGGTTTATTTCTTGTTTTTAATTTGAATTAGTTTCTCCTTTGATTGACTATTCCTTTAGTGTCTTCCTCCCTTTGCTGGTTTTCACTTTTTTTTTCATTTCATTTTCCTGGAATATTTTATTGAGAATGTTCTGAAGTGAAGGCTTTCTAGTTGCAAATTGTTTTAACTTCTGTTTATCATGGAAGGTTTTTATTTCATCTTCAAATCTGAAGCTTAATTTTGCTGGATATAGGATTCTTTGTTGGCATCCATTTTCTTTCAGAGCTCAGTATATGTTATTCCAGGACCTCCTAGCTTTGAGGTTCTGGGTTGAGAAATCAGCTGGTTGAGAAACCAGCCAAACTGGTTTCCCCCTATACGTAATCTGCTATTTTTCTCTTACAGTCTTTAAAATTCTATCCTTATTCTGTATGTTAGGCATTTTCATTATAATGTGCTTTGGTGTGGGTTTGTTGTAATTTTGCACATTTGGGGGACTGTAAGCTTCTTGTATTTGATTTTCCATTTTATTCTTTAGGTTTGGGAAATTTTCTGATATTATTTCATTGAAAAGATTGTGCATTCCTTTGGTTTGTATCTCCATGCCTTGATCTATCCCAATAAATCTTAAATTTGGTCTTTTCATGTTATCCCATAATTCTTGGATGTTCTGTTCATGGTTTCTTAACATTCTCTCTCTGTAGTCAACTCTGTTTTCAAGATTATATATTTTGTCTTCATTGCCTAAGGTTCTGTTTTCCAAGTGATTTAGTCTGTTGGTGATACTTTCTATTGAAATTAAATTTGATTTATTGTTTCCTTTATTTCAAGGATTTCTATTTTTTTTTTCAGAATCTATCTCTTTATTGAAGTGATATTTTGCTACATTCTACACTCCCTCTCTGACATTTCTTCCACTGTGGTGTAGATGGATTCTGTTATTGGAGTATCTTGGTTTGCTTGGGGCAATTGGTTTCCTTTTTTTTTTTTATTTTTTTATTGTAAACAAATGGGATACATGTTGTTTCTCTGTTTGTACATGGCGTAAAGGCATACCATTTGTGTAATCATAAATTTACATAGAGTAATGTTGTTTGATTCATTCTGTTATTTTTTCCTTTTTTTTTTTTTTTTTTTTTTTGGCACTGGGGATTGAACTCAAAGGCACTTGACCACTGAGCCACATCCCCAGCCCTATTTTGTATTTTATTTAGAGACAGGGTCTCACTGAGTTGCTTAGCACCTCCTTTTTGCTGAGGTTGGCTTTTAACTCATCATCCTCCTTCCTCAGCCTCCTGAGCTGCTGGGATTATAGGAATGTACCATGATGCCTGGTGTTCCCTTGTTTTTTCATCTTGTTTGTGTGTCTACCCATCTAACAGTATGGATCTGAGGCAGTAGAGTTTCTACCCTGTGGACTTATTGTGTCCCTGAAGGTTTCCAGTACCTCTCTGTTTAGGGGGAGACAATAACAATAACTAATGCAAAAAATTTATAGCATTAAACCAAATAGTTCCTACTATGCTGTCAACAATGTTAGTTATCACAATAAACAGAAACGATATGATTAGTTATTGCCTAAAAACAGCAAATTTGCAAAACCGTTTACAATTTTAAATGGTGAACAGGGAGAGAACAGAAGTGATATAGGATGCAATGATTATGAGGGAGGAGAAGACAGAAGTAAAAGGTTAAAGGAAGAGTGAAAGAGAAAACTATAGAAATTGGTTGTTAACAGAAGAAAAGAGAGAATAAAGGGAAACAGGTAGGAGAAAAAAATATATATAAAGTAAAATTTAAAAAATAAGAATAAAATTAAAAAATTTTAAAACAAAACTGAATTATACTAATCAAACATCCTAGTTCACAAAAAACTAATCCATGTAAAATATCTGGCTTCAGAAATGCTAGAGATGAGAAAAAAAAAAAGAAACCCTATAAAGGTCCATGTACAATTTTTTTTTGTTTTTATTTTTTTATTTTATTTATTTATTTTATTGTAAACAAATGGGATACATGTTGTTTCTCTCTTTGTACATGGCGTAAAGGCATACCATTTGTGTACCATGTACAATTAAGGTCACAATTAAATAGTGAGAAAGAATTTAAAAAAGAAAAAAAGTCTTGATGAAAAGTTAAAGAATTATTTCTGTGGGATTTCAAAATATTCTCAGCTTCTCTTCTCAGCAGTTTCAGATGGGGTCTTCTGGATGGTGATGCTCCATGCTCTGGATTGCTGGAGTAAGAGAGGTCATCCCATAGGCGTGTAAGGCCCCCCAAAAAGGAAACCCCCCAACTCTGTCCCATGGATGGACGGCAACCCCAATCAACCGCAGGAGGCGTCACTTGATGCAAACCGCAAGAGGTGTTTATTCCAGCGCGCTGGGACCCAACTCCAGGAGTCGAGTCCCTAGCAGAAAATCTTGTAGGTTTATAAAGGCACAAACCACACATCGGGAGGGGTCGCACATGAAAGGGGGAAAAGGGGGAACAAAGCTGCCAGGAAATTTCAAAGGGGGTCTGGGTTTGCTGACAACATGTTTCACAATGTTTTACAACAGGCTGTAGATTCTGGTCAATAGTTTCTGGTAATCCTACTGTTTGAGCACTATCTGGCTATCAGGCTCAATTTACTCTTTTACTCTCTGTTTGGGAACAGAGAACAGCTTTAAGGGCTTTGTTCCCATTCCTGGGAGGGTGACCTTAGGGAGTTGAGATAAAACAGACAGCTTAAAAAAATGTCCATTCTTTCAGGCGGTGTTCCTGGAGGCAGGGTTTAGGCTTAGGTGGGCTCCAGGCTCTTTGCTGAGTGCTAATTGGTCTGGAGGTTTTAAATCAGTACACCTCCATCACCTGTTACTCATTGGTCCACCTAGGAAGACTTTACCCCTGAGTTCCACTTGTGTGGTGGGGGAACCAATTCTTAATCCCCATGTCACTTGCAGACTCCATGTTTCCTGGTCTTGGGTTCAGTCTCCAGTCTCTCCTGCCACCCACCTTCTGAGTTCCCAGCCAGATGCTTCTCTCCCAGCCGGTCCTGCAAGCAGTCAGTTTGGAGGGGGAGGGGTAGAGCTGGGAGAGTTTCCTTGACCAGTTATCCCCTGTGTAAATCGCTCTCCATGTCTGATTTTCTTCTAGTCACTTAAACACACCCCTATGTTGTGCAGTGTGTGTTTACTGGACCTGTATTTGGGGCCAAACTCGGATTTGCCAGGAATTGGCTTCCTCAGTTGCTGGCCCCCATGCAGCAGCTGCAAAATGGTTCCTTCCTCTGTCCCCTGCATGCCACCTGGAGAGATGGCAGCTTCTTTCCCCACACACGAATATAGTGCAGCTAGTCCTTCAGGTTTGTTGGGCAATGTCCTTGGTCTCTAAATGCTCTGTACCCAGACACACCTCAGGACTCCCAAAAATGTGGTTCCGTTAATTCCCTTATCCCTCTACTATGCTCAGGGAGGGACCTCTCTGACTAGAGCTTCCTGCTCAGGTGCGGCAGCCATTATGCCGCTGGGGATTTTTTCCTTTTTTTAATTATACCCAGTGTCCTGTGTCCCCAGTCTGCTTTAAATGTCCAGTTTTAGTTTCCAGTAAAGTCCCTCTCCCCGTTTTTTGTTCTCCCACATTGCAGAGAAGCTGTCTGGTTTCTTGGTTTCAGGCCACGGAGCAGCCAAGAATGTGACCTCCTCTGTTCTGCCATCTTGGCCTCTCTTGATTTAGTGTAACTCTTAAAGGCCCTAGGATTTTTTAGAATGGCAAATGAATATTAGCTTCTTCAAGTCATCAGCCCTAAACAAGACAGTCAGTCTGTTCTTTGAAGTCTGGCATTGGTTTCTCCTCTCTAGCTATGAAAGCCCTGTGGCATCTTCTTTTAATAGAAGAATGTTTCATCTGCATTGAAAATCCATTGTTTTGTGTAGCCACCTTCACCAATTTTCTTAGCTAGATCTTCTGAATAACTTGCTGCAACATCTACATCAGCACTTTCTGCTTAACCTTGCATTTTTTTATGACCTTGCATTTTATGTTATGGAGATGGCTTCTTTCCCTAAGCTTCAAGAACCTACCTCTGCTAGCTTTAAGCTTTCACTCTACTGCTTCCTCACTTCTCTCAGCCTTCAGAGTATTGAAGAGAGTTAGGTCATTGCTCTGGATTTGACTTTGGCTTAAGGGAATGTGGCTAGTTTGATATTCTGTACAGACCACTAAAACTCTCTCCATATCAGCAATAAGGCAATTTCACTTTCTTATCACTGATGAGTTCACTAGAGTAGAACCTTTAATTTCCTTCAAGAACTTTTACTTTCCATCCAGGAGTTGGTTTACTGGTATAAGAGGACATTTGGTCTCTTTCAGCTTTTGGCACACCTTCTTTATGAAGCTTAGTAAGTTCTAGCTTTTAATTTAAAGTGAGAAATGTGTAATTCTTCTTTTTCACTTGAACACTTTGAGGTCATAAGTCTAATTTCAAAATCGTTGTGTCTCAGGGAATAGGGTGACCTGAAAAGAGTTAGGTGGGGGAATGGACAGTAAGTATAGCAGTGTGAATACACACAACATTTACCTACTAAATTCACCAAATACAATGATAATATTTAAAAAATCAGTGATCACAGATCACCATAGCAGAATAATAATGAAAATATTTGTAAGCTTGGGGGCATGGTTAGTGGCCAAATGAAATCGGGCAGAAAGCGGCCAAGCAAGCTTTATTAGAATTTGGCCCTTGGGCGAAATTCCCAGCCCCCGGGGTAAGGGTGGAGAGCCAGAGAAAATCGTGCTGGGCCCTGGCTGCCCAGGGTCTTTATAGGCCAGAATGCGCTGGGGTCCTGCTGAGTGACAGGTGGAGTTAAGGGAGTTAAGGGTCAGAAGGTGGAGTTAAGGGTCAACAGGTGGAGTTAAGGGTCAGTGGAGTTTTCTTGTCCGTTTGATGGATCACCGTTTGGCATGCTGCTCTTCCTCTCAGTTGCTCTGCTCTCTCCTACAGTAGCCCAAATTCCAACCTAACAATATTAATTAAATAATGATAAAAATACTATGTGCTTTATCAAAAAATCCGAGGTGAGCACATTGTTGGAAAAATGTCATTGATAAATTTGCCACAAAACCTCAGTTTTTAAAAAATCAAATGTCTGTGAAGCATAAGTCAAAGGACAATAAACCATGGTACATTGTACTAGTGGCTCGGATCCTTCAGAAATGGAAGTTTAGGTCACCATATCAGGCAAAGAAGCATGACAAAATGAGGTATTTGCTGAGGGCAAAGGGAATATGAAATCGATAGTGGCAGAAGGTAGTTTTAAGTACCAGCTAGATCACATGACCAGTTGCAGAAAAAAGGGCTTATGAAAAAATTATTATGAGTATGTCTTACTTATTTTGTTAAGAATATTCTTCCATGTGTATATATGTATTTTTTCTGCACTGGGGATTGAACCCAGGGGTCTCTACCACTGAGCTACATCCCCAGGGTCTTCTAAGTTGCTGAGGTTGACCTTGAACTTGTGGTTCTTCTGCCTCAGCCTCCCTAGTTGCTGGGATTATAGGCATGTGCTATCATGATCAGCTGTGTGTATATTTATATAAAATATTTTTGTTTTATTCCTTCTATTATCTTCTTATATAAAATAATATGTATTAATAGTAGTTAACTTTACATCAGGGTATTTAATTTATAGGACATGAAGGAGAAGCATGAATAACATCAGGGACTTTGTATCCTCTTATGGGTAAAGTGTTAGCACATTTTTAGCAGTACACAGGATAGTTGTGTCTTATTAAGTAGAAGTATAACTTTGTTATTGTCTTTACCTGAAGATACATGTATGTGTGCCAATCTGGCAAGGGTTGGATTATAATGGTTCATTTTCTATGGCAAATTCTGTAGTTTGTAATATACAGTTATTTAACCAAACACTGTTTTAGGTATTTCTGTGAAAGCATTTTGTAGATGTGTTTAACATCCACAATCATTCTAAAAAATGTGGTTAGGCATAATCCAATGAGTTGCAGCTAGTAGGAGCAAACACTGAAGTTTTCTGGCAAACAAATTGTTTTTTTTTTTTTCCCCATACCAGGGATTAAACCTGGGGATGCTTTACCACTGAACTACATCCTCTATATCCTTCCCCCCCCCAGTGAGGCTGGGGATTAGAACCCAGGGCTTTAGTGCTTGCAAGGCAAGCACTCTACCAACTGAGCTATATCCCCAGCCCTAGAGAAAAAGATCTTTCTAAGTTGTTGAGGCTGATCTTGAATTTGCTATTCAACTGACTCAGACTGTGCTCTTTGTTTTCTACTTTCTTGAGATAGAATCCTGATTATTGTTTTGATACCTGTCCCACTTTAATGTAAACATCTAGGGCTATAAATTTACCTTTAACCATTGCTTTAGCTGCATCTACATATTTTGATATTTTATATTTTTATTTGCACTTAGTTTGATATTCTTCCTTCAAGACAATACATTCTACTGTCATAGACAACTAACTAGAATAAAAATTTTTTAAAAATTAAAAAAGACATCATCTTGACTGAATTATTTAGATATATGTTTACCTTCTACATGTTTCACAATTTTCCTATTGTCTTTCTGTTACTGATTTCTAGTTCCATTTCATTTTGTTCAGAGAAAACACTATGATTTCAATTCTTTACATTTTTGGGGGTGTTGTTTTATGGCTCAATATATGGTCTATCTTGGGGAATGTTCCATGTGCACTTAAAAAATGTGTTTGTTGTGTTGGGTGGAGTGTCCTATATATGCCAATTAGAACATTTTGGTTAATAGAATTAACCAGTTCTTTCATAGTCCTGCTGATTTTCTGTGTAGCAGTTCTTTTGACTGCTAAGAGTTGAAGTGTTGAGGTTCGTAATCGTAATTGTGGATTTGTCTATTTCTCCTTTTAGCTCTATGAATTTTTGCCTTATTATTTCTTTTGCAGTGATAGGGCTCCAACCCAGGGCCTTGCACATACTAGGCAAATGCTCTACCACTGAGCCACACTACTAGCCTTGCTTCATGAATTTTGATATTTGTTTATTTCATACTTTTTGTATTAAGTCTTCTTGGAGGATTGATCTAAAGTTCTTTGTCTCTAATAATATTCATTCTTCTGAAGTCTTCTTTTATGTAATATATATACATATATTTTATTTGTAGATGGACACAATACCTTTATTTTTTTTTATGTGTTGCTGAGGATGGAACCCAGGGTGTCACACGTGCTAGGTGGGCACTCTACCACTGAGCCACAACCCCAGCCCCTGAAGTCTTCTTTATCTAATGATTTTCTAGCCACTTCTGCTGTTTTTTTCTCTATTAGGGATTGAACCCAGGGTGCTCTACCACTGAACAACTTTCTCAGTTCTTCTTTACTTCTAATTTTAAGATATGGTTTTGCCAAATTGCTGAGGTTGGCCTCAAACTTGTTATCTTCTTGACTCAGTGTCCTTAGTATCCGAGATGACAAGTGTGAACCACCATGACCAGCACCACTTCTGCCACTTTTATTTTTGTATTTATTTTTATTTTTATTCATTGAAAAATGGGGTACAGCTTTTAATTTCTCTGGTTGTATATGATGTAGAGTCACACTGTGTAATCATACATGTACGTAGGGTAACGATGTTTGTCTCATTCCATTATCTTTTCTTCCCCTTGCCCCCTCCTTCTGCTGCTTTTTAAATTAAAGTTTTGATGGTATATTTCTTTCAACTGCCTGTATCATTAAGTTTGAAATGAGTTTCTTATAACCATCACACTGTGGGGTTGTTTGTATGTTTATTTATTTATTTTTCTATCTTGATGGCAGGTGTGTGTGGGTTTTAAAAATCTACTTGTCTACTCTTGACCTCATGAGCAGCTTGCAGGGGCATTTTGGCAAGGCCATGGCTACAGCAGCACTGAGTTCCTCTGTGAACCATATCTGGCAGGATATCAGCATGCACTCAATCATTTTGGCAACATAAGCTCAATCAATCAACTTCTCCAAACCACACACACCAAAGCAAACCCTGCTCACCAGGACCACAGCCTGGGAGAGGGTTTGTTGGGTTTTGGCAGTCATCCCCAGCCTTTTGAGGGAAAATTCTTTCTCACTGCATTTAAGCAGGACTGGACCCAGTCTCAGTTCCCCTTGGGGGCCATGAAGTTGTCTTTTTGATGAATGGAGAGAAACTAATGATGGTTTCTTGTGTGCAGATGGTAAAGCTGGGTGTTTGCATTTGATGCCAATGTCCATCTTCCAGAGATTCTATCTTTAGATCAGGCTCAGGAGTGAAGGATCCCAGGTCTTGGGGTTTCACAGAGAGATGTTGCTGCACGACCCTGGAGGATTGACACTGTGTTATGTTCTGCTTTGAAAAGTAATTTCAGAGTTGTGTATAGTGAGAACATTCCCACCTTCATTGTAATCCCAGGGCAGGAGTTAGCTGTTGCCTAGGGATAAAAGATGAACTATGGGTTGACCTCACCTGCTGCTGTGATCTTGAGACTATTTTTTTTATTTTGTAAATATAGCAGCAATAGGCACATGGCAAAGAATCAGGTTAATGAGGTAAAGGATTTTCAGGTGCTCATTGTAAAGGCCTCGTCACCAATTTCCTCAGATTAAGAAACTGTTGGAGATTTCTTTTTCCATTGCAAGTTTTAAAGTGGAGATTCTTTTAAACGGAGAATGGGTACTACAAAGGAAAAAGCTACTTTGAAACAGCATAAAATGAAACATTTCTTGAAGATCTACTGCTGAGAAAGATCTACTGTGTGACAGTGTGCAGAAGAGGCACTGCATGATGGGACTGGGGTTGTAGCTCAGTGGTAGAGCGCTCTCCTAGCACATGTAAGGCACTGAGTTTGCTCTTCAGCACCACATAAAAATAAATAAATAAAATAAAGGTATTGTGTCCATCTACAAATGAAAAAAATATTTTAAAAAATTGGATGAGCTTCCTCACAAGGGCAGAAAGCAAACAGCAGTGTCCCTGGTGTTTCTTCTTTGGTGTAAACTGCTTCTTGAACCTAGAAAGTATGCTTTATTAATCCATTTCACCTAATTACCTAGGGGATTGGTATGACAGGTAAAATGTTCATTTTTAAAAAAATTGGTGCATTATAATCATGCATAATAGTAGGATTCATTGTGCCATATCTGCACATGTACATAACATAAATCTCATTCCTCGGAACATTCGTTTTTCCCATTCCCTCCTCTCTCCCCCTGATATGCTTGCTCTACTCTACCAATCTCCTATTATTATTATTACTATTATAATTCTAAGTTGTATCATCAGTCAGGCTTGGTGAGATCTCAGCCAGAGCTCCTTGGTCATGTTCTCTTCAACTCACATAGTTCCTTCTCTGTTCCTCCCTGTTCCTTTTCTGCACTTTCTCACTGCCTTAGGTGGTTGTACCCTCAACTGTAGTTTGCTTTAGTAGTGCTTCAGCACTCTAATGTGGTGAGAAGCACTTGAAGCCAGAATTGGGAACAGGTAGTTAGTGTAGAAATAGGGGATCGGGTCAAATCGAGGAAATGGAGGCCATAAAATCATCTGCCTCTGGAAGTTGGAAACTGCCCCTGGAAGAATGGAATGTCAAGGATCTCCGGAGCCCATTGATTACCAAATTTACCTGCCTGAATCACCTTGGCCCTCCCCCTGCCCATGGCTTTTCACTTAATGCAAAACCAGGCCTAGTCACGTAGGCAGGAAAGAGAGATAAGGGGGGGGGGGGAACTGGAGAACAAAAGAGAATTTAACCTATAAAAGATGTAGGGTGCACTCACTTCTTGGGACTTTAGAACATCAGCCATGGCCCTCTTCTCCCTACCGGGAGAAGTCTGTATTATTAGCTTTAAATAAAACCTGCTTAATCTGCTTGCCTTGGCGTGCTTCTCTAGTGTTCAAACTTCAACATTAGAAGGAGCAGAACTCGTCACCGGTAAACGGCGGTATCACACTCACTCTTTGTGGCTGCTGTGAAAGACCTAATGCTTAGCCTCAGTTCAGAAGACCCCAGCAGTCTGAGTGGGGGCAGCCAGTCCTTAGAATAATTGTTATTCTCTTCTTATATATAGATATATTTATTTAAATATTTTATATTGAGTTTTGTTTCACAAATACTGATTATTCTTTCCATTTCTTTAATTAATGAAATTGTACTTGATTTCACTACAAAAAATAAATAAAATCTACTTGGCCAAACTTGCCTTTGAAGTGGTGTGTTTAGACCATAAACATTTAAGATGATTATTGATCTGTTATTGCTGAAGTATGCAATTTTATTCTTTGTTTTCAGTTTGTATTCACTGTTTCCTTTTTCTTTGTCTCTTTTTGCCCTTCTGTGGGTTACTTGACTGATTTTTACAACCTCATCTTGATTTATTTATAGTGTTTTTGGGTAGATTATTTTGTGTATCTTTCTTAGTGGTTGATGTGGGTATTACAATATATTTATATGACTTATTACAGCCTACTGGTTCAAAGTTTCACCATCTATAATGAAATGTGCAAACCTGACTTTCATTTAGATCATTTTACCCTCCTCACTATATTATTGTCTTAAGTAACACATGGAATTGTAACTTTTTATTTCAGTCATCCTATATGTTAAAGGATGAATTGTATCCTCCTGTCAAAATTAAAAATACTAATCCTCAGTTCCTCAGAATGGAGTTTGTTTGGAAATTGGGTCTTTGCAGATGAGGACATAATGGACCAGGCTGGACATTTAATCCAACATGACTGATATCATTACAAGAGAAGAGACACAGAGACAGAGATACACACAGGGAGAATGCCATGTGATGTTAGACACAAGGATTGAAGTACTTAAGCTACAAGCCAAGGAACACCAAAGATTGCCAGCAAACCACCAGTAGCTAGGAGGAGGCAAAGGAAGATTATCCCCTACTGGTTTCAGATGAAGTATGATCCTGATAACACCTTGATTTTGGACTTCTAGCCTCTACAACTGTGAGATCATAACATCTGTTTCCAGGTGAAAGGTAGTAAGAAAATATTGTTTTTTGTAATACTGCACTATTTAAAAAGGTTGATGAGCCTTTTTTAACATATGTTTCTTGATTCTTCAGTCCTAGCTTTTCTTTCTTTCTTTTTTTTTTTCTTTTTGTAGTACTAGGGATTGAACCCAGGGTTGTTCTACCACTGAGCTACATTCCCAACCTTTTAATTTTTGACTTTGATGTAAGGTCTCACTACATTGTTTAGGGATTTGCTAACTTGCAGAGTTTGACTCTGAACTTGCGATCCTTCTGCCTCAGTCTCCCATGTGTCTGGGATTACAGGTATATGTCACTATGGCCCTGCCAGTCCTAGGTTTTGGTTTGGACTAACAGAGCATCTTGTCTAAAGTCAGATAACCTAGGTAAAATGAGTCTCTTCAGTTTTTGATTTCCCATTGGTGACACTCATGAGCCATCATCATAGAAGGCAGTCAGGACAGCTGGATAGTTAGATGCTGTGCTATAGAATTGGGCAGTCCTGATTCAAATCCTGACTCTAACTTATAATCTGTGTGACCCTGGACAAGTTACTTAACCTCTCTATGTCTCAGTTTCAGTATCTATAAAATCAGGGTAATAACAGAACTGATCTAATAAAGTGTGAGAAATTAAGTGACATGTAAAGAACTTAGTATGATGCTTGTCAAAAAGCTTGCTTATGGACCACTTGTGTGCATTCCTGGGAGTACCTCCCACTGAGGACCTCTGACTGTAGCTTTCCTGAGGACAATCACATTTCTTAGGCTGCCCACTTCTTCTTCTCTCCCTTAGCCTCAGTCCATTCCACACATATACTCTTTTGGATTTATTTCACCTCTTTTGGGAAGTAGTCATTCAAAAATCCCTGTCTAGCTCCTTAACTCCTGGACAACATCTGTTCCCTGGGAAAGCAAACTAATGGCTTGCTTCTTGGAGGAAGTACTACTTTCTCCCCACATAGTTCCCCCTTTGATTCTGTTGTGGTATAGGCAGTACAATTTTAGCCCTGCACCTCTAATATTTACACGTGTGAATTAAATACTAGTCTTTGTGTTCCCTAATTCTAAGGGACAGTTTTATACAAATGTCTCCCCTTTGAGTCTCCTCTTACTTGGCTTGTGGTAAAGAAAAATATTCCTTTTGAGAGGCAGAGGAGGGAAACAGTACATGAATACTCCCACTAGAGTTCTCCAATCTCAACTCCTTATATAAATGGCAGTTGAGTGACCAGCTAATTCTGTTTCACAGTTCTCTTAGCATGTCTTTGTGGGTGGTCTGGCACTTCATTTTAGTATATTCGAACTAGTGGTGATAGTCATTCGTGTTCTTCACCAGATATTTACATCCTTCCTTCTTCTTGAGGTCAAATAAGACCTTATAACTTGTTTTGTCCAGTGAAATGTGAGCAAAATCAGCTATCTAGAGCTTTAAAAGCCACTGTTTCCGTGACCACAAAAGTGTTAAGATTGGAGGTTGGGCTTTGTGGTGCACACCTATAATTCCAGCTAATCAGGAGGCTGAAGCAGGAGGGTTACAAGTTTGAGGTCAGCTTGGGTAACTTAGCAAGACCCTGTCTCAAAATAAGATAAAAAGGCTGGGTATGTAGTTCAGTGGCAGAGCATTTGCTTAGTATGCACAAAGCCATAGGTTCCATAGCCAGTTCTTTAAAAAAAAGCATTAAGATGAATCCTCTATAAGTCTAGGAACCTAAATGAACAGGATAAGCAGAGCCCTCTTGCAGACATGCATTGGTACTGGGTGAGTGAAAAATATACTTTTGTGGGGACTGGGATTGGAGCTCAGTGGTAGAGTGCTTGCCTACCTCATGTGAAGCACTGGGTTTAATCCTAAGCATCACATAAAAATAAATAAATAAAATAAAGAATTGTGTCTATCTACAGCTAAAATTTTTTTTAAAAATACATACTTTGGGGGCTGGGGAGATAGCTCAGTTGGTAGAGTGCTTGCCTTGCAAGCATGAGGCCCTGGGTTCAATCCCCAGTACTGCAAAAAAAAAAAAATACATACTTTGGTATGTCAAACCACTTTGTTGTGGGATTGTTTTCTCAGTAGAATCTAGTTCATCTTGACAGGAATATATTTGACACTTATTTTTTCCTGCTTTTTAAGTGCTTTTTGTGAAATTGAACTGAATGCTAATAGTTTAAATTCTATTAATATTATTATTATTGCTTATTATTATCACTATAATCTTTTTTTTTTTTTTTTTTTTTTGTGGTGCTGGGGATTGAACCCAGGGCCTTGTGCTTGCAAGGCAAGCACTCTACCAACTGAGCTATATCCCCAGCCCTCACTATAATCTTTATACTGGAACTAGTGAAACTCTGCTGTGAATGGGTAAGAGACTGATTAGAGAGTCAGAGACAAAAAAACCTGATTTCAAGTTTTGCTTCCAACACTCACTTTATATATCTGAGTCTTCTAAATTATCCTCAAATATAAAACAAAAATGTATACTCCCCCTACCTACCTCATTGAGTTGTCTTAAGGATTCAGTGAGATAGGGGAAAAGAAAGTGCTATGACAACTCTGAAGCAGAATTCAAACATAGCATATAAACCTGTAACTCAACACTGGGCTGTACATCAGGATGACCTATCGGCCTTTTTCAGAGGTATGAATATGCAAAGGAAGCATTCAGTCATGCATCATTTCTGCACACCTGTGCAGTTATTTGTGTACTGAAGTGCATTAATTTCTTATTGGACAGAATAACCTACGGTGGCCTTCAAGTGATCAAAAAACCTTTCAGGCATGTCTGGTCTATGTTTGGTCTATCTCACTATACCAGTCCATGTGAGAAATACTAGGGATTTCTAAGGCATGACTCATGACAATAATATTGTATTATTGAGAAATGCTTAGAGTATGGATATTAGGTATTCTCACTACAAAATGATAGCTACATGAGGCAATGCATATGTTAATTAATTAGATTTAGCCATTCCACTATGCATATATTCTTCAAAACATTATGTCTTACAAATTGATATATACTATTTTATTTGTCAATTAAGAATAAGATTTTTGAGCAGAAGAATGACAACATTTGAAAAAAAGGAACAAAATGAAACAAAAGCTATACTTCAAGCAGAAAGGACTTTGGCAAATCTTATCCCCTCAGAAGCAATAATCCACCGGTAAAATTGTTAAAATTATTATTTAGAAACTCTGAACATTAACCATCAGCACACAACCAACTGAAGAACATTTATTCCTGAACCTCCATAAGAGCAGTGGGATCTTTTAACTTGGGATTGCTCTCATCTTTCCCCTTCCCCACCTAACTCTGTTGCAGTACCTATGAGAACCATCAGCCTGGTTGCTAGCTGGCAGTGACTGACCTTCTTTGAAGTTTGTTGAAGTCCAAATGCCCAGGGACATTGTTGAAAACAATAGTAATGTTATGGTTTAAATGTGAGGTATGCTCCTGTGTTAATGCAGGAATATTTAAAGTTAAAGTAAGTGTATTGTAACCTAATCAGTCCATTCTAATTCAAATGACTGGGTGGGAACTCTTTGTAGGTAGGTGGGGTGTGGCTGGAGTAGATGGGTCACCTGGGGTGTGTCTTGAAAGGATGCATCTTCCCTGAGGCCCCTTCCCGCCTCTGCTTCCTGACCCTGCTATGAATTGAAGGGGTTTCTTCAGCTGGACCCTTCCCTAATAATGTGCTGCCTCATGTTGGGCCCACAGCAATAGAATTGGCTATTTATGGACCGAGACCTCTGAAATTATGAGCCCCAAACGAATGTTTCCTCCAGTAAGTTGTTCTTGCCAGGTGTTTTGGCTTAGTGACATGAAAGCTGACCAAAACAAGTGACAGTGTACAACAATCCCAGATTTTTTTTCTCATTCTGGGGATTAAACCCAGGGCCTCATAAATGCTAGGTTAAATACTCTACACTAAGCCATATCCCCAGCTTCTCCAGTGTCAAAAAAAAAAAAAAAAAAATCAAACACCAATATTATACCTGTCTGAGGCTATGATACTGGCTGAGAAAGCTAGAGATCAGTCAAAGATTTTAAATCGAGTTCTGGGGAATGAGACAACTGAAGAAGGTTTTGAAAAGATTGACATATTATTGGGGCAAATCTGGAAATCTGTGTGCACTGCAGGGCTAAGAACATAATAAGAAAAGACCAGAGAGGGCTTCAGTTATCCAGTCATTCCTAACTAATGGTAAGTCTCTGTGGAAATAATAAGTAAAAGCAAAGCAGACCTGAACCTTGAATGGGCCACAACCCCGAAATCACCTCAGAAGCTTTACTGGCTCAAAGGATTTAAGTACAATCTGTTAAGCATTGACCAAATATTGTTTGACTACTAAGAAGTGCTGATGCTTCTTGGGAAACTCTCTTAGTCTGTTCAGGCTACTATAATGAAATACCATAGAGTGGGTAATTTATAAATAAATGTATTTATCACAATTTCAGGGGAGTCTAAGATCAAGGCATCAGGAGATTCAGAGTCTGGTGAAGTTTGCCCTCTGCTTTAAAGATGGCACCTTTTCACTCTGTCTTCACATAGTAGAAGAGCAAAAGGATTCCCTACTGTCTTTTTTTATAAGGACATCAATCCCAATCATGACGGTGGAGCCTTTTTGACCTAATCACCTCTCAAAGGCCCCAGCTCTTAATACCATCACCTTGGATGTTAGTATATCAATTATGGGGGTACACAAACATTCAGATCATTACAGAAGCAAATTTTTAAAATAAAACAATAATTAAGTGAAACAAATGATCAGATGCATTAGTGGTTGCACACTGGAGGCTAGACAGACATTATAGAATTAGTTTAGGCATGTCTTTAAACATAGAAACAAAAAATACAACAGTATCAACAACAAGAGAAAACCTTGGCAGCAACCCCTGGAGATGGGGGAGAGAACATAATTTATAATTGCTACAACATTTGATCTATAATATATTATGTTTCCAATAAACATTTGAAATACATAAAGTGTGGCTCATACAAATAAAAATCTGTGAACAGAAACTGTTTCTGAGGGGCACGACATGTCAAATTTAGTAAAAAGAGACATCAAGATAGTTCTTATAAATATGTTCAAAGATGTAAAAGATGCCATGATTTAAACATTAAGGGAAAGTATGAATCATCAAATAGAGAATTTCAACCAAGAGATGAGAACTACAAAAATTTCTGAAGTTGAAAAGTATAATAACTAAAGAAATTTACTAGAGTGGCATAGCAGCAGATTTGAACTGAAAGAAGACAGAATCAGTGAACTTGAAGACAAATAAGAAATGCAGTTAAGTGAGACAAACCAATCTCAAAAAATCAAAGGATGAATGATCTTGCTGATAAGTGGATGATGATACATAATGGGGGGTTGGGGGGCAAGAATGGAGGAAGGAGGGGCTGTATAGAGGGAAAAGAGGGGAGGGTGGGGTGGGGGGGAAGGAAAAAAATAACAGAATGAATGAAACACCATTACCCGTAAATGTATGATTACACAAATGGTATGCCTCTACTTCATGTACAGAGAAACAAGATGTACCCCATTTGTTTACAATAAAAATAAATAAAAAAGAAATGCAATCTGAGGATTGCAGAAAATAAAAGGAAAGAGAAGTGAACAGAGAAGCTCACTGTTTACACAGTTAAGCACACTAATAGATGCATAATGGAAATAACAGATGGAGAAGACGGAAAGGCACAGAAAAACTATTGAAAGAAATAATGACTGAAAACTCTCCAACTATGGCAAAAACAATTTATATTTCCAAAAGGTTTAACAAATTTCAATTATAGTAAGCTTAAAGAGACCCACACTTAGACATACTATCAATAAACTGTTGAAGTTAAAAAAAAGAATTCTTGAAAGCAACAAGAAAAAATGACTCACAAAGGAGCTTTAATAAGTATAGCAACTGACTGTGCTTGCTTCAGCAGCACATATATGAAAGTTGGAACAATACAAAAAAGATTAGCTTAGCCCCTGGGCAAGGATGACACACAATTTTGTGGTGGTCCATGTTTTTATATACATATATCAAATTATCTCACTGTACCCTATAAATATGTACAATTATTATGTGTCAATTTTAAAGAAAAGAGAGCAGATGATCTCCCATCAGAAACCATGGAGGAGATCTGGGGGTGTAGCTCAGTGGTGTAGTACTTGCCTAGCATATTCAAGGCCATGAGTTTGATTCCCAGCACTGAGAAAGAGAAGAAGGAAAGAAAGAAAAGAAACAAAACTGTATGTTTTAACTTTTTCACTAAATTATCTAACCAGCACGATTATGGAGGAGGAAAAGTTTATTTGAGGGCTCACAGTTTCAGAAGTCTTAGTCCATAGAAGGCTGGCTCCATTCCTTTGGGCTGGAGGTGAGGTAGAACATCAAGGCAGAAGAGTGTGGCAGAGGGAAGCAGCTTGCATCATCAGGAAGCAGAGAGTCTCCACTCTCCAGATGCAAAATATATACCCCAAAGCCAAGCCCCAATTCCAATCTCCTCCAGCCATACCCTACCACTTCAGTGAATCCCATCAGGGATTAATTCACTGATTGCGTTAAGACTCTTACAACCCAATCATTTCTCCTCTGAATCTTCCTGCATTGTCTCACATGTGAGCTTTTGGGGGACACCTCACATCTGAACCATAACATAATACAACCTGTCAACCAAGAATTCTATCCTTCTTTTCTTTTCCTTTTCTCTTTTGGCTGTGCTGAGGATTGAACTGAACATTAAGTGCATGCTAGGCAAGTGCTCTACTACTGAGTTACATCTCTAGCCCAGAATTCTTTAAAAAATGAAGTTGAAATAAATATGTTCCTAGTTAAATAAACAAAGAAGTCAGCAGGCCTATCTTATAAGAAATTCAAAGGGAGGTTCCCAGGTTGAAAAGACCTATGACACCAAAAGTTAACCTGAATTTATATGACAAAATAAAAAGCACAGGTAAAATAATTACAGAGTAAATATAGTAGACAGTATGCCTATGCATATATGTATATGTATTGCTAATTTCTACTTTGAACTTATTTTAAAAACATTTCATAAAACACTAATCTAAAAACTATGTTGTTGGACATGTAGCAGTTAAGGATATAATTTGTAAGAAATTATTTTGTTATATTGTGTGAATGTATGAATATGTAACAACAAATTCCACCATTATGTACAACTATAATGGACCAATAAAAATATGGAAAAAAGATTTTTGTATGAAAACAGTTTTATAAGAAGGAGGAGATGGAAGGGAGCTATAGTGTAGCAAAGTTTCTATGTATTATTGGAATGAAATTAGTATTTAGTTGAAGTAGATAATTTTGTGTTAAGATACAAATTGTAATTCCCATACCAATACTAAGAAAACAACTAAAATATAGTTTAAAAACTACAAAGTAATTAAAATGGCACACTAGAAAATATCTATTTAATACAAAAGCAGGTAGTGAAGAGTGATCAATGAGGACATGAGACATGCATGAAAAATACCAAGATAGCAGACATAAATCCAACTATATAAAATTATACTAAATAAATGAATTAAGGAGCCCACTCAAAGAAGACAGATTATCAGACTAGGCAAAATAAATCCAAGATCCAACTGTATCTTGTCTGTAAGAAACAAACTTTAGATTCAAAGCCACATACAGATTGAAAGTAAAAGGATGGCTGTGTGTGGTAGCACATGCCTGTAATCCCAGTGGCTCCGGAGGCTGAGGCAGGAGGACCGCAAGTTCAAAGCCAGTCTCAGCAACTTAGCGAGGCTGTAAGCAACTGAGTGAGACCCTGTCTCTAAAAATAATATAGAAAAAAAAAAAGAGTAAAAGGATGGAAAAAGACACACCATGCAAGCATCATAAAAATGTTGAAATTGCTATATCAATATTATACAAAATAGGCTTTTTTACCTTTAAAATGTTTTTATTAGTGCATTAAAGTTGTACATAATAGTGGGGTTCATTTTGACATATTTGTAAATGCATGGAATATAATTTGCTCCATTTCAGCCACCAGTACTTCCTCTTTTCTGCCCTTCCTCTTCCCCCCCTGTTCCCTTGCCTCTTCTCTACTGGTGGTGTATTTATTTATTGTTTTTTTTTTTAAATTAATGCTTCACAAATATACATAAAAGTGGAATTCACTGTGGTATATTCATATATGTTCATAGTATAATAGCTTTAAGACAAAAGTTGTTACAAGAGGAGTATTTTATGATAAAATTGTCCATTTATCAGAAAGACGTAACTATTATAAACATATTTATGCTTAACAACAGAGCCCTAAAACACACAAATCTTCCAGAAATGAATGAAATAGTCCAAGAATAGTAGAGTGCAATATTCCTCTCTAAATAATTAATAGAAGCACTAGATTGTTAATCAAGTAAATATTCAAGAGAGCTTGAAGAACACTACCAAACAACTTATTGACATCTACAGAACACTCCATCCAACCACAGTACAATTCACAACTTTTCCAAGTGCACATGAACACATAGATATCATCTACCCCAGGAGAGATGGTAATATGCCATAAAATAAAGTGTCAACAATTTAAAATGATTGAAATCTTGCAAAGTATGTTCTCCAACTACAAGGAAATTAAATTAGAAACCAACAACACTAGTACATTTAGAAAATCTACAAATACTTAGAAATTAAATAATATATATCTCAATAGTCCATGGATCAAAGGAGATTAAAAAGTATTTTGAACTGAATGAAAATAATGTCAAAATTTATAGGATGTAGATAAACTAGTGCTTTCAGTAAAATGGGTAGCTTTAAACATTTGTATTACAGAAGTCCCTATATCAGTAATCTTTGATTTTACCTTCAGAACCTAGAAAAAGAAGCAAAATTTAAATCCAAGGCAAAGGAGGGAAATAAGAAAGTTTAGAGACATATAAATGAAAAATAAAACAGAAAAATAATTGAGAAAATGAATAAGATGGAAAAAAGATTTTTGTATGAAAATAGTTTTATAAGAAGGGGGAGATGGAAGGGAGCTATAGTGTAGCTATAGTGATCTTTGAAAAGATCAACCAGACTGAGGAATGTTTCATTAGACTGGACAAGACAAAAGAAAGAAGACATACATAATCAAAATCAGGAATGAAATAGGGGAAATCATCACTAAACATACAGAAATTATGAAGATTATAAAGTAATATTATGAATGAAATAATTTCAACAAATTCGAAAACCTAGAGGAAACATGATTCTAGAAAGACAAAAATTTCCAATATATTCAAGAAAGATAAAATCAGAATAGATATATAACAACTAAAGAAATTGAATCTGTCCTTGGCCTGGCAATCTTAGTGAGACCCTTAGCAACTTAGCAAGATCTGTCTCAAAATAAAAAAAATAATTGAGGATGTAGCTCAGTGGTAAAGCACCCCTGGGTTCAATTCCCAGTGCCAAAAAAAACCCAAGTAATTGTATTTAGATTTTTCTCAAAATGAAAACTCAGACCTACGTGGCTTCCCTGGGAAATTCAAACATTTAAAGAAGAAATAGTGCCAATATTCCACAAACTCTTCCAAAAAAAGAGAGAAAGGGATACTTTCTACTCTATTATTTGATGTATGACCTTGATATTAAAGTCTAACAAAGATCTCACATGGAAAAAACTATAGATCTATATCTCACATGAATATTGAGGCAAGAATTCACAGCAAAATATTAGCAAACCCATTGCAGCAACATATGAAAAGAATGATAGCATAAATAAGTGGGATTTATCCCAGGAATGCAAGATTGGTTTACATCTGAAAATCAAATGTGCTATATTAATACAATGAAGAAGAAAAATATAATGATTGAAACACATGCATAAAAGCATTTGAAAAATTTGAAATCCATTTATGATAAAAATATTTAGCAAATGTAATGAAAGTACCTCCTTAAGCAGATATAGGAAATTTGTGTAAAGCTTATAGCTAAGGAAATACTTGATGATGAAAGATTGAACGATTTCTCCTGAGATCAGGATCAAAGCAAATATTTGTGTTTTTATAATTTCTATTTCAATATTTTACTGGAGGTTCTAGCCAGGGTAATAAAGCAGGAAAAAGAAATAAGCATGAATCAAAACATCACATTCTATCTCATATGTATGTACAAATATTATGTGTCAATCAAGAAGAGAAAAAAAAAAAAGAAAGTAAAAGGAAAGAAATAAGTAACACCTAGAATGGAAGGGAAAAAGAATGACTGGATGTGATATGTAGAAAATTCCAAAGAATACACAGAAAATCTTTTAGGATCAATATCAGGTTTCAGGATGCAACATCAAAATACCAAATCCACTTGTATGTCTGCATGATAACAATGCACAACCTGAAAATGAAATGAGGAGAATAATTCCATTCACAGTACAAGGAAAAGGATAAAATACTTGTGAATAATCCTACAAAAATGCGTTGAACTTGTACAGTGAAAACCACAACACATTGGTGAGAGAAATTAAAAATCTAAATACATTGGAGCATTCTATATTGTTAGATTGGAAGGCTCAATATTGACAAGTGGCAAATTTCCCTTTAATTGTCATATAGCTATAGCCCAATAAGTATGAAAATTCCACCAAGCTATTTTTTTGAAAGATTGAAGAGCTAAAATCTACATATGGAAATTTGAAGCGCCAGTATAGTCAAAATGATTTTTTTATTTAGAAAAATGTTGGAACAATTTAACTCCTCTATTTCAAAACATAACCTAAATCTTCAGTTAATAGGAGAGTGAGGAACTGGCATAAGAATAAACTTATAGATTAATGAAATAAAATTGGGAATACAGAAATAAACCATTTTATTTATAGTCCATTGATTTTGTGTATGTGTGATACTGGAACCCAGGGCCTCCTGAAACATTCTACCACTGAACATCCCCAACTCCAATTCATTTTTTAAAGGGCCAATGTGTGAAAAACTTTGCATGTAATAAATGATGACATGGGAGAATCAAGGCCAAATACATTAACTGTATTAATAAATCTAAATGGATGTGACTCACTTATTATTTTACTACTATTACTAATGCTTATTAATTATACTAAATGTGATTCACTCTGATATTTCCATGTACTCATACATCATGCATTGATCATGTCCATTCACTCTTCTTCTACCCTTACCCTCCTTTACCCCTTCCCTCAATCCCCTAGTACCCTTCCCAGTCCTTAGTATTCCTTTTACTACTTTCACATCATATTTATTTATTGAGTTTCCGTATACAAAAGAGAACATGTGATATTTGTCTTTCTGTGGCTGGCTTACTTCACTCAATGTAATGTCCTTCAGTTTCATCCATTTTGTTGCACATGACAAGATTTCATTTTTCTTTATGGGTGACTAATACTGCATTTTGTACTTTCTTTATCTATTCATCTGTTGGTGGTACTCAGACTTATTTCTCACCTTAGCGATTGTGAAGAGTGTTGCAATAAACATAGCCAGGCATCTCTTTTGTATGCTGACTTTATTTCCTTTGGATATAAACCCAGGAGTGGGATAGCTGAAAAAAGTGATGCTTCATGTTTTAGTTTTTTGAGAAATGTTTTTATTTTTATTGATTTTTTTTTGAGGAACTTCAATACTGGTTTTCATGATGGCTGTACTAATTAATTCACACTCCCCCTAACAGTGTGTAAGGGTTTTCTTTTCTCTAATCCTTACCAGAAGTGATATATTTTTTCTTTTTAATAATAGCCATTCTAACTGGGGTGAGATGGTATCCTGTCATAGTTCTGATTTGCATTTCACTGTTGGCTAATGATATTGAGAATTTCATATATTTATTGGACATTTGTATTTATTCTTTTGAGAAGTGTCTATTGAGATCATTTGCTCCTTTCTTAAATGGATTACTTGTTTTCTTTGTCAAGTTTTTTTGAGTTCTTTTTATATTCTGGATATTAACCCTCTGTCAAATGAACAGCTGGCAAATTTATTCTGTAGGTTGTCTTTTCAGTTTGTTCATTGTTTGTTTTGTAGTTTTTTATTTTGATGTAATTCCATTTGTCGTTTTTTCTGTTTTTGCTTCCTGTGCTTTTAGAGTTCCACCAAAAAAATTGCCTCTATCAATATCTAGAAGGGTTTCCTCTATGATTTCCTCAAGTATTTTCAAGTGTCAAGTCTTTCATTAAGGTCTTTGATCCATTTGGAACTGATTTTTGTACAGGATGGGAGACATGGGTCAAATTTGTATCTTCTGCATGTGAATATCCAATTTCTCCAGCACTGTTTGTTAAGAAGATTTTCATTTTCTCCATGTATGTTCTAGGCATCTTTGTCAGAATCAGTTGGCTGTAGATGTATGGGTTTATTTCTGGGTACTCTATTCTGTTCCATGTTTGGTGTGCCTGTTTTTATTCTGATACCATGATGATCTTGTTATTTATGGCTCTATAATATAATTTAAAATCCGATTTTGTGATGTTTCCAGCTTTGCTCTTTAGACTCAATATTGCTTTGGCTATTTGATGTCTTGTATGCTTCCATGTGACCTTTAGGATTGCTTTTTTTTTTCCAGTTCTGTGAAGAATGTCAATTGTATTTTGGTAAGGATTGAATTTCAACTGTGATCACTTTGGGTAGTATGGACATGTAAGCATTATTAATTCTTCTGGTCCATGAACATGGGAAGTCTTTTCACCTTTTAGTGTTTTCTTTAATTTCTTCTTCAATTTTTTTTGTAATTTTCATTTACAGAGGTCTTTCACTTCTTCAGTTAGAATTATTCCCATGTATCTTATTTTTGTGTGGCTATTGTGAATGGATTGCTTTCATTACTTTCTCAGAAATTCATTACTGGTGTATAGAAAAGCTACTGATCTTTAAATATATATATATTTTTTATTTGCTCTAATTGGTTATACATGACAGTAGAATGCATTTTGACACATCATACACAAATGGAGCATAACTTCTCATTCCTTTGCCTGTACATGGTGCTGAGTCACATCAGTAGTGTAATCAGGCATGTATATAGGGAAATAATGTCTGTCTCATTCTACCATCCTTCCCATCCCCATCACCCCCACTCCTCTCACTATCCTCTGCACAATCCAAACTCCTTCATTCTTCCCTACCCCCGCTCCACACTATGGAACAGCATCTGCTTATCAGAGAAAACTTTGGTCCTTTGGTTTTTGGGATTGGCTTATTTCACGTAGCATGATATTCTCTAGTTCCATCCATTTACCTGCAAATGCCATAATTTCATTCTTCTTTAAGGCTGAGTAATATTCCATTGTGTATATGTACCACATTTTCTTTATCCATTAGTCTGTTGAAGGTCATTTAGATTAGTTCCATAGTTTAGCTATTGTGAATTGAGCTGCTATAAACATTGATGTGGCTGCATTACTGTAGTATGCAGATTTTAAGTCCTTTGGGTATAAACTGAGGAGTGGAATAGCTGGGTCAAATGGTGGCTCCATTCCAAGTTTTCTGAGGAATCTCCATACTGCTTTCCATAGTGGTTGCACCAATCTTTAGTACCACAGGCAATGTATCTCCCCACATCCTCACCAACACTTACTATTGCTTGTATTCTTGATAATTGCCATTCTGACTGAAGTGAGATGAAATCTTACAGTAGCCTTGATTGGCACTTCTCTAGTTGCTAGAGATGATGAACATTTTTTCAAGTTTGTTGATTTATTGTATTTCTTCTGTGAAGTATCTGTTTAGTTCCTCAGCCCATTTATTGATTGGGTTATTTGTTTTTACTTTGTGTTAAGTTTTTTGAATTCTTTATATATCCTAAGGATTAATACTTTATCTGAGGTGCATGTTGTAAAAATTTTTTCCCAATCTGTAGGCTCTCTCTTCACATTACTGATTGTTTCCTTTGCTGAGAAGAAGCTTTTTAGTTTAAAGGCATCCCATTGATTTTTTTTTATTGTAAACAAATGGGATACATGTTGGTTCTCTGTTTGTACATAGAGTAAAGGCATACCATTTGTGTAATCATAAATTTACATAGGGTAATGTTGTTTGATTCATTCTGTTATTTTTCCCTTCCCCCACCCCTCACACCCCTCTTTTCCCTCTATACAGTCCTTCCTTTCTCCATTCTTGCCACCCTCCTTAACCCTAACCCTAAATGTAACCCTAACCCTAACACTAACCCCTCCCACCCCCCATTATGTGTCATCATCCGCTTATCAGCGAGATCATTCGTCCTTTGGTTTTTTAGAGATTGGCTTATCTCACTTAGCATGATAGTCTCCAATTTCATCCATTTGCCTGCAAATGCCAAAATTTTGTCATTCTTTATGGCAGAGTAATATTCCATCGTGTATATATGCCACAGTTTCTTTATCCATTCATCAATTGAAGGACATCTAGGTTGGTTCCACAATCTGGCTATGGTGAATTGAGCAGCTATGAACATTGATGTGGCTGTATCTCTGTAGTATGCTGATTTTAAGTCCTTTGAGTATAGGCCAAGGAGTGGGATAGCTGGGTCAAATGGTGGTTCCATTCCAAGCTTTCTGAGGAATCTCCATACTGCTTTCCAGAGTGGCTGCACTAATTTGCAACTCCACCAGCAATGTATGAGTGTACCTTTTTCCCCACATCCTCGCCAACACCTGTTGTTGCTCGTATTCTTGATAATTGCCATTCTAATTGGGGTGAGATGGAATCTTAGGGTAGTTTTGATTTGCATTCCTCTTATTACTAGAGATGTTGAACATTTTTTCATGTCTCTGTTGATTGCTTGTACATCTTCTTCTGTGAAGTGTCTGTTCATTTCCTTAGCCCATTTGTTGATTGCATTATTTGTCTTCTTGGTGTAGAGTTTTTTGAGTTCTTTATAGATTCTGGAAATGAATGCTCTATCTGATGTATGAGTGGCAAAGATTTTCTCCCATTCTGTAGGCTCTCTCTTCACATTACTGATAGTTTCCTTTGCTGAGAGAAAGCTTTTTAGTTTGAATATATCCCAGTTATTGATTCTTGCTTTTATTTCTTGTGCTATGGGAGTCCTGTTAAGGAAGTCTGATCCTAAGCCGACATGTTGAAGATTTGGACCTACTTTTTCTTCTATCAGATGCAGGGTCTCTGGTCTGATTCCAAGGTCCTTGATCCATTTTGAATTGAGTTTTGTGCAGGATGAGAGATAGGGGTTTAGTTTCATTCTGTTGCATATGGTTTTCCAGTTTTCCCAGCACCATTTGTTGAAGAGGCTATCTTTTCTCCATTGCATATTTTTGGACCCTTTGTCTAATATGAGAAAATTGTATTTATTTGGGGTGTGTCCATGTCCTCTATTCTGTACCATTGATCTACCTGTCTATTTTGGTACCAATACCATACCGTTTTTGTTACTATTGCTTTGTAGTAGAGTTGAGGATCTGGTATTGCGATACCCCCTGATTCGCTCTTTCTGCTAAGGATTGCTTTAACTATTCTGGGTTTCTTATTCTTCCAGATGAATTTCATGGTTGCTTGCTCTATTTCTGTAAGGTACACCATTGGGATTTTAATTGGAATTGCATTGAATTTGTATAGCACTTTAGGTAGTATGGCCATTTTGACAATATTAATTCTGCCTATCCAAGAACATGGGAGATCTTTCCATCTTCTAAGGTGTTCTTTACTTTCTTTCTTTAGTGTTCTGTAGTTCTCATTGTAGAGGTCTTTCACCTCTTTTGTGAGATTGATTCCCAAGTATTTTATTTTTTTCGAGGCTATTGTGAATGGGGTAGTTTTCCTAACTTCTCTTTCTGAAGGTTCATCACTTATGTATAAAAATGCATTGGATTTATGAGCATTGATCTTGTAACCTGCTACTTTACTGAATTCACTTATGAGTTCTAAGAGTTTTCTGGTGGAATTTTCAGGTTCCTCTAAATATATAATCATGCCATCAGCGAACAGGGATAGTTTGAGTTCTACTTTTCCTATTCGTATCCCTTTAATTTCTTTGGTTTGTCTAATTGCTCTGGCTAGAGTTTCAAGGACGATGTTGAATAGAAGTGGTGAAAGAGGGCATCCCTGCCTTGCTCCAGGTTTTAGGGGGAATGCCTTCAGTTTTTCAACATGTAGAATGATATTGGCCATAGGCTTAGCATAGATGGCCTTTACAATGTTAAGGAATGTTCCCACTATCCCTATTTTTTCTAGTGTTTTTTTTTTTTTTTTTTTTTTTTTTTTTTGGTGGTGCTGGGGATTGAACCCAGAGCCTTGTGCTTGTGAGGCAGGCACTCTACCAACTGAGCTATATCCCCAGCCCTTTTCTAGTGTTTTGAGCATGAAGGGATGCTGTATTTTATCGAATGCTTTTTCTGCATCTATTGAAATAATCATGTGATTGTTGACTTTAAGTCTGTTGATATGGTGAATTACATTTTTAGATTTCCAGATGTTGAACCAACCTTGCATCCCTGGGATAAAACCCACTTGATCGTGGTGCACTATCTTTTTAATATATTTTTGTATGCGACTTGCTAAAATTTTGTTGAGAATTTTTACGTCAATGTTCATTAAGGATATTGGTCTGAAATTTTCTTTCCTCGATGTGTCTCTGTCTGGTTTAGGTATCAGGGTGATATTGGCTTCATAGAATGAGTTTGGGAGGGTTCCCTCCTCTTCTATTTCATGGAATACTTTGAGGAGTATTGGAATGAGCTCTTCTTTAAAGGTTTTGTAGAACTTGGCTGAGAACCCATCTGGTCCCGGGCTTTTCTTTGTTGGTAGGCTTTTGATGACCTCTTCTATTTCATTGCTTGAAATTCATTTATTTAAGTTGTGTATGTCCTCCTCGTTCAGTTTAGGTAATTCATATGTCTCTAGAAACTTGTTGATGTCTTCGAGGTTTTCTGTTTTGTTGGAATATAGATTTTCAAAATAGCTTCTAATTATGTATTGTATTTCACTTGTGTCTGTTGTGATATTTCCTTGTTCATTCCGAATTTTAGTAATTTGAGTTTTCTCCCTCTTTCTCTTTGTTGTGTGGCTAAGGGTTTATCAATTTTGTTTATTTTTTCAAAGAACCAACTATTTATTTTGTTAATTTTTCCAGATTGTTTCTTTTGTTTCTATTTCGTTGATTTCAGCTCTGAGTTTAACTATTTCCTGCCTTCTACTACTTTTGCTGTTGGTCTGCTCTTCTTTTTCTAGGGCTTTTAGATGTTGTGTTAAGTTGTTTATTTGTTGATTTTTACTTCTTTTGTTGAATGCGCCCCATGAAATAAATCTTCCTCTAAGTACTGCTTTCATAGTGTCCCAGAGATTTTGATATGATGTGTCTTTGTTCTTGTTTACTTCTAGGAAATTTTTATTTCCCTCCTGATGTCTTCTGTTATCCATTCATCATATAATAGCATATTATTTAATCTCCAGGTATTGGAGAAGTTTCTGTTTTTTATTCTGTCATTTATTTCTAATTTCAATCCATTATGATCTGGTAGAATACAAGGTAGTATCTCTGTCTTCTTGTATTTGCTAACAGTAGCTTTGTGGCATAAAGTATGGTCTATTTTAGAGAAGGATCCATGTGCTGCTGAAAAGAAAGTGTATTCGTTCTTTGTTGGATGGTATATTCTATATAAGTCAGTTAAGTCTAAATTATTGATTGTGTTATTGAGATCTATGGTTTCTTCATTCAATTTTTGTTTGGAAGATCTATCCCGTGGTGAGAGAGGTGTGTTAAAATCGCCTAGTATTATTGTGTTGTGGTCTGTTTGATTTCTGGAATTAAGAAGGATTTGTTTGACATACATGGACGAGCCAATGTTCGGGGCATAGATGTTTATGATTGTTATGTCTTGCTGATTTATGCTTCCCTTAAGCAGTATGTAATGTCCTTCTTTATCTCTTCTGACTAGTTTTGGCTTGAAGTCCACATTATCTGAAATGAGGATGGATACTCCAGCTTTTTTGCTGTGTCCATGTGCATGGTATGTTTTTTCCCATCCTTTCGCCTTTAGTCTATGGGTATCTCTTTCTATGAGATGAGTCTCTTGCAAGCAGTATATTGTTGGATCTTTCTTTTTAATCCAATCTGCCAGTCTATGTCTTTTGATTGATGAATTCAGGCCATTAACATTCAGGCTTATTATTGTGATATGATTTGTATTCCCAGCCATTTGACTCATTTTTGTTTTTTGACATGATTTGGTTTCTCCTTTATCTGGCTATTCCTTTTGGTTAGTTCCTCCCATTGCTGATTTGCATTGTTGTTTTTCATCTCTTCCTCATGGAATATTTTGCTGAGAATGTTCTGTAATGCCAGTTTTCTTTTTGTAAATTCTTTTAGTTTTGTTTATCATGGAAGGATTTTATTTCGTTGTCAAACCTGAAAGTAAGTTTTGCTGGGTATAAGATTCTTGGTTGGCATCTGTTTTCTTTCAGGGCTTGGTAAATGTTGTTCCAGGCCCTTCTAGCTTTTAGGGTCTGGATTGAAAAATCTGCTGATAGTCTTATTGGTTTCCCCCTGAATGTAATTTGATTCTTTTCTCTTGCGGCCTTTAAAATTCTGTCTTTATTTTGTATGTGAAGTATTTTCATAATAATGTGCCTTGGTGTGGGTCTGTTGTAATTTTGTATATTTGGAGTTCTATAAGCCTCTTGAACTTGGTTTTCCATTTCATTCTTCAGATTTGGGAAATTTTCTGATATTATTTCATTGAATAGATTGTTCATTCCTTTGGTTTATTTCTCTGTGCCTTCCTCAATCCCAATAATTCTTATATTTGGCCTTTTCATGATATCCCATAATTCTTGTAGATTCTGGCCATGATTTCTTATCATCTTCTCTGTTTGGTCAACTTTGTTTTCCAGATTAAATATTTTGTCCTCAATGTCTGAGGTTCTGTCTTCCAGGTATTCTATCCTATTAGTTATGCTTTCTATGGAGTTTTTAACTTGGTTTATTGTTTCCTTCATTTCAAGGATTTCTGTTTGGTTTTTTTTTCAGTATCTTTAACTCTTTATTGAATTGATTTTTGCTTCCCGTATTTGCTCTTTCAACTGTTGATTGGTGCGATCATTTAATGCCTGCATTTGCTCTTTCATCTCTTCCTTCAATGCCTGCACTTGCTCTTTCATCTCTTCCTTCAATGCCTGCATTTGCTCTTTCATCTCCTCATTTGCTTCCCTGATTGTTTTAATTATGTACATTTTGAACTCCTTTTCTGACATTTCTTCTGCTGTGCCGTAATTGGGTTTTATTGATATAGTATCTAGGTTTGTTTGGGACATTTTCTTCCCTTGTTTTCTCATATTGGTCAGATATCAGTGGGACTCTGAGATATTGCAGATTTCCTCTTTGGCTTATAGTGTCCCTGTAGATTTCCAGTATATCACCTCCCAGCCTTCAGTATCCTGAGTCTTGGAGGAACTTGATAATGCAGTGCTTCCGAAGAAAGCTGCCCCTAGCCCACTACTGGTTCCAGGGCTGGGGGCTAGCTCTGTTTGGAAAGGCTCTCAGTGGGCGGCCTGCTCCAAGAAGCTGGCTATAGACAGGGCCTGCCCCCACCTCAGGGAGCCAGGCTGCTAGGGGAAAGCCTCTCCCTGTACTGTGGGTCCCAGAATCCACCTGTGGGGTGGGGCCCCCTGCTGGGTTCAGGGCTTGGGGTTGGCTCTGTGCAGAAAAGCTCTCACTGGGCGACCTGCTCCAAGAAGCTGGCTGTGGATTGAGCCTGCCACCAGAGGGAGCAGGGCTGCTTGGGGAAGTCCCAGAAGCTGCCTGAGGGCCGGGGCCTGCCGCTGGGTCCGGGGCTTGGGGTTGGCTCTGTGTGGAAAAGCTCTCACTGGGTGGGCCTCCTCCTAGTAGCTGGCTGTGGTTCGAGCCTGCTGCTGGAGAAAGCAGGGCTGCTTGGGGAAGACTCTAGCTGCCCTGCCCTGCTCTGAGAAGCTGCCCCTGTCCAGGCCTGCTGCCCGGGCCGAGCTTCACCCAGTGGGGGAACTCACCCCGTGGCTCTATGTTGGTCTGAGTTTCTCAATGCCTCCCCTTCTTGAATCCTGGGTTCTGGAGCTACAGGAGATGCAGTCACCCTCTAGTCTGCCATCTTGGATCCCCTCCCCATTGATTCTTAATTTTGCTTCTTGTGCTTTAGGAGTCTTAAGGAATCAGGTCCCAAGGTGACATGATGACGATTTGGGCCTACTTTTTCTTCTATTAGGCACAGGGTCTCTGTCTAGTGACTAAGTCTTTGATCCACTTTGAGTTAATTTTTGTCTAGGGTGGGAGATAGAAGTTTAATTTCATTTTGCTGTATATGGATTTCCAGTTTTCCCAGCACCACTTGTTGAATAGGCTATCTTTTCTCCAATGTATGTTTTTGGCACCTTTGTCTAGTATGAGATAGTCATATTTATGTGAGTTTGTCTCTGTGTCTTCTGTTTTGTACCATTAGTCTACATGTCTATTTTGGTGCCTTAAACTATACTAAGAGCAATAGTAACAAAATTGCATTGTAGTATTGTTTAAGGTCTGGTATAGTGATGCCTCCTGCTTCACTCTTCTTGCTAAGGATTGAGAAAATCTACTTACTTCTGTATGTTGATTTTGTATACTGCTACTTAACTAATTTGTCCATTCAAATAGTCTTTTGGTAGAGTCTTTGGATTATTCTTTGTTTTTTCCACTGTAGTACCCAGGGTTGCTCCACCACTGAACTACATCCTTAATCCTTTTAAAATTTTATTTTGTGACAGGATCTTGCTGAGTTTCTCAGGATGACCTCAAACTTGCAATCCTCCTGCCGTAACCTCCTGAATAGCTGGGATTATATGTATGCACCAGTATGCCTGGCTCTTCTTTAGATTTTTCTATGTATAAAATCATATAATCTGCAAACAGGGGTAATTTGACTCCCACCTTCCCTATTTGTATGCCCTTTATTTCTTTCTCTTGCCTAATTTCTCTGGTTTAAATTTCTAGCACTATATTGAATAAACATGTTGAGAGTGGACAACTTTATCTTGTTTCTGATCTTAGAGGAAATTATTTCAGTTTTCCCCCATTCAGTATTACATTGGCTTCGGGTTTGTCATATTTAGTCTTTATTATACTGAGGTAAGATCCTTCTATAAATCATTTGTTTAGGGCTTTTTCCATGAAGTGATATTGAATTTGATCAAAGGCTTTTTATGCATCTATTCAGATGATCATATGATTTTTATAGTTCTTTGCGTTTATGTGATATATTATGTTTATGGATTTGCATATGTTGAATCATTCTTGCATCCTTGGACAAGACCAACTTGATCATGGTGTATGATATTTTGCATGTGCTGTTGAAATTGATTTCCTGAAGTTTTCGCTAATATGTAGAAGCTAACCCACAATAAGCAGGGGAGGGGAAAATAGAAGTTCAGTAGATTAGACAAAGGGGAATGAAGGGAAGAGAGGAGGGATAGGAATAGGAAAGACAGTGGAATGAATCTGACATAATCTTCCTATGTACATATATGAATACACCACAGTGAATCTCACATTGTGTACATTGACAAGACTGGGGTCCTAATTTGAATAAGATACACTGCATGCTTGTGTAATTATATCAAAATGGATTCTACTGTCATGTATAATTTAAAAGAACCAATTAAAAATAAGTTGATTTCCTAGTATTTTGTTGAGGATTTTTGCATCTATGTTCATTGGAGATATTGGTTTATAGTTTTCTTTGTCATGTCCTTGTTAGGTTTTGGTAACAGGGCAACAGGCTGGCCTCGTAGAATAAGTTTGGAAAGGTTTTCTCTCAGTTCTATGAAATGATTTGAGAATCACTGGTGTTAGTTCTTCTCTAAAAGTTTGGTAAAATTCAGCAATGAAATCTAGTTCTGACATTTTCCTTGTTAGAAGACTTTTTATCTCATTACTTGTCATTGGTTTTTCATGCTTTTAATATCCTCTTAGTTTAATTTTGGTCATTTATGTGTGTCAAGAAATTTGTTCTTTTCTTCTAGATATTCCAATTTGTTATCATGTAATTTTTTCAAAATAATCCTTAATGATCCTTTGAATTTCTATAGTGTCAGTTGTATGTTTCCTTTTTCATCTCTAAATTTATTTATTTGGGTTCTCTCTCTCTCTCTCTCTCTCTCACTAGACTGATTAAGGTTGGTCAATTTTGTTTAGTTTTTTATTTTTTAAATTTTTATTTATTTATTTATTTTTGCAGTGCTGGGGATTGAACCCAGGGCCTTGTGCTTGTGAGGTAGGCACTCTACCAACTGAGCTGTCTCCCCAGCCCTTGTTTAGTTTTTTAAAGAATCAATTCTTTATTCAAGATCTTTTCTGTTTATATTTTTTGGGGTTTATAAGCCTCTTGTACATAAGAGTTCATGTATTTCCCAAGTTTAGGGAACTTTTCTTCTGTTATTTCTGTGCCCTTAACCTTTACTTCTTCCCCTTTGGGTATGATGGTGATGTGGATTTTTATGTTTCAAATGGTGTTCTAAAGATCTTGTGTGCTCTTTTCATTCTTTGCTCTTTATTTGTTAATGTGATTTTTTTTTTTTGGGTGCTGGGGATTGAACCCAGGGCCTTGTGCTTACAAGGCAAGCACTCTACCGACTGAGCTACCTCCCCAACCCCTGTTAATGTGATATTTTTGCTTTGCTTTTTGTTTTGTTTTGAAACAGGTTATTGCTATATTGTACATATTTGTCTCAATCTTATGAGCTAAAGTGACCTTCCCACCTCAGCCTCCCTACTGCTGGGACTACAGGTGCATGCCCCCATATCCAGCTTATGAATGTGATATTTTTAAAAATTTTCTTATTTGTTCTAATTGGTTGTACATGATAGTAGAATGCATTTATGCATTTTGATAAATCATACATAAATGGAATATAATTTCTCATTTTTCTGATTGTACATGTTATAGGATTACATCAGTCATGTGGTCATAACTTCACGAGGTAATAATGTGTGTTTCACTCTACTATCCTTCCTATCCCCATACCCTTTCCCCTCCCTTCACTCTCCTCTACCTACTCTAGAGTAACTCTTCTTCCCTAGTGCCCCCGCCTTATTGTGAATTCATTCACTGTTTGGTTCTTTGGGACTGGCTTATTTTGCTTAGCATGATATTCTCCAACTCCATCCATTTATCAGCAAATGCCATAATTTCATTCTTCTTTAAAGCTGAGTAATATTCCACCACACACACACCAAACACACACACACACACACACACACACACACACTCATATTTATACCCCATTTTCTTTATCCATTCATCTGTTGAACGGCATCTAGCTTGGTCCCATAGTTTAGCTATTGTGTTGAGCTGCTAAAAACATTGATGTGGCTGCATCACTGTAGTAGGCTGATTTTAAGTCCTTTGAGTACAAACCGAGGAGTGGGATAGCTGGGTCATTGATCAACAAATATATGAAAAAATGTTCAACATTTTTCAATCTGAATGTGATATTTTGAAAGACTTGTCTTCAAGATCTGATATTTTTTCTTCCATTTGATCTAGTCTGTTGTTGAGACTTTCAACTAAATTTTTAATTGACTTATCTGAGCTTTTCATTTCCATGATTTCTGATTGGTTATTTTTTTCAAAATCTCTATCTTTCCACTGAATTTCTGCATCATCTACCTAATTTCATTTGTTTAATTTTATTCCCTCAGATCTCACTGAGCCTTTAAAAATAATTCTTTTGATTTCTTTATCAAGCATTTATTCTATTTCATTATCTTTAAAATATTTTGCTATGAACTTTAGGAGGTGTATTAACTTGTTTTGTCATATTTTTTGTGTTTTCATGTTAAGATTTGAACGTTAGGTGAAATGATTTCTTTACTACATTTATGGGATGCCATATTTTAGTAAGTGACTTTCTCCTGAAGATGTGTCTTGGGGTATTAGTTTGTTATGCAATGTCGAGTTTATTTCCTGCTGGGTACCATGGTATAATTTTCCTGTTGCTTCTTTGGCTTTGATTAGTGAGTTTGGTACAGTGCATACCATATTGGAGTCAGAAAGACTCATTGTTTCTGTGACCACACAAGAGTGGGGGCATTCTAGTAGTTGAGGCTGATGTGTATGAGGTGCACCCTGTGTGGTTATTCCCAATAATGGGAGCAGTGGCCACTATCAGGTGATGGCACTGTTGATATTGGTTCTGTTACTTGAATGGGTTTCTGGTATTGGTTGCTCCAGTAGTGGTGAGAGAATTTCCTGGTGTGAGAAGTTGTCCTATGATTCATGGATAGTGGAGGGGGTAGGAATCACAGCATCTCCTCTGTGGTACTCACACCCAGTCTTGTCAGCAGTATTTGATCAGACAAGGTGGAGGGGTGACAGATGCAGGGGACTTACACAGGTCTGGTAGAATCAAATTTTTATTATTCCTTTCTGTTGCAACTGTGGGCATGCACACTCAGAAGTGGGACCTCAGACCTTCCTAGCTTTGCATTCCTGGATACAGGGCTTTTCTAGCCCTGATTCTTTTAGTTGTGGTGATGCAAGGGATTGAGTGGGAGTGGGTTATAGCTTGAGCTGGGAAAAATTTCTCTTAGCTGAGATGCTTACAGAGAAGAGGCAGAATGCAGCTGATTACTAGGCAGCTTCTTCCTAGTTTCTTAGACTGTGCACCATGTGGGCAGGACTACAGTCAGAGATGCTGCTGCATTGATTAACTGACCCAGCACACAGGATTCTCAGAGTTTTTCTCAGTCTTGTTGACCACAGGCACCTGAGCACAGTGCTGGGAGAGGGGTGGCTGGAACTGCATTCAGTCCCAGCACCCAAGCAAAACAAAAAGTGATTGGTCTCGAGGGCAGGCTCCCTTATGCCCTGGTACTTGTGGATTGCACCCTCCACTCCCTTCTTCACAACACCTGCTCCCCACTGTGTAGCACTCTGTATGTTTGTGTCAGACTCACTTTTTTTCACCAAAGTGTGACTGTGAGTCACTCATCTGCTGAGCCAGTGCGGTGGAATGTCTCTGGGTTCCCAGAGGTGGGAATATGCATGGGTTTCTGACTTCCTAGAACGGTTCAAATTCCAATGATAAGTTCCCGCTCATGATGGTTCCTGGCTACAGCACTCTGAAGGTTCATTGCAAAATAAAGTGAATTCCTTTCCCAAAGCCAGACTACTGTGCAGATTTCAGGGTTTTTATCTATTTAGGTTATAATTGTACAAGGCCCATGAGATTTCCAATAGCAAGGATTGCCTACATCTGTGCTGATTGAGTTTGCTGGGACTCTCTTTTGCCTTTACCTCTGCAAAGGGGAGGCTCCCTCCTCCCTTGGATGTGGAGCCAGGGTGGCAGATGATGGAATATTTTATTTCTCTGGTTATGCTGCTGTTCCAGATCTTTGGATTTTACAAGGTTTCAATTTTTCTACTGTTGAATTCCAGTGTTCTGCTGTGGTCACTCACCCCAATGTGCAGTTATGCACCTGCTGCTTTGGTTCTTCTTTGTGGAGGAGTAAGGGAGTGTCAGGTATCTCTTTTTGACCACCTTCTCTGCCCCTAGTCAATTGATTTTTTATTTTCTCATATTTTTTTATTGGTATATTACCCAGTCAATTGATTTTTGACAAGACTGTCAAGACAATGTAATGGGGAAAGCACAGTCTTTTCAACAAATGTTGGGATTGGATAGATGTATGCAAAATGGTTAACTTTGACCTTTACCTTACACCATTCACAAAAAAAAATCACTTAAAGTATATCAAGCACCTAAATGTAAGCTCTAAAACAACAAAAATTTTGGATGAAAACATAGGAGAAACTCTTTGAGGCCTCGGGTTATGCAAATATTCTTTAGATACAATATTAAAAGTATGATATATGAAATAAAAAATTGGACTTCATCAAAATTCAAAACTTTTGTGTTTAAGGAGAGCATTAAGAAAACAAAGACAATTGTCATGCTGGAAGAAAATATTTGCATATAATATGCTCAATAAGAAGTTGTATCTAGGATATGAAACATTCCTACAATTCAATAATAATGCAACTAATCCAATTAAAATGGGCAAAAGATTGGAATAGATATTTCTCCAAAGAAGACAAAGGAAAGTCTAATAACCACACAAAAATATTGTCAATGTCATTAAGAGATACCATCTTATAATTACCATGAATTACAATAAAACACATGATAACAAATGTTGATTAGAATGTAGAGAAACTGAAATACTCAGTCATCGCTTGGGGAACGTAAAATGTCACAGCCACTTTGGAAAATAATTTAACAGTTCCTCAAAATATTAAACACAGAGGTACCAATGACATGGCAATTCTACTCTAAGTATCTATGCAAGAGAACTGAAAACATATGTCCACACAAAAACGTGTATATGAATGTTCACAACAAAATTATATACAATGGTCAAACAGTGGAAATGAGCAGGGTGGTGGTGCTCTCCTGTAATCCCAGCCACTTGGGAGGCTGAGGCAGGAGGATGGCAAGTTCCAGGTCAGCCCAGGCAACTTAGTGATAACCTGTTTCAAAATAAAAAAAATAAAAAGGCTGGGAATGTACCTTGGTAGTAAAGCATCCCTGGATTCAATCCCTAGTAAAAAACAAGTGGAAACAACTGAATGGTCTCAACTGAATCTATAAACAAAATGTCCTATACTATATAATAGAATATTTCTCAACCATAAAAAGGAATGAAGTACTGATACATGCTGTAACATGGATGAACCTCAAAAACACTATGAAAACACAACTGAAGGAGCCAGACACAAAGACCACATATTGTATGATTCCATCTAATCTATGAAAGGCAAATCTAGAGAGATAGAAAGTAGATTCATGGTTGTCTTAGGATGGAGCTGTGAGCAGGGATTCAGTGTAAATAAGAATATAGCATCTTACTGAGATAGTGAAAATGTTCTAAAATTGGAGTATGACAATGGTTGAATAATTTGATAAATTTACTAGAAATGATTGAGTTTTACACTTAAATGGATGCATTTTCTGGTATTCAAGTTATATCTCAATCTAGTTTTTAAGAATCTGTCATTCAGACCTCCATTTCCAACCACCTAGTCAACAGAATGAACAGAATAAGTCATAGCTGTTAGGTTAAAAGCAGCCAATTCCTCCACATTTTAATTTTATTCACAAATGGTTTGGTTTCCAGGGAGACAGTATGAGGAAGTGGCAGAAACTTTAAGGTGAGGCATAGTGACAGGTCTTCAGGTCATTTCAAGTGTGACCTTGAAGTGGAGAGTGGGACCCTTGACCTTTCTCTTCCATTTCCCAGCAATGAGGTGAGTGTTTTTGCTCTGCCACATGCTTTGGCCATAATGTACCACCACAGGCCAAAGCAACAGGGCCAATTGATCATGAATTGAAACCTCTGCAACCATGAGTCAAAACAAACCTTTCTTCTTTATAAGTTGATTATTTCAGGTATTTGTTATAATGACAGAAAGCTGACTCACATGCTGCTTAACATGAGCTCATTTAGTGATAATATAAGCTTTCTTTGTTTAATTTTAAGCTTGAAATAGGAAGAAAGTGTGTTTGTTTTTCAAGAACCTAAGGTAAATTCAGTCCCCAATACTTACTTTCCTGAGGGCATTCAGTGATTGAGTTATTGAGCATATCTCTTATAAAATGGAAAGTGATGGGTTTGTTGCCTATCTAGACCTTTCAGAAATTATAGGAAAACAGAGGCATATTTTAAATATTTTAACCTTTGAAATCATTTGTCATATTAAATTAGACTGAACATTACTGAGCATTAATGATTCTGTATTTTATGGTTAGAAACAATGCCTAAAGTGACAGGAGATTTAGAATTCAAACTTTTCAGAGAATGAAAATGAGGTCCATTGAGATTAATTTGAAACTAAAGCCAAATGAAATCTGTTTGCATTTTATGTGAGGACTATTTTCACAAATGGCTTGTATAACTTGAAGTTGGTATAATTCTGACAAAAGACAAAATGTATTTCTATTTAATGATGAAAGTGATTCCAAAATGTGGTAATAGCACAACACAGCTTATCTCTCTTATAATATCTGCCCATTTTGAAATTCATTATGCTCTCCTTGATGAATTCTTTATTTGAAGAATTTTTTAAAATATTTTTTAGATGTCAATAGACCTTTATTTTATTCATTTATTTATATGTGCTGCTGAGAATGGAACCAGGTGCCTCACACATGCTAGGTAAGTGCTCTACCACTGAGCCACAACCCCAGTCCCTATTTGAAGAATTTTTAAAGTTGCATATAAACTCACAGTATTTTGTATTATACGATCTCCAATCTGTGTAGTTAAAATTTCCATAAAATGTGAATGAATTGGAACTTGCCTTGCTCTCTCCTTCTCTACTCCTTTCCAACACATTAGCTGTCTTTTAGTTCTTGAGTACAACATGATTCTCCTGGCTGAAGGACTTTTCCATATGCTCCCGCTCCCACTCCCACCTCCAACTTCCTCCTCACCTATGTAAATCATACCCATTCTTAGGGAGCCAGATTTCTTAGTCAGTGGTTCTCATAAAAGTATGCACCTTTCCTTCAGGGTTCCTATTTTATTTTTTATTATTTTTTTGAGATGGGATCTTACTATGTTGCCTATGCTAGCCTCCAACTCCTGGTCTTAAGTTCTCCTCCTGCCTCAGCCTCCCAAGAAGCTGGCACCACAGGTGCATGCCACCACACCCAGGCAACATTCCTATTTTAGTTTTAATTATACAATCATAATCACAGTGCTTTTATGATTAATATAAGTTTTTTTTAGCTATTATTTTTTAATTAAAAATCATAAATTTACATAGGGCAATGTTGTTTGATTCATTCTGTTATTTTTTCCCTTCCCCCCCACCCCTCCCACCCCTCTTTTCCCTCTATACAGTCCTTCCTTCCTCCATTCTTACCACCCTCCTTATCCCTAACCCTAAACCTAACCCTAACCCTAACGCTAACCCCTCCAACCCCCCATTATAATATAAGTTTTATGAGGAGTTATCAAAGTATCATTTTGTTTGCCATGACATCTTTAGTACCTAGCAAGGTTGTTGGCACATAGTAGGTATTCAACAACAATTTGTTGAATTAATTAATTGAATAATGATCAAATATCCATAGCAACTTCAGTAAATTCTAATTTAGTCACAGTAGCCAAGATAATAGATTTAATCATGGGTTTTATTTGTTTATTGGTGCTGGGGATTGAACTCAGGGGTGCTTTATCACTGAGCTACATCTCCAGCCCTTTAAATTTTTTTAAAAAAATTTTGAGATGGGGTCTTGCAAAGTTTCAGAGGTTCCCTCAAACTTGTGATTCTCCTGTCTTGGCCTCTTGAATTGCTAGGATTACAAGTATGTGCCACCATACCCAGTTGAATCATGGATTTTAAATTGAAGGGAATAGATCTCCATTATGATAGATAATATTTATTGAGCATTTTATATGTATAACAGTCACTATTTAAATGATTTATTTACATTATCTCATTTAATTCTCCTCAAATCCTGAGACGGGCATAGTAATTATTTCCCCTTTTTAGGTAGGGAGATTGAGGTAGGTCTTATTGTTAGTAAGAGTAGATATTGAATCCAATTCCTGGTAGTCTTTCACACTTCATTTTTTTTAAATTTAAATTTGATTTTTTTTTGTTCTAATTAGGTATCCATGAATTTTCCTGTTTTGGGGGGTACCAGGGATTGAACTCAGGGGCACTCACTCCACCACTGAGCCACATCCCCAGCCCTGTTTTGTTATTTTATCTAGAGACAGGGTCTCACTGAGTTGCTTAGTGCTTTGCCATTGCTGAGGCTGGCTTTGAACTTGAGATTCTCTTGTCTCAGCCTTCCTAGCCGATGGGATTACAGGTGTGCGCCACCTCACCCAACTCATGTTCTTAATGATAAGTTACCTAGCCCACCATCCTCATTTTCCAGGTGGGGAAATTGAGGCCCAGAAGGGAGATGATTGTTCCAAGTTTTTAAGCCAATTTAGTAGCAAAGCCAGGAGTAAAACCCAGGTATCTTGATAAATAATTTGTAGCTTTAACTTCCTCACTCTGCCACTGGTATTAAATTAACTCAATAATAGATGATTAATATCATTTCTGTTCTAGTATTATCTTTAAAATGACATCTTTCTCCAAACTAAGATCAAAGAGTTTTTTTTTGGGGGGGTGGGTACCAGGGATTGAACTCAGTGGCACTTGACCACTGAGTCACATCCCCAGCCTTATTTTGTATTTTATTTACAGACAGGGTCTCACTGAGTTTTTTTAGCACCTCACTTTTGCTGAGGCTGGCTTTGAACTCCTGATCCTCTTGCCTCAGCCTCCCATGCTGCCTGGTTTCAAATGGTCTTTGAGCCAGGAGTTTAATAACATTTTTTAGTTGGAAGTCTAATAAAAAGAATAATATGTAAGGGAAGGAGATGGAGTAATCTCTAAGGAATCAAAATAAGAACTATTAGGAAAACACATCTTCTAAGCAATAGCAAGTGCTGTGACCTGACTGTCCACCTGGTGCCAGGACTTCACAAATGTGATCATCAATCTTCATGACCAATCTATGGAGTGAAAGTGTAATTATATTAGTTTTTTAGGGGATGAAGTCTCTGGATACACAAAGATAAAAGAAATTTGTTCCAAACACATAGCTAGTAAGTATGTGATGGATGTAAGCTCACTCTGAATTCTGATTCCAAAATAGGGGGAAGGGTAGAAGGCAAGACATTGTCTATTGGGAGTGGAATTTTGTGATACTGCTTCCTCCATAGCAATGGATAGATGTTTTTTCTTCTTAAGTGATTGTAGCCAGCAAATCAGTGACTTCATATGTGAATATTTGTCTTAAATTAAGCACTGGATGTTTTTCCATTTGAACTATTAAATTGTACCTATTTCATCTGTGGGATTCTAGAGAGAAAAGCATGTGATTTATATTTAAATTCTTTGTTTTCCTAAGTATCTAGCACAGCACATGACACAGAGTCAATTATTTATGTGTCCTGAAAAATTTGATAATATATCTCCAATTACTTTTAAATATAAAATGTTATTAAAATAGTGCCATAATCACCCCTCCCCCAAATTAGATCCATCAAAAGCTGAAATCCAAGACAGATCAAATGTCTTTAGACAAACAACCTGCCATCTAGCCAGGCGTGTTGGCACATGCCTGTAACTCCAGCCACTCAGGAGGCTGAAGCAGGAGAATCTCAAGTTCAAAACCAGTCTCAGCAACTTAGCGAGAACCTGTCTCAAAATAAAAAGGGCTGGGGATGTGGCTCAGTGGTTAAGCTCCCCTGGGTTCAATTACCAGTACCAAAAAAACCCAAAAACCAAAAACCAAAAAAAACCAAACAAACCAGCGACAACAATTTAACAACAAAAACCCTGCCATCTTCCCCTTAAAAGCTTCTGGTACTATCTCAGCTTTGACTAAAAGAAAGAGATGTGAAACCACAGAGAAAGGAATGGGACCACTCACCCTCCCCTCCCCTAGCATTAGTTTAGTTCAAGAAGAATCTTTTTCTAAGGTCATGTTCACACCTCTGAATCCTGCACACTGTGAAGACTATGAGTTTGGGACCTCTACCACGTAAGAAATTCCTAGAAATTGGGAGAAATAAAGCCTCAGAATCTTGGAAGGTTTTGATCATGGGAGCTTGAACTGCTCTGCCCCTCATTCTCTATTCTCCTCCAACTTTTTATAGTGAAATTCAAAACCTTTTAATTCTTTAAAGTAATACATTGGGAGTTTGGTTTCAGTCTCACATACATAGTGATGAGAAGACAAAGACAAGTTTAGTTTTGTTGTTTGTTTTGCAGTACTGGGGATTGAACCCAGGGCCTCACACATGCTAGGCAAATGCTCTACCACTGAGCTACATTCCCAGCCCCAGAGTACATTTTAAAAGAAGGACTTCTGAGTGATTGTGTTAAAATGATATTCTGTGGATTGATAGTGCATAGTTTTCTTTTTACTTGCTCTTATTTATTAGCAAAATTAAAAGTTGGTGACTCTATATAGTCTGGAAATCATTGAATTAGAATCATGTTACAGAAGTCCAGGTGAAATGTCATGAAAATGAATTAAAGTTGTGCCAGTGGAGAGAATTGAGTGGCCAGTTGGATGTGAGTATGGAAGAGAAAGGAGTTGCTGGCTTGGGTCACTAATTAGATGGATGGTAATAATATTCACTGAGCTAGAGCATACTCAGAGGCTAAAAGGATTATGAAATCATATTGAATAAATAAGCATGAGGACATTGCAGGATGTCCAATTGGACCTAGCCAGCCTCTAACTGGAAATATAGACCAGGAACTTGGAGAGATTTGTGGAAATTTGAAGTGGTAGTTGAAGTGGTGGAAGTGGATGAGGTGTTGAAGTGAGAAGAGGGCTACTCCCTTACATACCTTTTTTTTCAGCTTCTTTGAGCAATGGAATTTAAAACTAAGGAAGTGGTTGTTGGCTTATGGGTGCCATAACACCCTTGCTGTGGTTAGTCAGGGCTACAGGCTCTGATTGGCAACTCAAATGATCTGGGCACTGGAAAGAAAAGTACAACTTTTCTAGCAAATATTAAAATACTGGGCACAGTGGGATAGAGCTTGGAAAAGTCTTGATTAAAGGAAATAGGAACTATAATTGAATGGTAAGCAAAATAATGTAGGAACTGTAGGGAATTAGGGAAAATCTGACATTTTTGATACCAGGCAAATCAGCATTTATTACTTTCAATAAACAGTTTTTACACTTTGAGAGGACTGCATCTCTGTAGAATCCATCGGGAACACCAAAGAAGGACACCATTTGTTTTAAGGTCTTAGAAGATGGGACACACTAGAAAATGATTCTCCAATTTGAGGGGAAAAATCATCCCATACACAAAACTCTAGCTCAGTGCTTCTCAAACTTTAACACGCACTCAAATCACTTAGGGATCTTATTAAAGTTCAGATTCTGATTCAGCAGATTTGGCATAAGATCTGGAATTGTGCATTCCTAACAACTTCCCAGATGATGGTAATGCTGCTGGTCCTTTTCAAAGTGTTAGAGTGTGTTTAAAACCTTCTATAGCCATTTGACAATGGACAGTAGACTTGTCTCAAAAAAGGTCTTAATACTTTGCAATTCTTTTTCTTTTCCTATGCTATGTTTGTTTTGAAATGTAATTTTACATGTTGAATCCAATGCATTTGGGCTTTTATTTTGCATATCTGTTTTCATTTTACCCTTTAGAAATTCATTTTTATTGTGTTTTATAATAGTATTGATTTGTGATGGATTGCAAGAAAAATTGGTCCCTCATCAGAGATAGTTTGAGAAACACTGCTCTAGACAATGAAGAAATTTTATTTGGGATATAAATTTAATTAGAAATGGTTTGACTTCTGTTACATATGATTCTAAAGCAGTATTTTAAACTTTTCTTTTTATTTATTCCATAAACAATAACAAAACTCAGCTAGGTAACATTATGACAGTTTCACCATACATTCAGTCACAAATATTTAAAACTTTTGCAACAAGAACAACAAAACCGGAGGTGTTACAAGAATAATTTACAAGAAAATCTATAAAACAGCAAGAAGCTCACAAATGTTCATTTTCTTTTGCACAAGATCACTACACTCTTTCACAACATGTTTTGTGTTACAAAATTTCCCAACAAAAGTGTATTTTTTTTCTTTGTATTGTGGTTTCTAAAACCAGAAACTTTGAAGTAAATATCCTTTTATTAGCACCTAGTGGTGCAGAAAAAAGGAAAACTCTCACATACAGACACTTCACAGCACTTTTCTAAGAAAAATATACACTTACAAAATATGTTACAAATTGGCACACTTAAAAATATACAAGATTTTGTAGGCGTCTTAAGAGTGATCCTTAAGCTTTATACTTCAATTGACTCTACAGATTATTTATAAAGCTTAATTCTAAAAGAAAAAGGCAAATAATTTCCTAACATTTTAAAGTTGCAGTGTCATATGTCAAACAGAAACTTAGGTTACATTCATAAAAAGGGCCTCTAAATGCTTTTATTTTAAATTTTCTTAAATGCTTAAGGGGCTTAGGGAAGAAGAAAAAATGGGAATAATCTTTTCTTTAGCACCATAAATCAGTAACTTACTAAAGAGGTGCATTCAGTTCTGTGGAAACTAAGGACTATTACATTCAAAACTCTGTAGGCAGCAAACTCCAGTCAGTGCTACAGGTATCCCAGTAGAGCATCTTAAGATTTCTACTCTCCTCACTGGGAGTAAAAAACAAAAGGCCTCTTCTAGTTTTCATTCAAGCCTTTCCTTTTGTGCTGTAAAACCAGGCATCTTTCTAAGAGGCAGAATGATTTAAATATCTCCTTTCGACGTTTTGAATAGGATGTCCTTCTGAGACTCAGAAACCCCTGAGCCTGTTGGATGGGCAGACATCCTTTCCATCTCATGTGGATGAGTGTTTCTTCAGTGTCTTTAGTGTTTATTTATCCAGATGCTGATTTTAAAAGCCTCATTCATACCTTAAACGTTGTACTAAGCCTCTCTTTTTCATATTGTCCTTCCCCCAAATTTTACCTCTTAGTTACAATTCTCAAACCAAGAGTACATCTCAAGTATCATGTAGCTGCAATGAGAGCTCTGCTTCATGACTGCAGCTACTGTTTAATGCTGAGTAAAAAACATGCCTTAAAGGATAGCCTGAGTACTGTCATCAAAATAATCCCATGCTGGTTGAGGACCCTCAAACTGATGACAGTGTTTCCCAAGTTAAACATCCCAACTAAAAACTTTTCTCCCTTACTTGGGTCTTTGAGAAACCTTTACAAAATCCCTGGCCTACATTGTGTTGACAAGATCCCTATTTGTTACTAAAATGTTTGATTTTTGGTACTAAACCTTCTAAACATAATTACAGGCTTAGTGAATTTTATGATTAGAAAAGAAACTACCTCACATCAGTTTTATTTTATAAAAAGGACTTATTTCTGTAGTGATGGGCAGTCATTTAAAATCCCTAAATGAAAATGAAAACTCCTTAAATTAGATAATTTCTCAATAGTACAGGAGAAAACAAACATTTCTAGTTCTAGCTGTAGATAGGACTAGCTAGTGTTCCATTTGCCTCTTCAGCGCAGAAAGTTAGCTCTCTTCATTTCTTGGATTCTGAGAGCATTTGTAAATTGAAGATGTGGTGGATCTGCCTTACACTGGTTCAGCTTGGTAAGCGCAAGCTTGACTAAGAGGTTCTTGGATATGGTTTTTCTCCTTTAGGCAGTAAACCCTAAGTCAAACCCACTAAAACGGAAATTCACTAGAACTGCAGGACCTCACATAACAGAACATAGGATGCTAGTTCAAGTTGTTTACAGCTTTTGAAGCATCCTTATGCTTCTCTCTTACACACACACATACACATGCGCACACACCCACACACACACACACTTCCCCCCCTCCCTCATCCCCGCACACACACTGATGCTTCCCAGCAAGGAAAAAGGTCAGAGAAGGTGAAAGTTGTCACAAAAGCCCACCTAGCACCAAGGACTTCAGGGAGATGGCTCAAGAAGTGATGGTCAAGGTAGTGCAGGAGGTTTGAAAACATCTAGGAAAAGGTAAGGCCTTAACATATAATTGCACAGAGTAGCAAGAAGAGTCAGAAGGGAAACCTGGGAGGAAGCAGCATATGTGAGGCAGCTGGTATCTGAGACACTGGAGAGGCAGAGAGGACGGCCACTGGTTCAAGCCAGTTACCACAGCCCAAACACAACCCCCAAAGTCTCGAAGACCCTTGGTCAGGGCCACTGTATCAGCACCCTGTTCCACATAGTACAGCACCTAACCAGGGCAGGAGATCATTCCTATTCTTACAGATGTTCAAGGAAAAGGAGTGTCCAACTTTCCTCAGTGATGTGATAGTTTGTGCACATGTGAGTGTTCAGATTTGAAAATGGACAAGGCGATGAAAGATGATTAAGAATGGGAAGGTTCCCCTCTAAACTTCCAGAAGAAAGCACTCTGGCTAAAGCTCTTAGACTCTAACAATTTGGAAAGGTGAAAAATAAGACCATAAAAGAAGAAAAACTATTATTTTCTTTTCTGTGGTACTGGGTATTGGACTCAGGGGCACTTTACCACTGAGCTACATCCCCAGCCCTTTTTACTTTTAGAGACAGGATCTCACTAATTTGCTTAGGGACTCACTAAGTTACTGAGGCTGGCCTTGAACTTGCGATTCTCTGGCCTAAGCCTCCTGAGTCGCTGGGATTACAGGCATGCACCACTGCACCTGGCTAAAAGAAGAAAAACTCTAAAACAAGGACTGAGATTAAGTAAGAAGAATAAGGGAGGATACCATTTCCAAGAAAGTAAATATTAAATGAGACTCTTTGGGGGAGGAATTAATAGGAAGCAGATTCTCAGAGAGTTTGGAAGGGAGTGGTAATCAGAAATTTCAGACCAAGGAAAATCCAATATTTCTGACTTAATATCAGTAATATGGTAAAACATTATTTTTATACATTGGTCCTCACTCCACTAAGGCAGTTGGTTGAATAAGGGATCTCCAATAAGTTTGGCCTACTATGTTGTGACAGGAAGAAAAATAATGGTGTGTGTAGAGACAGGGCCAAGAAAATGCTAAATGCTGAACAACTTAGAACATAGTGTACTGAGAGGGATATTAAATGCAATTAAGAGAATAAGCATCTTAGCCTTGGCCTGTTGCTCACTTCTCAAACTCATTTTCTTGTTATGTTTCAGTACAAAAAAATGGGTTATAAGTCACTAATTTATATGTTAAAAACATATAATGCACTGTAGGCCAATATAAAAGGTGCGTTAAAATGGCAATTCTCTTTGGAGAAAGGGATGAACCATGCCCTGGAATTGGCCCTTAGTGGACTCCCTAGGAGCAACTGAAAGAGTATCCACTCCAAAGGACTCATGATAGCAAGTTCTGACAAAGAAATTGTTTCCAACAGTTTCAGGCTATCCTATTCCATTTTCACCCCATTCTCCAAAGCTGAACTGGTACTTAAAAAAACCTGGGACAACTGCTCCTATATTTATTTTTATAAAAACACATTGTGTTCATGGAACATTTTCTGTATTTCTTCTTTAATTGCCATCTTTTGATTACATAGAAAGCACTCCATTCCTAAAAGCCAGCAGGTGACTTTGAGGTCTGGAGTCTTGGGGATCACAATACTGGCTGAGTTGGTGATTCCAAGCCAAAATTCAGCTGAAAAACAGAACAAACAAAAACAAAAACAAAACAAAGACCAGTTCCTAGGAACCAACCACAGCATTTAGTACAAACAGCTAGCTATCAGAGTAGAGAAATAGAAGAAAGTGTTCCAGTTTGATTATTTTCCCTTTTGGATGGCAGCTGAAGGGCACGAGACATGTTTCATCTGGTGCCTTTCCACTAAGTAATTTTCCAGGGCTCATTGCACACAGAGCATCAAAGCCTAGGAATGGGCTTGAACTATCCTCCCAAACTGCTCCTCATCCACTCGTCCCCACAGACAGAAGAGACTGATGCTGAGAACACACACACTCAAGAACACAGGTTTGTTCATTTTACTACCTAGCTGTAAGTAGTAGAGCAGGCTGGTGAAAGGAATCATGGACTGGGAAGTGTATAAACTTATATATGTGATAAGCTTCCTTCCATTTCTCTCTGACTACTTTCAAATGTTGCTTCTCTGTTTGTGAATATATTTAGGTGGCAATGACTAGGTAGGTTCATATTTTGTTTAAATTTTTCCTTTTGAAACATCTTCCCTTTTTTATTAAGTCCCCCTTTTCCCCACCCACTTATTCTCCACCCTCCCACCCCAGCCTATATATTCACAAGTTAATAGGTTAGTAACAATATTAGTAAGAATAGTAACAACAACAACAACCAACAACATTAATAATATTAATCCCCTATATCTGTATAGCACTTTACGATCTACAAAGCGCTCTCACGTCCATCATCTCATCTGTGCCATAATGCATCAGTCATCAGCCTCATAGGCCTTCAACTGTGCAAGGAAAAGAGATCAAATGTTAGAAGTCAAGTGGTGAATAAAGGGGAAGAAAAGGCTAGTAGTGAGGGATGTTGGAGCTGTGAAATTTTTTTAAGAGGTGGAGGGGGAGGGCTGAATTAAAAATGATTTTAAAATTTATATAAAAAATTCACTTATGTTGAGTGTGCGGCATCAAATGTTAGTTGTCCTCAGACTAAGTATATATGGCCCAAATCAGTTGTTTCCACAAATTGTTCAGCTTATCTGATATCATAAGGATTTAACTCATAGGAAGATAAGTTTGGTCAAACTGAGATGCCTTAACATTTTCTTTCAATGACATTGGCATTGCAAAATTAAACACTTAAAGAACACTAAAGCCATGATATGAGTGCACTTTTGACAAAACTGGAATAAAACATTTAGGAAACTACTTAAATAAAAGCAATCTATGTACTTCATTTATCATTAGTGTTGATTTTATAGCTATTTTATAATTTATCCCAGACTATTATAAAATATATAAAACTGAGATATAAAGTATCAGCAATATAACTTTGCACTTTAAATAATTTTCAGCTACAGATTTTGCTTTTAGAAAACAAACTTTCAAAGCAGCTGTTTTGTTTCCTTGTAAAAGGTTCTGTAAATGCATATACTCAGGTCCCTGATGGACTTTGCTGTTGTGGCCTTCAGACTTTTCCAACATTTTAACTCTTAGACAATGGAACATACACATCTTTATTGTGCCTTGTTTAACTGTTCACGTTTCCACACAGGACATCAGAGTTCAAAACTTTAAAAGAATGTATGTATGTATGTATGTGTGTGTACGTATATATGCACACACACATGTATGTGTGTGTGTGTATATATATATATATATTAAAAATTCATTAATGAGCTTTAAACTGTGGGGTGAATCTGTGAAATGAGGTAAGGAAATTTGGCACATTTCAAACAGTATCCTTTAAGTTTTGGTAAATTGTGTAACACAACATATTTTTCCACTGTGATCTACAGGTGCTATCCACATAAGTGGGGGTGGTTAATAGCAAGAATCACTGGAATGTTTCTAGTAAATTAACAGGGACAAGCTCCCCCAAATATTCACAACCAAATGTTGATATAGAAGTAAAAATATGTACAGTACAGTCACTTGTTTGTAGTTTGGCACAATGTTTTCCATTTTTTCCTTGTGGGTAAATAGTGCATAAACTACTTGTGCAACTGTATGACTTTTTAAGTCTTTTACATAGAACATCAGATTAAAGTTTGCTTTCAAAGACTTATTCCCACAATTTAAAATTCTTTTCTTTAAGCACTTACATGTCAACATACATACCACAAGGCATATTTTGAAAGAAATAAAACACAAACATCAAATGTCTTTCTGGAAAATGCGAGTCTCTTCTTCAAACACAGGTAAAACCCAAAATGCTGTTTCTGCTTTTAGGAGATTGTAGTCGGAATCCCTGCAGAAAAATCAGACAATTTATGCCATCTTAGTTAGTTTTAGTGTATGTCCCTCAAAGGGATCATACAACCTAAATTTGTTAACATCATACTAGATTCTGTATGATGCAGAAAAAGATACAGATAGCAGGGGGTACTAAAAAGCACTCCTAATTGTCACGTGTTGAGATTTTGTTTTCCAACTAATGCTCTTTTTGTTGAAATGATCTTGGCTTTTTGTCTACACGACTTTAATTCTGTTGTTCAAAATCTGTCTTACTGCAAAGCCCTTCCCTTTCCAAAATCATTCAAGAGCATGTTTTCATAATAGGTGAAAATTAATGCTGAATAGCAGAAGAAAAAAGTAGCCTTGTTAGAGCTTATCCCTAGCCAAGCCAGAACAAAATTGCCCAATGTTTTGGGTGGCTTAAAGGTATAGGGATTTTCATGCACGCTTTTCTTTTCTTTTTAATTTGAAAAAGGGAATAGGACAGTTTCTTTCATGCAAACTTTGCTTTCAAGAGGGGAAAAATTAGGAACTGAGGGCGGCTCGGTAGGTAGTAGGAAAGCTAAGGGTGCATCATCTCAGCCATTTTGGTGCAGTATTACCTCAGTTTTTCAAAAGAAGCTGTCCCAGCCTCATCCTTGTGGACCTGTTCTCGCTCCACACGCTTCCCCTTACACTTCTCATCTCTCAAGGCCTTAGAGCTGGATTTGTGACGATATAACTTTTTGTGTGTTGGTCCATTATTGCCTAAAGTGCTCATGCTACTATACTTTTTATCAAAGAAGGCAGAGCGAGAGTCCTCATTATAACCAGGCATGTCTGCACGAGCAGGATCACCTGTTGCTGCTTTCCCATTGCTTTTGCTCACACCCTTGATTGACCTGTGATTCTTAGTGGTTCCTGGGGACCCACTGTTGACCTTTTTCTTAGATTCCTGTGGTGTCCCAGCCAATATTTTGAGGGTTTTTAATTTTAGACTATTGGACTCAGGGGAGTAGAATGTGTTGGGGTCCCCATGGTGCTCCATGGGTTCCCAAAGGGGCTCTATGGAGGCCATCATGAATCTCTGTACATCTGCCATACCAGAGGCAATGTTGGACAAGATATAGGAAGGCTCCTGAAATTCCCGTTGGTCATCATCCAGGAGGCTGTTGGTGTTAGTGCCCATACTCATGTTGCTCCAGCCTGGGCTGCTCTCCTTCCCCAAAACCCAATCTGCAGAAAGTCCCTTCTGACTTGGCATCTTCATAGAAGTGACAGGGCCCCCATGTTGGGTACAGTCAGCCAGTGTCTTCCCAGTGGAGGATATGCTATTAGTTTGACCTACCCCACGGCCAATGCCCATTTGCATTTTCTCTCCATTGATGGCAGCCATGTATTTTACTTTCTTTGTTGACTTAGGGACCTGGCGAGAGGTTTTGCCAGGTGGCTTTTCAATCCCTTTGTTGTTGGTTTTAGTGGACTTTTTCCTGGTGTTTTTCTGAGAAGAGCTTTGGTTCATAGCTCCACTCTTGCTGGGTGAACTTTTCTTTCTTGATTTTGATACTTTGTTGTTGGTACTAATTTGACCTGATGGGTCATTAAATGTTGATAGGCAAGTGTTTTTTTGGAGCAGGCTGACAGAATCCTCATCATTGAACATATGGAACTGAAACTGATGGTTATTTAAAGTAAATCCATCATCTGCTTGGACTTGCTGTGAAAGGGTACTACAGTCCCACTTGATTTTCTCCATGCTGCCCAATGGTCCTGGGACACCATCTTGGAACCCTTTCAGCGTTCCTAGTGCCTTGATACTCTCACATCTGGTAATCTGAGGAGAAAGACTGGGGGTATCAGGTGGGGACATCTCTGAGAGGGAAGAGTGGCGGAACTTGTCAGGAGTGAAATTGGAGATATCCAGGAGGTCAGCAGACTCCTTTAGTGGTGCTATCTCATCAATGCTCTGCTGGATCACCAGCTTGGGGCTGCAGTGGGCCAGGAAGTCATCAGCAATATCATCATCACCATCCTTTTCACAGGACTTCAAACTTAAGGAGCAGTAATTGTTTGAGCCGACAGAGAGTGGGGCCATTGAATCAAAGCTGAAGAGCCGACCATCATCCATACTGACTGGGCCCTGCTGGAAAGGAAAGCAGATATCTCCATTATTAAAGTGACATAACTGATAAGAATCATCAGATGGGAGCTGGGTGTCCTGCACAGAAGCATATAGGACCTTGTTGCAACTACCACCACCACTACTGAGGCCGACTGGAGTGTATGTTGTAGGTGTGAGATTATTTTCCATTGGAGCTACTTGGGATGCTTCAAATTCACTGGATTGGTTTGAGGTTATCTCCCTTGAGACTTCAGCCATAAATTCCTGGGAACCAGAAGTAGCTTTGTTGGGCCATACATTTTCATAGTTACTGGATTCCATTTTGAAGTTAAGAGATGACTGCTGCAGCTCAGAGTCAGAGGATGAGGAGAGCACACAGTCCTGGCTAGGGTGGAGAGGTGCAAATGATTTCTCTGTTGGAGTGAGACTGCCTTCATTTTGCTCAGGAGAATGGTGGGTGAAGTATGAGATATTAGTATTATTGGACAAGTCAGAAGCATCTAACAATGTCTGCAGATACCCTCCAGGGATAACAGGTATATTAGTGGCAACATTAGCAGGTGATAGAGGCATTTCAGAAGAGCAGGTTGTTGGTAGGAAAGTGGAATTCTTAGCAGCCTTGGCCTCATGAAATTCAGACAGATGAGAACTGTTTGAAGTCCCTGGAATAACTTCATTTTTTAAATTAGCCTTGGAGGATTGATCTTCCAAGAGAGAGCTCATTTGAACAATTGGCTTGCTTTCTTGCCCAGCTTTGATTTTCTTGGATTTTAACCTAGCTTCACTTTTAAATTTGATTTTGTTGAGCACTTTCCTCTCTGGCCCCTTGAACTCTGTGTCTTGGGCTTTGACTTTCACTGAGTCAGGGCCTGTGATGTCATTTGCACAGCTGGCAGCAGCTAGAGGTGCTGACTTCAGTGTACCTTTTAGGCCTCCATCTTCCTTGCGATTAGTTTGCCTCTGCTCATTGCAGAATGAAACCTGCTTATTACTTGCTGAAGTTTCCATGGATGGGATTCTTTGAATCCTGTGCCTGTTGCCAAGTTTAGATTTTCGTTTACGAGCAGGTGGCAGGAATGATACCTCAAAGCTACCTGGTTCAAAGCTTTGCTTTTGGCATAAGGGTGCCTTGATGGAGTCTATGTTGCTGTTTCTCTTTTTCTTCTTCTGCCAGAAGGCTTTCAAAGGTGCCAGCTTGGCATACTTGTTGAGCTTATTCTCACTCAAATTCACTGTTGTCTCACTGGCATCCACCTTACCCAACTTCACCAGCATGTTCTTTTCACCTTTAAAGCGATTGATGATGATATATTTGATAATAACAGGGGGCTCCTTACGAGTTACTTTTCTTCTCTTTTTGGGACACCATTCATCATCATCTTCCTCTTTGGAACCACCTGGCAGCCATTCCTTCCTCTCATTTACTTTTTCACCCTCTAGTGAGTCAACATCATATAGGTAATCTTCACTGTATCTGACTTTTCTCTTGGCTCGTAACCCATAGTTCTGCTGGGAGGAGGAGTTGCCAGAATTAGTGTCCCGAGCCATATAGCGGCTACAGTCCTTGATCTCTCCCATGGCATCATATGAGACCTCAATGAAGGAACTCTCATCACTGTAATTCCCTGATGTTTCCAAGGAATTAGCAAGATGGCCCTGCTTTGGATTATTAAATTGCCCTACATCGGTTCCATTGCATGGTTTATTTAAGGCAGGTTTTTCTTCATTATCTTTTCCATCTTTTTTCTCTACACCTTTGTCTTCATGTCCTTCCTCTTTGCCTTTCTTCTTGTCCAAGTTTTTATCTTCCTCCCCCCAGATGATGCTCACATCAGGAACCTTGAACTGGGAGAGATCACTGTTCTGTTTCAGGGCCCCACTCTTAGACTCCCGCTTGGGGCAGGTAGTAAAGACACTGGGAAAAAAGTTGAATTGTGCATCCTCCTGCATCAGAAGGGTGGTCTTGTCTCGAACATTGTCCTGAAAGGACTCATATCGAATTTTCAGGGAGCAGACATCACTGCCCAGTGTTGATTCGTCATCATCAAACATGTAGTTATCCACATCTTCTTCAGAGAACAGGTTGACAGATAGCTCATTCTTAGAACAAAGGTCAAGCAGTTCAATCTTACTCTCACTAATGAAAGTCTCAAAGTAACCCCAATCCTGATTGGAATTTGCAAGCAAAGCTTCTTCTGTATTGCACTTATCTAACAGTAATGCCTCATAATAACTTTTCTGAGCTGGATCTTCCAAGTCAATGTCTGGTTTCTCAGCTTCTCGTCTATCTGCTGCCCTTGATTTATGCAGGGGGAAGCCTAGGAGCTGGTCTGAAAGCAGCTGCTCTCCATATTTCATGTTTTCTCCAGCATTAATGCACTGAATCCCTATATCAGAAACTGCACATGTTTCATAATCCCTATTTAGATCACCCACTTTCAGACTGATCCCTGGCTCAGGATCTACTGCCTCCTTGGATTCCATGAAGCAGCCCAAGCAAGTCCGGCTTGGCTGCATGAGGCAGTCTCCATTCAGAGCTGACATGCCTGCAGGCTCCATTATAGCAAATGGGGCCTTCTCACACTCATTGGGCAGTGACCATGTGTTCAGGCCTTTTGCAACACCAGATGTCAGGGAGATGGCATTCACAGAAGCACTATTAGCAGCATGCTCAGGTGCTTCAATCAGGCCCAAAGGAGAGGGAGGGCTCTGCATACAGGGCTTCTTAGAAGGCAGAGGCAGGAGACCCCTAGGAAACATTAGGGTCTCTTTTTGTACCACTGGTACAGGCTGGATTGGTGCAGCAGCTTCTAGGGCTGCAAATGACTTCATTGCCACATCCTGGTTCTCTGCATCTAGAGAAAAGGGAAAAAAATGACATGAATAAAGTTAAAGGTCTTAAACCAGATTCATTAACTTTCTTTCCTTTGATCAGTTTTTGGTACTTGATCTTATTATATAAGCTATGCCTCTATTTCTCTAGCTTTGGAAACCACAGCCAGAACATTCAAGAATAATCCTGACTTCGTATTGAACATTCATGCAAGTGAAAAATAATATTTTTTAGCTCCAGCTTTTTCCTCAGAGAAAGTCAGAGCCCTCTTCAGAAATGAAGAAAGAATTGGACTGCTTGATTAATTGGAAAGCCAAGGCTTTCAGAGGGGATACTCTTAGTTTCAAGATATGAGACACAGGCCTGTTCTTCAGAATCATATTCTGGAAGCACCTAGTGACTCTAGAAGTTCTGAATTTTACATCAGAGTATATTTCTGATTAACTGGGAATTCTGAGGAGCTTCATTTGATAGACATAATTGGGAGGGCAAAGTGGCTATATCTGAAGCCTCACAGAGACCCTTCTAGACTAGTTAAAATTTTGGTGGACTAAAGTTTAGGATTAACATCAATCACAGAGGCATCCTGGACTCAAACTGTCCCAACTTTTTGGATACTGAAAATCCGTAGTAATAACAAAGGACTACCAGGAGAGAGATTGTATTCCATAATTACCATTACCCTTACCATTTTCTTTGACCCCATTAATCAGAGTGTTTTCTCCGTTGGCTGAGGCAGCAATAGTCTTATCTTGTTGGTTATCCATGAATGTAACCTCTTATTGTTTCATTCCAAGTCCAAATGCTGTCCAACCTGCACATTTTAAATATATATATATATATCAGTCATTAAACTAGTTTTATTCTGTATTTTACAGGCTGTTTTAGCTACATGGTTCTTAAAAGGCTCACTGTGATTTACCTGTTTCCAAACTGTCTTCATTACTGCTATTTTTGTTTTTTAGTTTATGCCTACCATATAAGTCAATTTGGAAACCCATACTTCATTCATACATCCTAGGCCCCTCTATTCCCACTAGGCCACCATATTATTCAAAACTGAAATCTGAGGGAGCAGGCAAACTTATATCTTCCTCCAGTTAGTAAAAACATTTAACCTAATCATAGGTGTCCAATTAGAAAGGATGCAAAGCAGAGTCCAGGCTAACTTGAAATAAGGGGTATGTGGATGTTAAGATTATCTTTATTTCTGTTTGCCTCATTTCCACTTCAGATGGTCAGAAAGCTCTTCAGAAACAAACCAACTCATAATCCACTCAGATTTTCTCATTCTGTGCCTTAAAATTTGATTGCTAAGTTTGAAAGAGGTAGGGAATTTGAATTCCTTGGTTTCTCAATTTTAGGATCTTAACTAAGATTTTGACAAGTGTTCCTTCAAACCTGGAGCAAGATTTTAAAATGTAACAATGAATAAGATCTAGATTTTCTGAAAAGACCCCAGCATCATCTGATACTTTCCAGGAATAGTACACATATCTATCCCCTCATCTCCTGACCTTGTTGTAGGTATATACAAAATGATGGGAGATGAGGCCCCAGAGATAGAAGTATCTACAATGTGCCACTACAACATCACACATCCCTATTCATTCCAGCCCCCTGCTCCATCCCTAGACATTCTCTCCAGGTAAGTATTCATCCCTTTATTAAAAAGCACACACTGTTGACAGCCAAGCATCTATAACAAGAATTTGAATGGTATACTCATTTATCATAATACAGATGATCTCCAACTTATAATGGTTCAACTTATGACTTTTTGAATTTATGATGGTATGAAAGTGATATGAATTCAGTTGAAACTGTACTTCGAATTTTGAGCTTTTCCTGAGTGAGGGATAAGTGATATGATATTCTCTCATGATGGCAGGTAGGGGCAGTGAGTTATGGCTCTCAGTTAGTCATGCAATCATAAAGGCAAATGACCAACATTCTTAGTATATCGTATTGCCAACATCTTTTACATTGTACTGGTATTCAATAAATTATGTGAAATATTCAACAACTTATTATAAAAGTAGGCTGTGTTAAATGATTTTTTTTCCAACTATTGGTTAATAAGTGTTCTGAGTATGTTTAAGGTAAGGTAGGTCAAGCTATGATGTTTGGTAGGTTAGGTATATTAAATGTATTTTAAATTTAATGATATCTTCAACTTATGATGGGTTCATCAGGACCTAACCCCATCATAAATCAAGGAGTATCTCTATGTACATATACTATAAAAGATGGATCCAGCTTTGAGAGAACAAGAAGCAGTAACAGTTTTACACAAGTCAATCCATAAGATATTTACCTATCTGGGCCTATTTTTCAATAAAATAAGAAATCTCTATTAGACAATATCTCAGTCTTTAAAAATATAGGTGATTCTGTGTTTCTTTAACATTTATATATGAGAATTGCCAAACTTTCTCCTCATTTTATGAGTCCTCGATGAGTAGCCAATAAACTGTGAGTGCCAGGGAAAAGAGAAAGAAATGCTTACTTGTATTTTCAACAGAAACAAGGGCTGGAGAGTTTGAAATGATGAAGAGGAGTGGATAGCAATGTTGAAGTCCCAAGTCCTTGTCAAGGAGGACTAATTTGTGATGAGACAAAGTGAACAGTTTGAATAGCTGCCTCTGCTTCAGAAAGGACCCTGTGGGTCAGATGAAATTATACTGCCATAATGGATTGCAATGTACATCTTTCTTTTTAAAGAACTTGATAGAACTTCAGGCACCATTTTATTTCTCTTTAATCTCTCCACTAATCCCATTTTGGCAGGGACTTGATAGGGCCATATTATTTGTATATTTCAATATTTTAATGCTGTCTTGTCCCTGATATATATAGTTAATTATGAGGAAGTCCACTTTTATCACCAGGAAGACTAAGGGAACAGAAAGACAATGATAGATAAGGTCATAAAAATCATGACAGACCTGTGAAAGGAACCCACGTCTCCTGACCAAGAGATGGCTAATTTTCCTTTTCTCCTCCTCCTCCTCCTCCTCTGGTAATGGGGATGAACCCCTGTGGAACTTCTAACCTACATCCTCAGCTTTTTAAATTTTATTTTTGAGACAGAGCCTTGCTAAGTTGCTGAGGCTAGCCTTGAACTTGTGAAGCTACTGTCTCAGCCTCCCAAGTTGCTGGGATTACAGGCATGTACCACCATGCCAAGAAGGTATATTTTCTTAAAACACTAAATTACTTCTACATAATTCTTACCATTCCCAATTCCTTCCTGAAACAAGGTTACAGAAATACAGATTTCTACATGTTACTGTCCTGTGCTTCCACACTTTTCAGGTAATAAAATTATGAATAGCTGCCTCAGAGAAGTATTGATTATTAGTAAAAATTAATGTGCTATGAAATATATAAAGAAGAAATACATTTAAGTTTCAACAATTATCCATTCTTGTCAGACAGTACAAGAACACTATGTCAGGAGACATATTAGTGCCACTATAACTTTGGGATGTTATTTCCCTATGGACATAAATTCTCTCTAATGGTAAAATCTGACCTGGGACCTAGGATTTATGGCTTCGAAGTAAAAGAAATTTTATTGGGTTCAGAGGGAAAATGTACTTTGGCAAGAGATAAAGAAGAGGTAGAATTGGGTGCAGAAGCTTGATGAGTTGGGAAGGGGAGAGAAGGTAATGAATGCTCTCTAGATAATAGGCTGGATACAGTTACAGAAGATATTTCATTTTGGATGTAATTATTTAGATCTGAAATGACCCCTGAAAGCTCGTGTATTGAAGGTTTGATCCCCAAGACAGCAGTGTTCAGAGGTGGGCCTTTTGGAAGGTGATTGAATCATAAGGGCTCTGACTTCATCAATGGATTAATCTATTGATGAATTAATAATTTAATAGTCTGTTAGGAGGTGGCGAAAACTTTAGGAGGTGGGGTCTAGTTGGAGGAAGTAGGTCACTGGGAGTGTACCTTAGAGGGTATTCTTTTTCCCTAGAATATCTCTTACTCTCCCTTTCTTTCTCCCTCCCTCCCTACCTACCTTCCATTCCCAGCTGCCATGAGATGAGCAGTTTTATTCTACCACAAGTTCTTGCCATGATGTTCTGCCTCATCACAAGCCCACAGCAATGGGGGCCAAGCAACTATGGACTGAAACCTATGGAACCATGAACCAAAATAAATCTTTCCTCCTTTAAGTTGTTTTCCTCACGAATTTTGTCATAGCAATGGAAAGTCAACTAACACAGATATATAATTATCTTGTAAGGTTAATTCTACCAGGCTCCTATTCTTTCAAAATGGAAAACTGGGTATTATAGGTACAGACATAATGATTATCAATAATTTGGGGTTTGTGCTCCAGAATTAGGATAAACCCTGAGAAGACAATCCTTAAGTCCTTTCCTATGACTTTTCAAATTTCCACTCTAAAAGAGACAACTAAAGGTATATATTTTACTACATTTTAATTTATTTAGAACTTTATTGCTTATAAAATGATTTTGAAAGGGGATTGATTGTAATTTCTTTCTTTCTTTTTTCTTTTTGGTATCAGGGGTTGAATCCAGGGGCACTTAATCACTAAGCCACATCCCCAGCACAGTCTATATTTTTTATTTTGAGACAGGGTCTCACTAAGTTGTTCAGGGTCTTGCTATGTTGCTGAGGCTAGCTTTGAACCTGTGATCCTCCTGCCTCAGCTTCCCAAGCCATTGAGATTACAGGCATGTGAGACTGCGCCTGCAGTAATTTCTTATAGTTACAATATAAACAACGTTGGGTTTACTTTAGGTTTTCCCCAAAGATTAACATTTTAGGACAGCAAATTTGGTGGGGTTTTTAGAATCTATTTTGAGCTAAAATTGATTAGCACTTTTGGAAGAACATATGACAAATTGCTTGACTGATCATAGTAAATCATACCGTGTAATGGCATTAAAATAACATGAGCATGAAACAGGTATTTTGGAGTGGGGAAATAATTAAAGCAGAAAAGAAAGCCCTCTGCCTGCCCTTCCCCTCAGCTGAGGAATGCTCATAGACCCTATCCCATTAGGCTACTAAGCTCTTCCCCAGAAGCCATGAAGCCTCGTAGTCTCAAGGTTTAGGTGATCTGCACCAGCATTTATGTGTGTGTGTGTGTGTGTGTGTGTGTGTGTGGTGGGGGAGGGGGCTGTCCCTGGCTTTTAGTAACAGGGAAAAAAAGTAAAAAGCAGAAAGTAAATCATGTTTTTGCTTTTAGGGTTTGAGTAGTGACAGTCAATTCAACACATTTACTAGGTAGTACCTCTCATAGAATTAATATGAGGCACTACAGTGGAAAAGACAGATGAATGAGCCTAGAGCCTTGTTTGTTATGGTTTGGATCTTAAATGTCCTCCAAAGGTTAACTAAAAGCTTGGTACCCAGCTGATGGTACTATTGGGAGGTGGTGGAAACATTAGCAGGTGGGGCCTATCTGGAGGAGGCAGGCCACTGCGGGTGTGCCTTTGTGGGGTTTATTTTGTCCCTGGTCCATCTTTTGCTCCCTTTCCACTTCCTGACCCCCATAAGGTGAGCATCTTTGTTCTATCGCACCCTCCTGCCATAATGCTCCAACTTACCACAGGCTCAAAATGAATGAAGTTAAGTGATTGTGGACTGAAACCTCTGAATCCATGAAACAAAATAAATCTCTCCTGTAAGTTAATTTTTCTCAGGTATTTTGTTACAGCAATAAGTAGCTGATTAATACACTGTTCTCACAGTGCTCAGAGTCTAGTGGGGAAAATAAGTCATAGATAAATTTTAATGTAGTTGTAATATACTGAAAGAGAGGCAGGAAGTTTCTTTGAGAGTCCCAAATGATCAGCAATTATTCCATTTCTAAAGAGGAGTGAGATCATGGAGGGCTTCACTAGAAGCAGCAGCATCTGAGATGAAGATCCTTGAAGGATGATCTTTCAGAAAATGTGGATAAGGAAATAGAGTGGAGAGAAAGGCATTCTGGGTTAAAGGACCTTTGTAAAGTGCCATGAGTCTCCTCTTTACTTCAGTCTATCTTCTAAGCAACTGCTATGAAATCATAGGCCTGATGAACAGCCTTAATATTTTCTGTTTAACTTCACATACAATACTCTTTTCAATCTTCAGCTTCTTAAGTGGTATTCTTTTCTTTCTGTTTGTCTTCTCCTATACTCCTTAATATTCTAATCCTCTCCACTCTTATTATGTGATACCATTTTTTGTTTCCAGGTATCTTGTATTGATATTCTCTCTGACAGGAATGCCTTTCCACTTCCTCTATTCTTTCTCTTCCGCTCTTTCACCTACCTATCTTCTTCTCTACTCAAGTTTTCTTTGACACTTTTCTTGACTCTTACCACTCCAAACAAAATTAGTCTCGGTCCATCTCTGGCTCTCAAAGAACTTTGATCTCCTCTGTGTTTATCCATTACTTCTTTATGTCTGATACCTCCCAAAGACTAAATGGCCCTGCTCAACTCCAAAGAGCCTAGCTTAGAATATGGTATGCACTCTGTAAATGTTGGTTTAAAATGATGTTGGAGGAAAAAATGGGGGAGAACTCAGGAAGCAGTTAAGAATTTTGCTGAAATAGGTACACTTAAGAAAATATGGCTGAAAAGATAAATTGAAGCTACACTGTGAAGGTCAATTAAACTGTAATTCAGGAAGACACTAAAACATTTAGACTAGTGGAGAACATTAGGACCAATGAGAATGGGGGAGACAAAAGTAGTGAGATAGGATAGGAGATAATGTTCAGGTGTGAGATATTAAGATGATCAAAATTAGGGAGGAGGAAATAGAAAGGAAAAGAAGATATAGATTTAAGTAGAACTGTAGACATGTGCTGTAGAGACCTGGAAAATAATTTAGATATGACAGACAAGGGAGCAATACTCAGCATATAGAGAGAAGAGATATGTAAAGGAATTAATAGATGGTTGTGAAGGAAGCATTACAGGTGGTTGGGTTCCAGGACAGAGTAACTTTGGAAATATCTATGGCAGAATATTTATGGGAATAAAGCAAGTTGAATGAATATAAATCTAATTGTTATGTTCTATATGGCAATAAAGCTAAACTAGGGCCTCAGATGTCACACCTGAAAAGGAGCAAGGGATCAACAAGCTGTTACAGATGGGGAATCTAATGTTTGGTTAGTGATGCAATGAAGCAAGGAGATGTTGTAGCAAACAGGCCCATGGAAGATTTTCCAGGCTAGTCCAACTAGTTTTGTCTAAACTTATTCTTCCTAGACCAGTTCCACTAAGCAGAAAGGAGTACAGAATTAGCAACAGTACAGAGCACATTCTTATATATAATTCTGCTTGGTTAATTCCATTTTATGGTACCTACTAGTATTCCAAGACCCTAGGTTAGAAATAAGTACTTAAATAATGCTTTTTTGTGGAATACTGGTGATTGAACCCAGGGGCATTTCACCAGTGAGCCACATCCCCAGTTCTTTTTACTTTTTATTTTGAGATGGGGGTCTCATTAAGTTGCTCACCAAGTTGCTGAGGCTGGCTTCAAACTTAAATCCTTCTGCCTCAGCCTCCTGAGTCGCCAGGATTACAGGTGTGTACTACCACACCCAGCTTAAATAATGATTTTAAGTACAGAAAAAATGTTTAAATATGCAGCCATACAATTTTAAAATACATTAAGGTTGAGGAGGACATCAAAAAGTGATGATCACAGATAAACTCCAAAGGATTCTATGTATCTCAAAAGTATAGTATGAATCTAATTTCATCTTTAACGATAAACATTCTAAAATTCAAAAGATATGCACAAAAACTCATATAAAAGAGGTGATACTGAGCAAAAAACAACACAAGCACTAATTAGCTGAGTGTCCTCAGACAAGTTTTTTCCCCCCTCTGTTCCCAGTTTTCCCCTCTGCATCACTGGGAACTGAACTCATTTCCTTGTGTATGCTAGGCAACTGCTCTATCACTGAGCTAAATCCTAGACATGGTACAAAATTTTATTAGCTATACAATAGGGTAGATGAACTAGATTAGCCTCTTCTATCTATGAATAATCTACACAATTCATTTAATTTTCATTTTTAAAACTTGGAATTAATTACATGTATAAGAAAAAATTGACACATATAAAGAGTTGATTTAAGTTTTCTGTGATAATGAGATAAGCCTAAGATATACACCCTTTCTATCCATTCTTTACTTCCTTCTATCTCATGTCTCTTTCTGTATCCCTTCAATTTTTTAACATATTCATACCTCTATTCTGTCAAAGGCAGAAAGTAGGGTGCTGCTGCTGGTGACAGGGCTCTGTATGTTCCAACTGCCTTTAGTTTTGGTAGCCACCAATGTGATGATCTCTTTGCCATCGGAATCTTAGGCAGAAATCATAGTGACTGCATTTTTGTTCTAGCTTAGTGGCTCAACATTTGGGTCTCCCTTCCTCCTTATTTCTCTCTTTCCCTACCATTCTTATAAGCACCACCTTGTGGCATCACTCTAAAGAGATTTCTAAGAAGAGCAGTTTCATAAGATCATAAACCAATGAAAGAGTACATTAAAATGCATTGTCTATGTTAAAGCACTATCAAATGCTATTAGAAAACACAATATTTGGTAAGATCTGAATTAGTAACAGAAAGAATAAGCGGAGGTACTTATGGGATCAGTTCAGGAATAGCCAGCCTCCCCATAAGTCTTAACTTATAAACATTTATAGCATAGGCAGCTCAACTTTACAGGCACATCTGAGAGACCCTTTGCCTTTGCAAAATAATTTTATTTTTAGGATTTCTGTTCTCTCTCTCTCTCAAGTCCTAGGAATGGTAGTGCTGTCCAATCACTTTCAGATATTTTTTTCTGAAGGAAGTCCCTTTCTTCATGACTCTAGACCCACATGGGCAGTATAACAGCACATCTGGCACAAAGAGACAACCTGGAATGCCCCTATTGGTATGTGCAAGATGATGAGTCCTTGGAAGGACTATGTAATTGTCACTTGGCACTTTATGAGAATGAGTTTATACTAGAACTGTGTCCTAACCACAGACTGCCTTTGTTGCCAGGCAGCACTGAGTTACATTTAATGTTTGAATTCAATAACTTTAGGCTGAATTATCTTTTGACTTTCTCCATATGGTTCTAATCTCTTTTCTTATTACTAATCTATCCTGTTAATTGCATTTTAAAAATGTTATTAAAATCTTTCCAGAAATATAATCACTGAACCACAGGGCTGGAAGGATCTTGGAAGACAGTATAATCCCAAATTCCCCATTTTACAAGCAGGGTAACCAAGTCCCTGAAAGGGGATAGTACTTGCCAATATCACACAGTGTGCTGGTAACATTTATACATATTTGGATGTGTGTTACCTTCTGGTCTAGAAATATTCCCAGTGGTACCAAATGAAATACGTTATAAATAAAAATCACCACTAATCAGAGAGCTAACATTTCTTGTTTGGAGGAATGTTGTCACAAATAAGAAAGCTTCTCTTGCTTATCCCAAGACAGGAAGTGGAAGGAGTGGGAGAAAAGCCCAAATCCATCTGGGAAGGAGGCACTGCTCTTCTACCCTCTGGATTCTAGAGCTCTGGGTTGTCACCCCAAGGCATACTCATCTATGCACCACCTTTCTCTACTACAAATACACACACACATACACACACACACACACACACACACACACATTTGAGTACACTCAAAAAATATTGTTGCCTTTTATCTTCCATTGTGGAAGAAGGATGCCATACAAAGGACCAGAAGTTGGAAGATGAGCAGAGCTTGGAGTTCTTTTTATCTCAAAGTACTAAAATGAATTCAGCTATTTTATAATGCTCAGTTAAAACACCATTTGAACATTTTTGGAGGAAGTAGAGGGACCAGGGATACCAAGACAAGTTAAACATATTTTTTTTTGAAAAGGGGTGTTCATCATAGTAGTTCTTTTATTTTTTCTTCTTTTGTGGTGCCAACGGGAGTTAACTCAGGACCCTGTGCATGCTAGGCAAGTGCTCTGCCACTGAGCTATACCTTCAGCTTAGATCAGCTCTTTTTAGGTAAGTAGACAAGAATCATCTACAAATAGTTCCAAGTAAACTGAAGACAGTGAATAACCTAATAAAAAACATCTCATGAGCAAAAGTATTACAACTATCCTGGCTCAGCAATCAATCTTGATCTTACTGTAGGGCCAACATGTGCTGAGCTAGTTATTATAGCTAACTGGGAACCTCAGTTTTGCCATTCATAAAATCTGTGTCTTTTTTCTTAATTTTAGAGATAGATCCAACATCTTCCAAGCATGTGTATTTTAAATAGGGGTACTCTCCCTATATTCTAAGTAGTGAAGAACAGTACAGTTCAACATTGATGAAGACCTGTGTATCTCAGGCTTTGTTGAGTGCCCCACTTCTTTACCTCTTTTGGCTATATGGAAACCAAGTGAAAATAGCTTGCTGGAAGTCTGGGACTATCACATGAGTGTGGACATATGTTAAGTTTTTCCACATTTATTAAATATCTGTTTTATATGATAGACTATGCCATGAGGCAAACAGAAGTGAGAAACACAAGCTCTATCCTTATGGCACTTATAGCCTTGGAAAGGTAGGAGTGTACTTGGCAAAGCAGTTGTCCCTCTTTGGGATGAATCTTAGTTTGGCTCAAATATTTATTTCTATATTTTGATTTTACTTTCAAATTATTCTAGTAGTCTTGTTAATCCTCAGGGAAGGTCTTCCACATGATGGTCCAACTTGGACTTTCATCAAGGAAAAAAATTCCTTTGGTCCATATGCCCAGGTCCCAGAGAAAAATGAATTTATCTCTGATCAGGCCACGAAGACAAGTGCAATTTCCAACTTAACTCTGGTCTTGCTCTCCTGAAGTATGCAGATGCTAGGCAATCCATACCAAGTGGTGACACTACTGTTTCACATTCTTCACCACTGTCATCACACTCCTTTTGCAGATATACTTGTAGAACTGTCCTCTAGTCACTCTCAAACTGATAAGCTGGTAGGTGCCTGTACATTTTCACAGCCAGGAGACCTATCACTGCCAACAGAGGACCCAGGCATCCTCCACCTGTAAGAAAACTCCATCAGGGTATTTATAGGTTTACTAGCTACTTATATATGGATAAAACACTTTAAGATGAGTTTATCTATAAAATATTTTTACAACTTATAATTTTTATTCAACCCAGGAAAGGAGAATTTCAATAACCCCACAAAAGCACCACGAACTGGATGACATATACTGTAAGTCCATCTCTCTCTCATCCCCATTGGAAGACTTTTTAACTTATATTCTTTCAATTTTCTTTTTTAAAAATTTTTACAGACTGAATTTTGATTCATTGTGCACAAATGGGGTCCATCATTTTGTTTCTATGGTTGTGCATGATGTAGATTTCTTATGGATATACACAGCAGTTGTGTTCATCCAGACAAACTCAGACATGCATGGAAATCAATTTCAGTTCATTATTGCTTTCCCTCCTGTCCTCCCACTACCCTTCTCCTTCCTTTACTCTACTAGACTTTTTTTTCACTCATCTATTAATTTATATTTGATTGGTTCTTTATGTAATCTTATCCTTCCTTCCCCCTTTCCTTTATTTTACTCTAGCTTCTGCATACTAGTCATACTAGTCATACTAGTTACATTTCAAGTGCTCAGTAATCACATGTGGCTAGTGGTTACCACAATGGATAGAACAGATACAGAACATTTTCATTATCACAAAAGGTCTAATAGATAGCACTGTTATTCTTACTCCATAATCATCTAGTTACTTTCTCTATTTGTACAGGCTTGCCTAGTGTTTTATTTATCTTATTAGTCTCAGATGAAAAGGGTTGATGTCATCACATTCTTGAATTCATCAGTGATCCAAGCAAAGCTTTTCTTTTTCCATTATTCATTTATTCTTCCATAGGTAACCATTCTAATGTGGTAAATGTATACCTTTGTATAAGTTCATTTAAAAGGTTTATTGTTATGTGTGCATATTTAAAGTTTATATGTAAGTGGTGTCATGCTATAGATCTCATTCTTTTAATTTTTATTACAAACCATATTTTAAAGACTCATTCGCACTTCCATGTATATATCTAATTTGTTGGTTTTATTGGCTGCATAATGCTCAATGTTATGTACCTACCACATTTTACCTATTTACTTTCATTATGGTAGATGCCAGAACACCTGGTCCAGCACTTTATAGAACTCATCATAGAAGTTCCTAGCTTCATAGAAAATCTTCAAAGAAAATCCTAGCTGAAAGTATCTGTTGAGTATGTGACCTCATTTTTAATTGCAGGTATCATAACTCCCTGGAATATAGATCCTTGTCCTGACCTTTTTAGTATTGTAACTTACTGTTATTACTCTTGGATTATTACTGATCACTTCCATTTTTCGCTTGGCACTGGTCCAATACAAGGTTTATATCCTATTTTTAATTTCAAAAATTGATTTTCCATTGGTCTTCAGGTTAGCTCTGATTCCCTGGACTTAGGTTTATATGTTCAGGAAGTCCCTCTTTTGTTTATTTCAGACTCTTCCTACATCTTTTCTTTGCCTTGCTGCCATTCAAGACTCAGTGTGACAAGAAGTTTTCTGGCTAAAGTTTTTACTGAGCAGTGGGGGTTAGAACCTAATGGAGACAGAGTTGTTACACTGACAGCTTGAGATGTCCAGAACCTAATGGGAGGTTTCATGTTCTCTGTTAGCTTGACACACCAGGGAAATAACCTTTTAATCCAGTGCAGCATATTTCATTTATTGTAGTGTTATCCAGTTCAAAGATGTTATGAAAAACATCCCCAGAGAGATTTAAGATTTCAAAAACATCCTGAGTTTGAACTTAATTCAACTACTCCAGAAGGCTAAAACAATGGAAGATGACCTTTTAGGCACTTCATATGCCAGGCACTGTTGGGCCAAATAATGTCATGCGAAATTAGGATGTTTGTCTCCTTTGGGAAAAGGGGGTAGGTGGGAAGGAGGGGTTGAGGTTATGGGTTTTAATTAAAATCACCTGTCAGTACTAATAATCTAACATTAAAATTAATAATCTACAAGATACAAAGAAGGAACTGAACAGAGGACACATGATGTCATTAAGGTGGCAGAAATGAAATGAATGTATGTTCTAATCAACTTTGATAAGCAGTATAGACAAATTGGAACACAATGAGAGTCCAGAATAAGAGGACTCAAAACTGATTTTTAGGTCAGGGGCGAAAAATTCAAGAAATGTGTTTTCTGTCTTCAAATACACCAATAACAAAAGAGTGTTTAAACATATTTAATTAGACCACAATGAGAAGTAACTGAGGGAGGAAGACTGTAGATCAACATATGGATCAATGGAAATGTCTGAAGATGAAATGGGTGTTGTGGGAGTGTAGATAAGAAAAAAGTGAATTCTCTTTTATTGGAAGTATTCAAGAAGAGGATGGGCAACAATTTGGCAATATTAAAGAACAGATTTAAGCAGTGGATAGAGGAGCTGAACTGAATGACTTTATGTGACAGGAAGAGAATCAGCTGTATGAACCTAAAACAAATTCAATGAGATTTTTAAAAGACATAAAAGAAAATACAACAAAGCTAATAAAATTGAGTCCTACTCAAGCTACCCAGCCATATGTATGAGAAAGGAATAACAGAAGATATTCCCACACTCTTACACTGAATACAGCCTTGGCTATAGGCCCAAAGCAACAAGGACCGTGGCCTCTCTTCCCAGGGACTCATGCCATGTTTGGGGCATGCTTTTATAAAGGCCAAGGGGCTTTGGGCACTGGAGCAATACTTCAGGTTCAAAAAAATCTTAAAGACTCTATGTTTAAGTTTTTAAAAAATTTTCAGTCAAAATCATGATAGTTTTTCCAAGACAATGGAAAACTGGCCTAGGTAGATGAAGGTTTTTGCCTTTGGTGTCCTGGTCCCACTTTCCCCCATCTTAAAAAGTGTATTTTCCAGGAAGATTCTACCACGTTTCTTCAGGGCTGTGTGCAGAGTTTGAAAACCAGAGGAAGTGACACTCCACCTGTCTGGATTTTATTGCCTGCTGTACTCTTCAATTTCCTTTGTAGCCTGGACTCGATTACAATCAAGGTTTGCAGAAGGCAAACAACATGCAGTGAACCTGCCACAGTGCCAATTAAGTGCAAACATACTCTGCAAATTTAAATTAAAATCAAATGCCAACTCAATGAAAAGAAACTAAAAACTTCCCCAGAAATTATGAAGAAATAAAGGCAGAGAGTATAAAGAAAAGAACTTGCTTTCCGTTTTAGCAATGCAGCCTTAGCCCCGTAACATAACATTCTATCATCTCTCACATCTGCAAACTCAATACCTTTACCAAATTGTTTATGTTCCAGCACATTTATAATCAGGATGTCTTAAAGTTGATTTCATAAATTGTATTTGATGACACAAGGCTGCTTTATGTTTCCAAGACAACAAATGCACTTTGCCCCAGTCACCAGTAAATCATGACTATTTACAATCTTCAGGTCTGTGGAGGGCTGTGAAAATCAAGAATTTCAAACCAACCTTAGGGTTACAATCCCAAACTAGCTACCTACCTGCTACTCTTATACATCCCTTTTAATGCCTAGTATAGAGTTTAGTAAATATGTTTCATTTTTTTCTCCTCTATCTATAATTATTTTAGTTCTAAAGGCTGGTGGTACACAATAATAGTGATAAATAATAGCAATAGTTAATAAGTAGTGTTGTCTTCTTTTGGAGATAGGGTAGAGAAAGAAATTAGTATTGAATGATGTCAGTAGACTGGGTTCTAGTCTCATCTCTGCCACTTGGTAGTTACATGATGCTGGATACATCATTTAAACTCTCCAAGCTACACTTTCCTCATATGTCAAGTAAAAAAGCCAGTTACCTCATAGGGTTACTGTGAGAGTTAAATTTTATATATATATAAAATATATATATAATATATATATTTATATATATGTAAAACAGTATAGCACCTGACTCATAGGGGGTCCTCAAAAGTGTAGTTCTTATCTTCTTGTTCCTACTCCTGGAAAGCTGATGACAATATCTCTGCTGCCTTGTCCCTCCAGCACTTCCTTGATGAAAGGAAAAAACCCTTTAATTTCCATGAATTACTCCATTTACCTTCTTTTACCCAATGACAACTTCTATCTTGGTTATTATTCCACTCATCTACACTAAAAGGAGAAATCAGGTTTCCTGTGATATCTCTAGAGTCATCTGTTGCTTGTGGACACAAAGAAACAGGATTTTCTTGGCGGCTCATAAGTCATTAAAGTTTTCACTCTAAAGTCGTCAACTTCTTGCCCCTTTAGATATCCACTGTCCCATGTAAAAGCTTACATAGCTCCTTATTTATATTTTTTAATGGTAGCTATTTCTTGGGAGGATATCTGGGGTGTGTGTTGGGGGAGGAGAAATCAGGCTACAATTATACTTTTTAGCTAGCAAAAATAAATCAGATGGTGATGAAATCCCAGGAGAAAACATAGATTAAAGTCTGCACTTTCTAAATCTGTTACTCAACTAAACACAGCTGTTAAAGATGAAGTATTTGTATATCTATAATAATGCTGCCATTAGTATTCAGACACGATGTTAGTAACCCTCCCCATTCCAAAGATGTGTACTCAGAAGAACTTTCTCTAGGGGTAGGGGTAAATTCTACACTTATTTATACATAAGCTTACCTGGTTACACTTTCTAGACACAGTAAGGGAAAGAGATTAACATTTAGTGATACTCTACAAAGCACTTTAAATGTATTTATTACTTCAGTTCAAACAACAGTCTTATGAGATAGTTATTATTGCCTTTAATAGAAAAGGAAATGAGCTTAGAAAAATTTGAGTAACTCTTACAGGTCCACCTTGCTGAGGACTCAAACTCAGTACTAAGTTATCCCAAAGTTCATGGTTCTGCCACTCATCACAGGCTTCTATGGCTAAGGGCCACAGAAGTCAGCTAACTCACCCCAAGACTGAAAGGGCAACCTTTCACTCTAACATGCTGCTCTCAACAATCAACAATCCTTCCATATAAAACATGCCTTGAAAGAAAAGGAGAGAAGAGGTTGCAGTAGGTTTTTAACTTAAAGAACATCTGATACACTCAAACATTGCTGGTGGGGTTGCAAATTAGTGCAGCCACTCTGGAAAGCAGTATGGAGATTCCTCAGAAAGCTTGGAATGGAACCACCATTTGACCCAGCTATCCCACTCCTTGGCCTATACCCAAAGGACTTAAAATCAGCATACTACAGAGATACAGTCACATCAATGTTCATAGCTGCTCAATTCACAATAGCCAGATTGTGGAACCAACCTAGATGTCCTTCAATTGATGAATGGATAAAGAAACTGTGGTATATATATACAATGGAATATTACTCCGTCATAAAGAATGATAAAATTATGGCATTTGCAGGAAAATGGATGAAATTGGAGACTATCATGCTAAGTGAGATAAGCCAATATCTAAAAACCAAAGGACAAATGATCTTGCTGATAAGCAGATGATGACACATAATGGGGGGTGGGAGGAGTTAGTGTTAGGGTTAGGGTTACGTTTAGGGTTAGGGTTAGGGAGGGGGGCAAGAATGGAGGAAGGAAGGACTGTATAGAGGGAAAAGAGGGGTGGGAGGGGTGGGGGGAAGGGAAAAAATAACAGAATGAATCAAACAACATTACCCTATGTAAATTTATGATTACACAAATGGTATGCCTTGACTCCATGCACAAACAGAGAAACAACATGTATCCCATTTGTTTACAATAAAAAAAAAAGAAAAAAAAGAACATGTGAAATAAGCATTTCTCTGGAGTATTTTTGTCAGGTCAAACTTACCAAAAGAAACACAATAGTGTCTTATCCAAGAATACACTTTCACACATCTAAGAAAGTTTTATTTATTATTTTTCCAATGCCACTCCTAAAGTTAAGGAATTAGTAAGTGAATATGGTAACAGCAGTACAAGAGGGCTTTACAGTTTAGCTATCTATCACACGCATCCTGACATTTGAATATCACCAAACCGTGAGTCGGGAAAATAATTACCATCTCGATTTACAGATGTGAGAACTAAGGACTAAGGAGGAAGTAACATAAAGTTGATGAGATGAGTCTGGCTGGGTCAATCATGAATTGTATCTTCTCTTTAATACATTTTAATTTTGAGACAGGGTCTTACTATGTTGCCCAGGTTGATCTTGAACTTGTGATCCTCCTGCCTCAGCCTCCTAGGTAGCAGGAGTTACAGACATGTGCCACTGGGCCTGGTTCTCTTTAGTGCATTTTTTAAGTAGGGGAGTGACATGAACAAAGTGGTACTTTGGAAAGATCAGTCACTATGAATCACAAGAGTCAGGACAGTAGACAAAAGGAATGCAGGACTAGGAGTCAGGGGCTCTAGGTTAAATCATGGCTTTATTACCTTAAACTTTAGTACGTGACTCTAAAGTGAAGATGAAGATCCCTCTTTTCTATTTAATAAGACTGTGGGAGCTCAGATGAGAGAAATAATGAGAGTGATTATTAGGTCTTTCTTCCTTGAAAGAAATCAGACTTTTGGTGACTAGAGGAGTTAGTTTTTAATAAATATTCTATGGATTATACATTCTGTTGTTACTTATGATACATAAGTACATATCTACTTATACATGTCATGTATAAGTACATGTCATATCTACTTGGAGGATTCTCAGTGAAGAAATAAGACAATGGCTTACCAAAAATTATGCTCTGTACCTTCTGGATACTTTTAGGTAGGTACTTTACTTGAATCAGTTGAGAGCTAGATGACTGTGATAGAATTGCTGACTCTCTCCATATTACATAGCATATTTTCTCTGAACTCAAGGGACCACTAGAGCCCAAAGAAAGAGGCTTCATTTAAAGGCCAAGATACCAGTAAGAAGGCAAAAATTGGGGTTATGAGTCATAGAAGAGAGAGGTGCAGGGAAATGTCTCCTAAAATGCCATTATGCCATTATGGGGTGAGGGATGAAGAAAAAGAATATCTGCACACTCATGTTTTGATATTTTCCCAGTGCTAGATAACCGAATTAGCTCTCATTACATACCTAGATAAAAATCTCATTGTATACCTAGATAAAATGGGTCCACTCTTAGGCTGGTCTATGGAGTACAGACAAATAGCATCATTTTGACACCTGTTAAAAGACTTCTTTTGGGGGAGATGTGGACTTTTATTCTGATCCTAGTTGTTTTTACTCCCCTATTCTGACTCCATCCCTTATTGCCCCCCTTTCATTTTTGCTTCAACTATTTTCTAATTTTCTGGTCTCAGTCAATTCTGTGCTATAATTCACCTCTTCTGCTCACAAAATGTTCCAACATTTATAACAGTTATGAACTAATTGTACCACATTCAGATAGGGCATTCCCATCTCCATTCTTACCCCATAATATGCCTGAATGTCTGAATTGGTGTGTGTGTGTGTGTGTGTGTGTGTATGTGTGTGTGTGTGTGTGTGTGTTTTGGCTAGGATGCTGGGTATTGAAAAGGTGAAAGCCAGTATTATAAGGACAGTACCTTAAATATGATCCAGTTATTAAAGATCTAGAATCCCTACTGAAAAATACATCACAGAATCAGTTTGTGATTTTGCTGATGCTTTGCTCACTACTGAACTTGCTCTGTTTAGGTTCTTGGAAGACAAAAAATTAGACTAAAGAGCTGGATTTTTTGATCCAAGTATATGAAGAGCTGAAAATTTTTCAGATAGGTTAACATGACAAAGTTTGCTGCTATTTCTTGCCCATGCCCCCTGCCTAAGTACAAGGGCTCAATCCTGTCACCTCAAGGTGGTGGCTCTAACTGCTGACACTAACTAAAATATCTGTAAGTCACCCAAACATTTGTCACCAATAAACTATGAAGTGAAAGGCAATATAGCAATTTGTTTCTATTTCAATGGAGTGGCCATGGTAGGTTCAACATTGTGTTACCTGCTAAATTACTCTGGAGAATAGCATGGTGCCTTAGAGCCAGCGTTCTCCAAACACTTAATTGTAGCTAGTGATTTATTTGGTATTTTCCATACAATTTATTTATACTGAAAACACTATTTATTTACTTATTTATGCAACCATAAAAATGATAACGGGCAAGGGGGCAAGAAGTACATAGAAGTTTATATGGAAAAGGTATGGTGGCCTTTGTACTCCCTTAGACCAAATCCTGACACCACTGAACAAAGCAGAAAACCCATCCAAGAAGAAGGAGGATTTCTCCAAAAATATGAGAATGCCATAATTTCTCCATGTACTGAGGATAAATGGATATTGTGTGGTATGCATGAACAGGCTGCCTAGACAGCATTTGCAGGTGAACAGCAATAAACAACTCTTTCTGTCAATGTATCCCACATGGTATCTTTCATTCTTTCTTGAGCTCTTTCAAGTGAAGCTACAGTATAGTTAAGGTCCATGAGGAAATGTAGATTTTGGACATTGGAGTCACATCACCCTTGTGAGTAGAATCATTTTATTCATAGAGAGTACGATTACCTTACATATTACAATGATTAAGTCAGTTTTTAAAGGTTACAGATACAGTATTTCCCAAGGACAAGTTGTACATTGAATTTACTAGCTGCCGGAGGAATATACATTGGATTTACTCCTCCAACATAACCTCAACTCAATTACAGGCAGTTCAATAAACTGAAATCCAGCTGCTGATGGGACTGGTTAAATTCTACACATTAGAAACTACTTAAACAGTAAGCTGGGAAAACGTACCTTTAAATGTATGCAAGTTTAACACTAAACTGCAAGTTTAGTATGCAAGTCCTTTAAATGTATGCAAGTCCAACACTAAACTGATCAGTTCCCTCAAGATGTCTAATGATAAGGGGATTAATATTAACCCAATACCTACTGTGTGCTGGAAACTTCATACTGATTTGCATTTAACCCTTACAAAACCCTTGCCACAGATGGTAGGAATTAGCAGTAATATTTTACAAATGAGAAAACTAAAGCCTCTCAGAGAGTTTAAGTAACTGGCTCAAAATCATATAGCCTTACCATTATCCAGGCCAACTGTTCAGGTCACACAAAGATATTTTAAAGGAGAGAAGAAAGGTAGGTGTGTGTGTATGTGTGTGTGTGTGTGAAAGTGAACAGCACAAATTGTTACTTCAATATTTTCTCTTTTTCCATATTTTTTTCATGTTTTCCATGTATTTCCCCTTTGATTTATGGTCTTTTTGTGCTGGTGTTTTGCTAAGTTTATCTTTGGCACTTCCTTAATTTTTTTTTCAGAGACAGCAGAGGCCTTCATTTTAACCCAGTTACACTAAAACAAATGCCAAGTCTACCAGCTCTGGGAACGCCTGGGGAGGAAAGTTTCTTACACATCTTTGCTGCTGGAAACAGGTCAGATACAGAAGCCATTCACTGATTTAACTCTGAGAACCTATCACATTTTAAGCCTATATGCTGACAATTGAATGTCAAAAATTTTTCACCAAAATCACCTATGATGCCAGAATTCTGACAGATCGATAAAGTATAATTGACGGATTGATAAAGTTATTATTGTTCTCTCTTTTTGGGCCATTTCTTGTTTTCAATAGTCTTTCTCCATGCCTACCACCACATCCTACATGAAGAGTTAGCAAATAGGTTTTGGTAGTAGATGCCTATCTTTAATTCACCCTACTTGTTACTTCATTACAAACTCTTTTCTCATCAGTCTCCTGGCTCAGGAACTTACAATGTGTCACCACTTCTTATCATATCAAATTCATCTCCTTCCACAGTCTCTCTCCACCATACTTCATCCACCTTACCTGGCACCATGCAAAGCACTTGACATGCTCCTCCCATCTCAGAAAGACTCCTGTCCTTACTGTTTCAACATAGGCAAAATCTTTTTGCCTTCTTCCTCTCAGCCTCTTCAAATCTGGCCCCACCTACATTGATCTCTACTTTTACTGAATGCTTTTTGTTGCAAGCCATTCAACACCTCATGCTATAGTGCTTTAGATATTTTTTCATTTCTTCAACAGAAAACTTATTTTTCTATGTTTTATGGACTTACCCAGAATATGAGATCCTGGAAAGCAGGCTTTTAGGATTTTATGTCAACTACCATATCATGCTCCTAAGCACAGAACTGGGCCTGCAACAAGGGATCTTTAAGTCCTTGCTGCTCATTTCCCCAAAGGTATTTTTGGAGGAATTGGGACACAGATTTATACACTTTAAGTTGGAGATGACTGGAAGAATATAAATTCAATTTTCATCTAAATTTGTTACACTTTACTAATTGCTTTTAACATACTTCCTCTGTTAGAGCCAGTCTGCTTAATTACTCCTGGACATTCTTTTGGGAATTTCACCAAGATACCAAAGGAAAATGAAATCTAACTACATTCAAGTGATGTAATTGCTATTGGCCTTTGTATCAAACACAGATAAAGTTTGAGTGTTTTTCTTTTCTAAAGTTAACTTTAATCAAATTGTCCAAATGAACTGAGCCTAAGCAAACCTGGGTGTATACATAGGTCTGGAACTATATACCACATGATCAAGTTGGATGTGATAAAACTTTGTGCTTTTTGACTAACTGATAAAACCACCATACATATATATGTGTGTGTGTGTGTGTGTGTGTGTGTGTACATGTATGTGTATATATATATACCCACACACATAACCTACAGCATTTTTTAGGTTATAAAATATTTCACATGTTATTTCATTCGATCAGTACACTAAAACTATGAAGCAGGTATTATCTCTCTTGTGGAAGATAAAATAAACTCAGAGTCAGAGAAATTAAGAACCTACCAAGCCTTCAAGTTAAAAAGTGATAAAAAAAAGACATGAGGTAGGGGTATAGAGAAGTTGTGTAGAGAAGGGAGGACACAGCATGGGGGGTTGCCTTGGTGACTCAAGTGAAGAATCAACTATGTGCTAGGTACTGTCACATGATACAGATATAAACCACAATCCTTAACCTAACAGTATATAAATGGGTGAGAAATACATGTAACTGTTAGTTAAAAGAAATGAAAACTAAGTCCAAAAGACCTATGAAGACCTATGTTCTTTCCATTATTCTACATGGCCTCCCATAAGTCTGCTGCAAAGACCCAGCTCCCACTTACCACCTTCTTTAGCTTTTAGATGCACATTTTGGTATGGTTATGGAGTTGACTTTAGTGAAGTTCCACTGCTCTCCAGAAAAAGAATAGGAGAACATTAGTAGCAAATGGACATTGAGAGGGGATTCTAGGCTGTCCTGCAAGGAGAACTGAAATCAGGAGGTTAACAGTACAAACATGTGAGAATGAGAGTTTTGTAATTTTGTATATTGTCAAATGTGTAGTTGGTATTGAACAACAAAACATAACAAGTATGTTTAAGAGCAGGAGTTGGAGGAAGGTGAAGAGAGAGGTGAAGAAGAAAAGGGAGGGAGAAGAAGAGGGAAGGAAACCTCAGATTTTGTGTATGTGATATTTAAACTTAGATTTACCTTATTTCCAGATTGTGGTGTAGCTCAGTTAATGGAAGCCAATGTTTTTTCCACACTTGCTACACTTTAGGACAGGGCAGGGACTGACTAACTAAAAATTTGCTAAAAAGCTTTGCAACTTAGGGAACCAACCAGATGACACCAACCATTTGAAGGCCTGGACAGTAGGCAAAGACTTGAGAGTCCTGAACCAAATGGGGATTGAATGACAGTGTTTCCTAGAAGATAAATCTAGAGATTAAAAAGGATGAGGGGAAGGGGATCTTAAGGACTCACACTGTCTCTTAGGAATTGCATTTACTTTAACTTCCTCTGATTTGGAGTGCCAGAGAGGCCTCTAGGAGTTGGCAGCTTCTCTTAGGCTAGGCAAAATCCTCATTATCATGACAAAGAGTTGTGAAACCCTTTCAAACTTGCAAGAAGGCCCCCTCTGAGCTCAGGTTTGGAAATTTGGCAAGTAACATTTTATGCTACTGAGCAAGTTAGAATATTTTTAATAAAATATACCTCATATTCAGAGTTGACCAAGCCAGGAGGCAGAAGGTTCAGGGGCTTAGATCCCCACCAACATCTCTAAACTCCAAAAGAGTTGGCATACCAGAAAGTCCTAAATTCTCCCTTCTATAGCCCATTCTCCCTTATAAGACCTTCTTCAAAGGCCCCTATTTCATGCTACATCACATCCCATAATTTCTGCAAGGTTTTCATGACCTGGTCTCTGAAGTCCCTGCTGTCCTGGTTGTTAGGCTTGGCTTCATTACTCCACAGACCATGTTCTTCCTCCCATCATCTTTATGTACTTTGACCTGCTAGCTGTCTGGACCACCCTTCCATCTACATTCTATTTAGTGAAACTATACTCATCTGTGAAGATCCACCTCCTCTTTAAAGCCTTTCATGACTATTAGAGATTTAACTGACCTCACTCCTGAAAAGTAAGTGTGATCTGGCCAGGATTAGGGAGATAGTGTGGTGGAGAATTTAAAATAGTAGGAGGAGGAAATTTGATTTCAAGCTCCAGGTCTGCCAGTAATTAGAGTAAATGACTGGCAATGTTATCTAAGCTTCAAGCATTTATTTGTTTTCTACTCCGTTTCTTTTCCATTATTCATTATTTGTCTGCTATATGTTAGTTGTTGATGAATCTATCTAGATCTTGTCATGGAGGGTTTTAGGGTCTAACAAATGAAATATATATATATTGAAATATATATATATATATAATTAGAATAAATATAAGAAAATTGACTAAATACCAAGGACACATCATAGAAAGTTCCTCAAGAGGTCAAAGGAAGTTAAAATTAATCTCTCTGTGGAAAATAGCATTTAAGCTTGGCCTTGGAGTATGAACAAAAATACTGTAAGGAGTCAATAATACATAGGAAAGAGAAAAATGTAAAATGTGGTACAAATGCACAGGCTAGTGTTTTAACTAGGGTGAAGGATGGGAGAAGCTCTACTAAAGGAAAGATAAGGTGAGGCAAGGAATAATTCAATCCTTTAATTCTTCAGGCACAATCTGCCAAATACTTTACTTCAAAGAAGCGATGAGCTCCCATGATGACAGGGCTTCCACCTAATCTCTGTCCATCTGTTCCAGCACACCAAAGTCTATATTACATTGTATGTGAAAAATTTCTAGAGCCACCTGCAGGAGGGGACTCAGAAGGAGCCTCAGATAGGGCTCAGTAAGGTCTGGTAGTGGAGGGTCAATTTGAAGAGAACCACTAACAGTTCCGAGGTAAAGTGTAAAATAATATACCAGCAAGACAAAAGAGCTGCTTCTAGCTCATATGGACAAAAAAGGAAACTGCCTTAGGTCCCAGGCTTGGGTTGAGTGAGGGCTATAGCAACTCTAGGGGTATAAAGCAGAGGAAGAGCTATAAGCAGCTAAAATACTCAACATTCACTTCCCCATTAAAGCTCCATCAAAAGGCTTGTTGTCCATCTGTAAGATATATTCTCATAAACTTCTTGCTAGTCTACTGTCAACCATTCCCACCTGAGTTCAGACAATAAAGATTATCCCTTCGTAAATGCTTCCATTTGTTTTAGGTATGAATACATGCATTTCCTTGTCCTTCTCCACACAAGGAAATCATTCCTATGTATACAACTTTAATTTCCTTTCTATAGTTTGTTTCTTCATTCTCAGAAGGCAAATTTTTTGGAAGAAAGATGAGGGCTGAGCTGAGCATCTACTGTAGTATGTCAAAATGTCATTTCAACAGTTTTAAGGGTCACATAAATTCATTTCAATTCAATTTAGACTCAAATTCACTATTGGTATTAGTCGACCATTGTTATAGTAGCATTAACCATAGTCTATTACTGGGACTTGCTCAGGGTTTGCTGGGAAGCACCGTCTACACTTTTCTCCAGAGGTTCAATTCTGTACCTTCCTTGGGAGGGTCACATCCTTGCAAAAACTCCATTGTAGGTGGTCTAACATTTGGCTTGTGAAAACACCAAGAAATATATTGTTTCTGATAAGCAAGTATGATGTGAAACTGATCTTGTGAGGGACAGAATGGTGCTGGTGACAAAATTATATCTAATCACAGAGAAAAATAATATATAAAAACCTCAGCGAGATTTTTTTTTACAGCTTCCCAATTCACAAGGCAACTCCCCTTGGAATTTTCCATTCTTTCTGCACTTAATCACACCCTAGAACAGTTCTAGCTCTCATTGCTCATATTTAATATTAATACTCTCTCACATTTAATGTACTGCTTATTACACACACACACACACACACAAACACACACACACAACCTAATGTAATACCTATCTGTAAAGGAAAGAGCCCAGCAGTCCTGATTTGTTCAAATCTTGTACATTCTCAGAAGGGTCTACTTATGTGATTGGTCTTTCGCTTGCTCCTGGGAAGTGAGGTCTTATTAGAATGTTCCTTATGCTACTAACTGATAAGAGCATCAAATATGATTGAAGTTTTGAACCATGCTGTAACAGCTGGCTTAGAAAGCTTGTGCAAAATGATGTGATTTATGATGAACACTTGCTTTCATTCTGGATGATCTAGAGTTCAGTTAACTTTAGTCAATCATCATAGCTATCCCAGATACCCCAGTTACTTTTAGGCTCAAGCAAGTTTCCCTGACAGAAAACACTTTGCATGTGTTTTTGCAGTTTATTTCTGGGGCTTAAGCATATCTTGTGCAACTGCACTGGGAGAGAACTTTGGAAGTCTGCACTTAGTAGACTCCAGGCTCCGCCTAATACGTGCCTTTTCTTTATATATCCTATTTTCTTGCCTTTAAATGTAACAAATAGTAGCCTGATGATAATGACTTCTGAGTTCTTTGAGTCCTTCTAGCAAATCAGTGAACCTAGGGGTGGTATTGGGGACTATTGGTACACTGTCTTACAGTGTCATTATTCGAATCATCACCTTCACTTTATGCAAAGAAAGCTGAGTTTCAGAGAGATCAAATACTTTGAGCTGGAGCTACAACTCAGTTCTTTCCAAATCTTATGCTCTTTCTACTGTACTAAACTACTACCTGTATACATTTTGTTCGGGTTAGGGGACAGAAAATAAAGCATAAGAGGTCTCTGACTTTCAGTTCTGACAGTCATTAATCATATGTCCAGAAACCCACATGAAAAACAAAAAACAGAAAGGAGGAAGCACATCTAAAGATACGCAAAATTTACTTAAATTATCTTCCTCTATTCCCTTTTCACACATTTCACTTCTGTCTTAGGGTGTCCAGGGTTCTACTTATACTCTACAAGAATGCATGGGGGGTTTCAAGATGGCGGACTAGAGGGTGGCTGCATTTCATGTTGCTCCAGGACTCAGGATTCAAAAGAGGAGATATTGAGACACTTGGGACCAACTCAAAGCAGCCGGGGGAGTCTCTCCCATTGGGGAGGCGTCATGGATGGGGCTGTAGTCCCAGAATGCAGGGAACTTTGGGAAGTAGAGTTGCCCAATGAGGCACCCCTCCCCCCGCTGGAGCAGCGAACTCGGACAACCGGGAGCATTGTAGAGGAGGCCGCTTAGCACAGCGCTTGGACTTGGAGCAACCACTGGGGATCCGGGAGGCTGTCCAGAGGAGGAGCTGTGTGGCGAGCTGTTTGGACTCAGAGCAACTGCTCCTGAACACCAGGGGGCTGCCCGGAGGAGGAGATGTGCGGCGGGTCGCTTGGACTCAGAGCGACTCCTCCTGAACACCTGGGGGTCTGTCTGGAGGAGGAGGAGGAGCTGGCGGGTCACTTGGACTCGGAGTGACTGCCCAGGGCTACAGGCAGTTGGCAAGAGGAGGAGGTGCACAGTTAGTTGCTTGGACTCCTAGCGACCGCACCGGAACACCAGGCGGCTGCCTGGAGGAAGAGGTGTGTGGCAGGTCGCTGGGACTCAGAGCAATTGTATGGGGCTCCAGGTGGCTGCTCAGAGGAGGGGCCGCATAGCCAGGCGATTAGGTGCAGAGCAGGGTCCCAGGACCTAGGAGGCTTCTCGGTGGAAGAGCCGCACAGAGACACGCTTAGGGGTGGAGCAAAGATTCCAGGACTGCGGGCAGATTCTTTGAGGAGAGGCAGCCTGAGGAGACTCGTCTGCGAAGGGTGAGGCTCGCAGGCCCTGGAGGTAGGTCCGGGCCCCTGGGAACATTGCAGAGGAAGGTAGCCCAGCCCAGGCAGTAGTTGTAGATTGAGGGGACCACTAGGAGGGGAACTGACCAGCGAGACATCCCCACTGGGTGAGTCTTCCCTGCCGGGTGAGGTTTTCCCACAAGGACGGTAAAACCAGAGACACAGGCCCAAACAGGCCTTGCCTCAGCCCGTAGCCTAGTTCCCCTTTGGATGACCATTGGTCAACAAGTGGAGGCACCTCTGCCCACTAGCAGGGAATATACCCCACCTGAAGGCCATCACCCCTAGAGAGGCAGCTTCCTTGTGGAGCACCGCACTATCAACTTCCTCCAAGACTTCAGGCTACTGAAGGCTAAGAGGGGATATACTAGAAATCTTCAAGGACATTATAAGTCAATAGAGGAAATCTGCAATATCTCAGCGGTCCACTGATACCTGAACAACATGAGAAAACAAGGGAAGAAAATGCCCCAAACAAATCTAGATGTTACATCAATAAAACCCAATGACAGCATGGCAGAAGAAATGACAGAAAAGGAGTTCAGAATGTACATAATTAAAATGATCAGGGAAGCAAACAATGAGATGAAAGAGCAAATGCAGGCATTGAATGATGAGATGAAAGAGCAAATGCGGGCATTGAATGATGTGATGAAAGTGCAAATGCAGGCATTGAATGATCGCACTAATCAACAGTTAAAAGAACAAATACAGGAAGCAAAAGATCATTTCAATAAAGAGTTAGAGATATTGAAATAAAAACAAACAGAAATCCTCGAAATGAAGGAAACAATAAACCAAATTAAGAACTCCATAGAAAGCATAACCAATAGGATAGAACACCTGGAAGACAGAACCTCAGACATTGAAGACAAAATATTTAACCTTGAAAACAAAGTTGAACAAACAGAGAAGATGGTAAGAAATCATGAACAGAATCTACAAGAACTATGGGATATCATGAAAAGGCCAAATTTAAGAATTATTGGGATTGAGGAAGGCCTAGAGAAACAAACCAAAGGAATGAACAATCTATCCAATGAAATAATATCAGAAAATTTCCCAAATCTGAAGAATGAAATGGAAAATCAAGTTCAAGAGGCTTATAGGACTCCAAATACACAAAATTACAACAGACCCACACCAAGGCACATTATAATGAAAATACCTAACATACAAAATAAAGATGGAATTTTAAAGGCTGTGAGAGAAAAGAACCAAATTACATTCAGGGGGAAACCAATACGGATATCAGCAGATTTTTCAATCCAGACCCTAAAAGCTAGAAGGGCCTGGAACAACATTTTTCAAGCCCTGAAAGAAAACAGATGCCAACCAAGAATCTTATACCAAGCAAAACTTACCTTCAAATTTGATGATGAAATAAAATCCTTCCATGATAAACAAAAGCTAAAAGAATTTACAAAAGGAAAGCCAGCATTACAGAACATTCTCAGCAAAATATTCCATAAGGAAGAGGTGAAAAACAAAGAAGCAAATCAGCAAAGGAGGAATTATCCTAAAGGAATTGTCAAATAAAGGAGGAACCAAGTCGTGTCAAAAAAATGAATAAATAATTAAAATTAAAAAAATGAACCAAATGACCGGGAATACAAATCATATCTCAATAATAACCCTGAATTTTAACGGCCTGAATTCATCAATCAAAAGACATAGACTGGCAGATTGGATTAAAAAAAAAGATCCAACAATATGTTGCCTGCAAGAGACTCACCTCATACAAAAAGATACCCATAGACTAAAGGTGAAAGGATGGGGAAAAACATATCATGCACATGGACTCAGCAAAAAAGCTGGGGTATCCATCCTCATTTCAGATAATGTGGACTTCAAGCCAAAGTTAGTCAGAAGGGATAAAGAAGGACATTTCATACTGCTTAAGGGAAGCATAAATCAGCAAGACATAACAATCATAAACATCTATGCCTCAAATAGTGGCTCATCCACGTATGTCAAACAAATCCTTTTCAATTTCAGAAACCAAATAGACCATAACACAATAATACTAGGTTATTTTAACATGCCTCTCTCACCACTGGACAGATCTTCCAAACAAAAATTGAACAAAGAAACCATAGATCTCAATAACACAATCAATAATTTAGACTTAACAGACATTTATAGAATATACCATCCAACCAAGAGAGAATACACTTTCTTCTCAGCAGCACATGAATCCTTCTCTAAAATAGACCATATATTATGCCACAAAGCTAATGTTAGCAAATACAAGAAGATAGAGACACTACCTTGTATTCTATCAGATCATAATGGCTTGATGTTAGAAATAAATGAAAGAGTAAAACACAGAAACTACTGCAACACCTGGAGATTAAACAATATGCTATAATATGATGAATGGATAACAGAAGATATTAGGAAGGAAACTAAAAATTCTTAGAGGTAAATGAGACCAAAGAAACATCATATCAAAACCTCTGGGACACTATGAAAGCAGTACTTAGAGGGAAATTTATTTCATGGAGCGCATTTAATAAAAGAAGTAAAACTCAACAAATAAACGACCTAACACTACAGCTCAAAGCCTTAGAAAAAGAAGAACAGACCAGCACCAAAAGTAGTAGAAGACAGGAAATAGTTAAACTCAGAGCTGAAATCAATGAAATTGAAACAAAAGAAACAATACAAATAATTGACAAAATAAATAGTTGGTTCTTCGAAAAAATAAACAAAATTGATAAACCTTTAGCCACACTAACAAAGAGAAGACAAGATAAAACCCAAATCACTAAAATTCGGAAGGAACAAGAAAATATCACAACAGACACGAGTGAAATACAAAACATAATTAGAAGCTATTTTGAAAATCTATACTCCAACAAAATAGAAAATTTCGAAGACATCAACAGGTTTCTAGAGACATATGAATTGCCTAAACTGAACGAGGAGGACATACACAATTTAAATAGACCAATTTCAAGTACTGAAATAGAAGAAGTCATCAAAAGCCTACCAACAAAGAAAAGTCCGGGACCAGATGGGTTCTCAGCCGAGTTCTACAAAACCTTTAAGGAAGAACTCATTCCAATACTTCTCAAAGTATTCCATAAAATAGAAGAGGAGGGAACCCTCCCAAACTCATTCTATGAAGCCAGTATGATACCTAAACCAGACAGAGACACATCGAGGAAAGAAAATTTCAGACCAATATCCTTAATGAACATCGACGCAAAAATTCTCAACAAAATTTTAGCAAGTTGCGTACAAAAACATATTAAAAAGATAGTGCACCATGATCAAGTGGGTTTCATCCTAGGGATGCAAGGTTGGTTCAACATCAGGAAATCAATAAATGTCATTCACCATATCAATAGACTTAAAGTCAAGAATCACATGATTATTTCAATAGATGCAGAAAAAGCATTTGATAAAATACAGCACTCCTTCATGCTCAAAACACTAGAAAAAATAGGGATAGTGGGAACATTCCTTAACATTGTAAAGGCCATCTATGCTAAGCCCATGGCTAATATCATTCTAAATGGTGAAAAACTGAAGGCATTCCCCCTAAAAACTGGAACAAGGCAGCGATGCCCTCTTTCACCACTTCTATTCAATATCGTCCTTGAAACTCTAGCCAGAGCAATTAGACAAACCAAAGAAATTAAAGGGATACGAATAGGAAAAGAAGAACTCAAACTATCCCTATTTGCTGATGATATGATGATATACTTAGAGGAACCAGGAAATTCCACCAGAAAACTTTTAGAACTCATAAGTGAATTCAGTAAAGTAGCAGGATATAAGATCAATGCACATAAATCTAATGCATTTTTATACATGTGATGAATCTTTGGAAAGAATAATGAGGAAAACTACCCCATTCACAATAGCATCGAAAAAAAAAAAATACTTGGGAATCAATCTCACAAAAGAGGTGAAAGACCTCTACAATGAGAAATACAGAACACTAAAGAAAGAAATTAAAGAAACACTTCGAAGATGAAAAGATCTCCCATGTTCTTGGATAGGAAGAATTAATATTGTCAAAATGGCCATACTACCAAAAGTGCTATACAGATTCAATGCAATTCCAATTAAAATCCCAATGACGTACCTTACAGAAATGGAGCAAACAATTATGAAATTCATCTGGAAGAATAAGAAACCCAGAATAGCTAAAGCAATCCTCAGCAGGAAGAGTGAAACAGGGGGTATCGCAATACCAGATCTTCAACTCTTCTACAAAGCAATAGTAACAAAAATGGCATGGTATTGGTACCAAAATAGAAAGGTATATCAATGGTACAGAATAGAGGACACGGACACAAACCCAAATAAATACAGTATTCTCATACTAGACAAAGGGGCCAAAAATATGCAATGGAGAAAAGATAGCCTCTTCGAGAAATGGTGCTGGGAGAATTGGAAATCCATATGCAACAGAATGAAACTAAACCCATATCTCTCACCATGCACGAAACTAAACTCAAAATGGATTAAGGACCTCAGAATCGGACCAGAGACCCTGCATCTTATAGAAGAAAAAATAGGTCCAGATCATCAACATGTCGGCTTAGGACCAGACTTCCTTAACAGGACTCCCATAGCACAAGAAATAAAAGCAATCATCAATAACTGGGATAGATTCAAACTAAAAAGCTTTCTCTCAGCAAAGGAAACTATCAGCAATGCGAAGAAAGAGCCTACAGAGTGGGAGAAAATCTTTGCCAATCATACTTCAGATAGAGCACTAATCTCCAGAATCTATAAAGAACACAAAAAACTCTACACCAAGAATTCAAATAATCCAGTCGACAAATAGGCTAAGGAAATGAATAGACACTTCACAGAAGAAGATCTACAAGCAATCAACAAACATATGGAAAAATGTTCAACATCTCTAGTAATAAGAGAAATGCAAATCAAAACCACCCTAAGATTCCATCTCACCCCAATTCGAATGGTGATTATCAAGAATATGAGCAACAACAGGTGTTGGCGAGGATGTGGGGAGAAAGGTACACTCATACATTGCTGGTGGGGCTGCAAATTAGTGCAGCCACTCTGGAAAGCAGTGTGGAGATTCCTTAGAAAACTTGGAATGGACCCTCCATTTGACCCAGCTATCCCACTCCTTGGCCTATACCCAAAGGACTTAAAATCAGCATACTACAGAGATACAGCCACATCAATGTTCATAGCTGCTCAATTCACAATAGCCAGACTGTGGAACCAACCTAGATGCCCTTCAATTGATGAGTGGATAAAGAAACTGTGGTATATATATACAATGGAATATTACTCAGCCATAAAGAATGATAAAATTATGGCATTTGCAGGCAAACGGATGAAATTGGAGAATATCATGCTAAGTGAGATAAGCCAATCTCAAAAAACCAAAGGACGAATGATGTCACTAATAAGTGGATGATGGCACATAATGGGGGGTGGGAGGGGTTAGTGTTAGGGTTAGAGTTAGGGTCAGGGAGGGGGGCAAGAATGGAGGAAGGACTGTATAGAGGGAAAAGAGGGGTGGGAGGGGTGGGGGGAAGGGAAAAAATAACAGAATGAATCAAACAACATTACTCTATGTAAATTTATGATTACACAAATGGTATGCCTTTACGCCATGTACAAACAGAGAAACAACATGTATCCCATTTGTTTACAATAAAAAAAATAAAAAAAAAGAATGCATGGGTAGGGAAAGAAATTACACCTGAAAGAATGACTAGTTCTACTATGTATGTCTTCCCCAGGCATTCTGCCTAGTTCTTCACAAGAACTGAACATGCGGATTTGAGAAAGATTCTGATTAGCCTTGTTCAGTGTCTCTACTATTATAAGAATGAAAGACAATGTTTATAACTTTCTCTGACTGACCTTGCCAACATAAGCTCGCTCTAAAATCCCAAAGGACTGGTTTTGTCACTCAATACTATGTAGTTTGAGTCATCAACCAAATTGTGTGTTCTAAGAATGGCAGAGGAGGAGATTGTGCCTAGGTAGCAGAATAGACAAAATTGATTAATAAATCCCCTTTCATAAAATTTAGCATTCATAATAAACTAAATAGTTTCTATCTTAAAGACAACTCTAATAAGTGAATTAGTCTCTAACCTAGTTTTTATCCTCAGCATTAAAATCCTATTGCATGAGTTTCAAGGCCCTGGGCTGAGAGGTGGTTTTTGATCATGTTAGGCAAAATTTTCCAGTGAGAAAGGGAAGTGGTAGACATCCACCTATGTGGCGATCTTATCCTTGGAAATGATTTCTTAGAGGGTCTTTTTACTCAGAGCTTGGCATCTGTGAGTCCAGTTCCATTACAATGTGTGTGGGTTATCATAGATTTACATCACTCAGAGAAGACATTATTTGCTTATGCAGAGAATGTTGAATTGGTTGTACAGTAAGCATGGAGGGACAGAATTTAGCTTTTCTAGAACTGGGAAAAAACCTGAAAATGTGCTAAAAGGAGAGATAAACACATCAGGTTGGTTTTTTATCAGGGAATATCTAGGGAGACAGGAGGAAGAGGCAGCTCTATTACTTATAGAGATATTTTCAGACATGGACTAGCACACAGCATGTCACAACAGTTACTAAAACTAGGCTGTGCAAGAAAAAATGTAGACCATTTGCTCTCCTTAAAAAATCCAGTTTTAAAGAATTATTACTATTCTGAATCTAGCAGTTTCTCCATACACAGTCACACACATCTAGCCACATGAGCACACAGCATTGAGAATCTAAAACATGGTGGTACACATTCACAGATACACCCAGACACAGAGACACATTATCAATTTCTCCTATACCAGATCATTGATTTTCAGTTAGGCCAAGCCCATTTCATTGGAGGAAGATGAAGACTGGAGTCATGAGCATTACAGAGTCCTTTCTCTACTTTCCCAATACTTACTATGGCTTCTGTTAAGATTCACACAATGTGACCAGTAATAAAGGGGGAATTACCTAGATAATTAGAGTTATTGAGTTTTGGTTTGAGTCTCAGTTTCCCCAATAGTAAAATAAAGGGACAGAACTGGACCTCCCATGCCAGCTGATATGCTATGGGCTATGGCTTTTTTTTAAAAACTCTTTTACAAACTATTATACATGGCACATGACGGATTCGAAGGATACCTTTGACCTCTTCTTCCTTCCCCTCCTCCTCCTCTTTCCTTCTTCTTTTTTTGGTATTTGGGATTGAACCCAGGGATGCTTTACTACTGAACCACATCCCCAGCCCTTTTAATTTTATTTCGAGACAGGATCTTGATGAATTATCTAGGGTGGCTTCAAACCTGTGATCCTTCTGCATCAGCCTCCTGGTCACTGGGATTACAGGCATGTATCACTGTATCTGACTGACTTTCTTCTTATATATAGGCCCACACATATTCATGGGTCTTTTCTTTTTAGTGTAGACAAACAGGATAGCCCAGTGGGTCAAGGTTTTATAAATTCTAATAAATAAACTGAAAAGATACCCCTTACCCCAGCTTCCCTCTTGAGGAGAGAGGAGTGCTGAACCACAATGGCAAGATCTAAAAGTATCTGGCTACAGTTATGTTGACAGGGCTTTCATGACTACTTGTTTCTGAACTGCTGAAGAGAGTGAAAGAGTGAAAGAGAGAGAGAGAGAGAGAGAGAGAGAGAGAGAGAGAGAAAGAGAGAAAGAGAGAGAGAGAGAGAAACACTTCTTCTAAAAAGCCAAATTTTCTTTTGAACTTTGAGTCAGAGCAACTGCAAATAATTTCTAAGCAAAAGATGAAGCCATCTTTAGAAGTGGGTTTTCTGGCCAGGCACAAACTGAAAAAAGGGAGTAACCTGGAATCAGCACAACAGAGTCAGTCATGAATACCAATCATGAATACCAATAGGAACCAAAAATACTAATATTGACTGAATATTCTAGTATTTACTTAGTAAATTAAAATAAAGAAGATTTTGTGAGAGCAAGGAATAACTTTGCAATGTCAGTCCAATCTGGAATCAATTTGATGGGTTATCTACAAATGTTAGACCAAAACAAAATAAAATATAAAAATAAGAAGTTACCCACCCATTAAATTCTGAGGGCAATACTGGGTAACTTCAGGGACTAAATATCTGCCATTCCTGACAAAGGGAAAACAGATTATATTCTCAAGGCTCATTTTAAATATATGATACCACCTAAAAGCCATAGCATTAGTATTCTGTCTGATTTGATAATTAATAATTAGTAGTTCACATTTGTATGATATTAAATTTATAAAGTACTTAAAATTTATTTCATATTGCTTATTGATCTCTGCTAACAACCCTGTGAGTATGAATGGGCAGGTATTATTATCCCTATTTTAAAGATGGCAAATATGAGGCCAAGACAGATTAAACACTACATAGCTATTAGAAAACAGGTATCAAGGTTTTATGCTTCTATTTTGCAGTGAGGTCAACAAGGAACGAACATTTGACATGATGGTAAATGCCTGTTTTCAGATGAAAACTTTTTGTCTTACCCGTAATTTATCAATACATACACATTTATTTGTTGAGATACTTGTCAACATGAAATCCAAACTCTTAACTTTCTGAATCAGTAGTGAGGTACATTCTAGGAGCCAGAAATTCCTGTTTTCTATTTCCCAATTTCAGCTAGACCATTCCTTTTCCAAGAAAAGGTGGGGCAGAGGATTAAGGTGGTAGAATTTAACAGTCTCCCAGACTCTCCCAAAGATTTCCAGCTCCCTGGGTGTCAGCAAGTACCCCACCATCTAGTGGTCATTTGCAGAAACATCATCTTCCTGGTAGAAGAGTCGTCCTGTAGACATTCAATTCTCTATCCATATGGAATATGGCAAAAGAGTGATCACTATTCCAGTCAGCTCAGGAACAGATACTTCACCGTATCATTCACGCAACCTCAGCCCAGACTTCTTGGGAAGGGATTATGTTAAAAGTTAGAAGCTTAAATGTAGACCTACTTTATGATCCTCCAAGTGCACTCCTAGATATCTATTCAAGTGAACTGAACAAGTAAATTCACACAAAAGCCTGCATGTGGATTTTCATACTTTATTAATAATTTCCAAAATATAGAAACAATCAAAATGTCCTTCAACAAGAGAGTGATAACTAATAATCCTTACAATGGAATATTATTTAGTGTATTTAGTGATATAAGGGACTATATGAAAGGAGTTCTTAATTCACGTAACATGACTGAGTCTGAAATGCATTTTGCTAAGAATTTTGCTAAGAGAAAGAAACCATACCCAAAAGGCTACCATTATATTATTCCATTCATGTGACATTCTGCAAAAGATAAAACTAACTATAGGTGTGGAACGCCCATCAGTAGTTTTGGAATGTTAGGGGAGAGGGAACCGGTTGAAAACAATGGGGATTCACAGAGGAATTTTGAGAGTGATGGAACCCTTCCATATGGTACTAGGGTGGTGAGTACATAACACTATGCATTTGTCAAAACTTAAGGACCTGTAGTTCACTAAGAGTGACTTAATCTACACAAATGTAAAAATCAACCACAATGTCAGAGGATCACAGGATGGAATGCTGACTGTGACAAATGAATCTAACTGTATTAAAAATATGTGACTGAGCAGGGGTAAAGCTAACTTGAGAAAATTATATTTTGACTAAAAACTGTAAGGATAAGGACAAAGAGCTGTACAAATACTCTGTATTCTTGTCAGTTCAATTGTTTCTTATGGGGGTATAGGTGAACAATTCTGCAACTGGTTTACATGTACTGGGGTGGAACAAACAAGTAAATGGTTGGTGGGTAGCAGAAGCCAGGTTTTGCTGTTAGAGAGGAAATTTATACGTAGAAAAGGAAAACTATAATGAACTCTATAGTACTGGAATAGAGTTGGTGATATCAGTATGCTTAACTTAATACACATTCAAATATATGTATACACAGACAATTAAAATATATATGTATACATGAATTAGTACACAAACATATTACCTAGAGAAAGGTAAGAAGCAATGATAGAAAAAAAAGAAGCAATGTCAGTTTGGTAACGATGAACACTCCCAATTCTTGTTTTTTAAATATATTCATCAATAAAAGAACTTTGTTTCAGTGGGGGAATGGCTGATTCTAAGGCTAAGACAGGGAAAATACAAGTTGAACTTGGAGTGTTTTGGAGTACCAGAAAATAAGGAACCACTGAAAAGACAAAAGGAAGGGGGAGGGCACATCAAAGGGATGTAGGAGCCAACCTGAAAGAATTCCCAGTGGTCAAAGTGGGAAAAATTTGAACAACAAAAAAATAGATAAAGTAGTATCAGGATAAAACCCAAAGTATAAAATACATATATACAAGTTTATACATATGTAAATAAATAATCAAATGAAATAAATAAATAGAGGAAATGAGACATATTTCCCTTGCAGAATTCCAAACTTTTATATGCATGTGTGGAGGTTGAGCTTGGGTATGGACTGGGCTTACTTCTAAAGCATAGCAAATGGAATGGGAAAAACCAGCAACTTTACATTGGAGAAACATGTAACTACAAATATTAACTGGTGATAATTGCTAGTGATGTCTTGTTTATATCATGTACCCCTTGCTATCATGTGACAATAATGGCACTTTACCTCTATGGCATTTGATTCCAAAACCCATAAGCTCAGTGCAATCATAAAAAAAATTGAGTAAAACACCAAACCAGTATTCCACAAAATGTTAAAGTTATGAAAAACAAGGAAAAACTAAGAAACTGCCATAGACCAGAAAAGACTAAAGACACATAATAATTAAGTGCAGTGTGTTATATTGAACTGAATTCTGATATTTAAAAAATGATATCAGTGTAAAAAAACTGGTGAAATCAAATGAAGTCTGAAGTTTAGTTTTAATAGATGTACCATAGTAATGTAAGATGTAAGCACTAGGAGAAATTGGATAACAAGTAAAGGGAAATTCTTTGTATAGGTTTCACAACATTTTTGTAAATATAAAATCAATCCAACATAGTTTTTTAAAAAAAATTAAAGCATATGGAATATATGAAAATGTTCATAAACACACAGAGTGAGTTGAAAGAGATGACTGTCAGATTCCTTTTTAATATACAATTAGGGAAGAAGAATAATCTTCTAAAGTCAGTAGCTCACCATTATCTGATTATGTTACCTTGAGCAAGTTCCTTTTTCAACTTGGGGCTTGAATTTTTCATCTGTACCATAAGGGGTTGAGCTAGATGGTCTTCTAAGGCTCTTCAGCTCTACCCAGTCTGGGTTCCTTTTTGGCTCTGTGGAATGGAGGGATAGACCCCCAAAGCTTCCATTGGGCTTTCTTAACAAAACCAGCTGATTTACCAATACAAGATCAAAGTAGAATATTCCACGTGAGTTCCCATCACCAGTAATCCTAGAAAGATAGGTTCAGTAAGAAGCAGGATGGAACTGTGCATGTTATCAGCTTCCTTTCTGGGCAGTGGTCTGTGTTCTGTAGGAAATAAGGGCAATGTGAAAGCCCATCTATTGGTGGGGTAAGAAGAAGAGGGAAATGAACCTACACTTGTATTTCCATGGATAAGATATATTTTGCTTTTTGCTGAACCATGGCTGCCCAAGCATACTGGTTAAACAAAGACACATTGCCAGTAAACCCAAGTGCCTTCAAGATTCCACTCTTTCTGTTTACCATTTATAAGGAGGTGATATTCAAAAACCTGTAATGCCTACCTCCCAGAGAGGAGTTGGGCCCATTCAGGGCAATCACATCACATATTATTATTCCCTATTCTTGAAGGTCTTTGGAAAGGTCAAACCCTTCAAGTAAACAACCCTTGACTTCCTAGAACCAGAATGTGCTAGCTTCAGACATTGACATTACTTTAATGGCTAAGCAAGAAAGAGATGGCTGAAAAAGATGTGCACCCTCACTTTCGAAGATAGTGACTGTGTGTGATAACTATGCATACTCACACACAGTACACCAACCTCAAAACTAAAGGGCTAGATCACCATCTTGTAAAAGATTTAAACCACCAAAAGCTTTCTAGCCCATTCTACTTACCTATAGCCTAAGGTAAGATTAAAATAATAGAGGTGGAAATAAAGATAAGATTCAACAGAAATTTTCAAATTTTATCAGCCTGCAAGAGAATTGAGGGCCTCATTCAGAAAGGCACACAAGAATATCACTGCACCACTACAGCTGTGCTTAAACCCAATTGCAGCTGTTGTATTTCATTCTTACCTCAATCAGAATTTTCAAAAGGCCTATCAGTGACAGACAACCTGAGAAACCCTGACTTTCTCCTGAAGTTCATAGCTTTGAAGTCAAAGGGTCTTTGTGCTGAGGATGAGTCTTAAGGCAAGGTCTTGCTTTCAATTTTATATTTAGATAGCTCTAATAAAGAGCAAGGTGGACATTTAGGCCCAGCTACTATAATTTCTTCTAACGTATATTTTTATGTACTATTTTCCTAATAAATTTTCTTCCAGCATAGAAGCTCCAAATAGATGGCAAAGGAATGTAGGGTTGTTTTGACCTAGTTTGTATATTTCCCCCACAAATCAACAAAATTATGGTTGATCATTCTATTAACATATCCCTAATAATGTTAACTTATAATTTTAGTCTTGCTGCCAGTATACAACAATGCAACAGTCACAGGGTAAATGCAATAATGTAGAAAAGGAGAAATCAGAAAGACATATGTGAGGGAAGAGTAAAGAAAAGGGGAAATAGAGAAAAAAGGAAGAATGCAAGAAAAGAGTAAATGAAACATAGCAGTAGAAAAAGAAGTAAAAGGAAAAAAAATGACAGTGAAATAAAGTGATGACAAAGTCCTCAAAATGCCACTGCCTTTTAATTTTATTGACCAGTGATACTGCAGACCTAAGACTTGTTGCTGAGTATGGAGTAAATTGGGTTTCATTTGCTGTCTGGTGTACAGGGAGATTTTCACAAAAGACCTGGGTCTCCTTCACAATGAGTCCACTGACTCATTTTTCATCCAGCTTTAAGAAATTATTAGAATAGCAAGCTAATAACTCCAGTTTGTGCTTGCTTCAGAGCTGCCCACAAAAAATACTTCTGACTTCTCAAACATTCCCTTCCCCCTTGCTATTTACCACACAGGTGAGTAGTACATGCACGTCTGCACGTGTGCACCAATACATACACTCTCTCAAACTGGGGGATTTGGCTGGCCCAAAACAACAATGAACTTTCAAAATGGAGGGAAGGGGGTATGGGGATGGGAAGAATAGTAAAATGAATCAGGCATTATTACCCTGTGTACATATATAACTATACAACCGGTGGGATCTACATCATGTATAACCAGGAGAGTGAGAAATTATACTCCATTATATGGTATGTATCGGAGTACATTCTACTGTCATTATAACTAATTAAAATACATTTAAAAAAATTTTAAAAAGAACATATGTTGATAAAAGTTAATTCATCAAGAAGTCATAACAATTCTATATTTATACATATCTAAACAACAGTCCCAAAATACATGCAATACAAACTGAAAAAAATGAAAGGAGAAATAAGCATTTCTATAATAAAAGTTGGAGACTTCAATATTCCACTTTCAATAATGGATGTAACAACTACACAGAATATCAGTGAGAAAATAGATTTGAACAACACCATAAACCAACCCAACCTAACAGATGCAGACAGTGCTAGAGCCAACAATAGCAGAAAACACATTCTTAAGTGCACATGGAACATTCTCTAAGACAGGACATATATTAAGCTCCAAAATAAGCCTCGATAAACTTGACAAGATTGAAATCATACAAAGGACCCATTAATGTGTGTGTGTGATCACCTTTCTTTCTTTTAATATATCCTATAAAAGGAGGGTATATTGGGTATTTAACAGTCTTTAAGGACTCTTTTGCCTCGACAAAATTGATTCCAAGTGAAACATGCTCTTGAGTGTTCTGATAAGTTTTGCAATTGTAAGGCTACTATTAGCTTTTTTTCTAAGAGCTTTTAAAATTTTTCTCACCTTGTTTTATTTACTTTAAAAAAGTTATACATAGTAATGTATTTTTTGTACAATTTTATGAATTTGACAGTTGCATGCAATGCTATGACCATCACAATCACAATTCAGAATAGTTTCATCACCCCAGAAATTTCCTTGTGCAAACCCCTTTGTAGGTAATCCCTCCCTGAGTCCCCAGTAACAACTGACCTGTTTTATACTCCTATAGTTTTGTATTTCTAGAATATCTCATCCTTTTAAAATTTTATTTGTTCTTTTTAGTTATACATGACAGTAGAGTATATTTTGACATATTTGTACAAACATGGAGTATATCTTATTCTAGTTAGGATCCCAGTCTTGTGGTTGTACATGATATGGAGATTTACTGTGGGATATTCATATATGTACATAGGAATGTTATGTCCAATTCATTCCATTGTCTTTCCTATTCCTGTTCCCCCTCCCTTCCCTTTATTCCCCTTTGTCTAATCTACTTAACTTCTATTCTTCCCCTCCCCCTCTTGTTGTGTATTAGCATCCACATATCAGAGAACATTTGATCTTTGATTTTTTGGGATTGGCTTATTTTGCTTAGCATCATAGCCTCCAGATCCATCCATTTACTGGCAAATGCCATAATTTCATTCTTCTTTATGGCTGAGTAATATTCCATTGTATATATATATATATATATATATATATATATATATATATATATACCCCATTTTATTTATCCATTCATTTACTGAAGGGCACCTAGGTTGGTTCCACAGTTTAGCTATTGTGATTGAGCTGCATCACTGTGTGATGCTGATTTTTATCTTTTTTTATAACTGTAAAATATTCTATTGTATGGTCTGTATAACGTATGGGTAGACCTTATAATAGAATTTATTTGGTAAATTTATTACTAAATTTAATTTAGTAACTTTTTCTGCTTTATATTTTCTGAACCAATGTTGATATATTAATAACTAAAGTCTGTGGTTTACATTAAGGATCACTCTTTGTGTTGCACATTCTATGAGTTTTGGTTAATATCTAATAATGATATGTATCTACTACTTCAGTATCATACAAAATATTTTCACTGCCTTAAAAATCCCCTGAGCTCTATCTATTCATTCCTCTGTTCCTTTTCCCAAACTCCTAGCTACTACTCATCTTTTTATGGTCACCACAGTTTTACCCTTTCCAGAGTGTTGTCCACTTGGAATCACACACAATGTGTAGACTTTTTTCACTTAGCAATATACATTTAAGGTGTCTACATATCTTTTTGTGGATTGATAGCTTATTTTTAGTGCTGACTAATATTGAATTGTAGATGTAATACATTGTCTTTGTTTACCCATTCACCTATTGCAGGACATATTGGTTGATTCCAAGTTTTAGTAATTGGAAATAATGTTGCTGTAAACATATATGGAAATAAGGCTGCTCTAAACATTAATGTGCAGGTGTTTATGTAGATGTAAGTTTTCAACTCATCTGAATAAATACAAGTAACATGATTACTGGTTCATATGATAAAAAGATGTTGTTTTGTAAGAAACTCAAAATGTCTTCCAAAATGGCTGTACCATTTTGCAGTCCCACCAGTAATTAATTAGAGCTTCTATTGTCCCTTGTCCTCATCAGCATTTGGTGCTATCTTTGTTTTGTATTTTTGCTATTCTAATAGATATACAGTGGTATCTTTTTATGTAGTCTGTCTTAGTCTCTTCATGCAGCCATAACAGAATAACTTAGACTGGGTAATTTATGAATAACAGAAATGTATTTCTCACAGTCATGGAGGCTAGGAAGTCTAAGATCAAGATACCAGTAGATCTGGTGTTTGGTTTAAGACTTTTGTCCAAAAATACAAAGAACCCAATCAATAAATGGGCCAAGGAACTGGACAGACACTTTACAAAAGAAGATATACAGGTGATTGATAAATACATGAAAAAGTGTTCAACATCTCTAGTAATTAAAGAAATGCAAATTAAAACAATTTTAAGACTTCATCTTACTCCAATTAGAATGTCTATTATCAAGAACACAAACAATAACAGATGTTGGAATGGATGTGGGGAAAAAGTCACACTTTTACATTGCTGGTGGAGTTGCATGTTGGTGCAGCCACTTTGGAAAGCAGTATGGAGATTTCTTAGAAAACTTGGAATGAACCCACCATTTGACCCAGTTATTCCACTCCTTGGTTTATACCCAAAGGACTTAAAATGAGCATACTACAGTAATGCAGCCACATCAATGTTTATAGCAGCTCAGTTCACAATAGCTAGATTATGGCACCAACCTAGATGCCCTTCAACAGATGAATGGATAAAGAAACTGTGGTATATATACACAATGGGCTATTATTCAGCCATAAAAGAAGAATAATATTATGGCATTTACAGATAGATGGATGGAATTGGAGAATATCATGCTAAGTGAAATAAGCCAATCCCAAAAATCCAAAGGCCGAATGTTTTCCCTGATAAGAGGCGAATGATATATAATGTGGGTGGGGACGTGAGGAGTGAGAGAAGAAAGGAGGAACTTTAGATTACGTAGGGGGAAATGGGAGGGTGGAGGGGGCAGGGGTATGAAACATGGTGGAATGAGACATCATTAGCCTATGTACATGTATGATTACATGAATGGTATGAATCTACATCGTGCACAACCATAGAAACAAAAATTTGTACCCTATTTGTGTACAATGAATCAAAATGCAGTCTGTAAAAATAAAAAAAAATCTAAAAAGAACAAAATGGCAACAGCAAAAAAAGAAAATGTTTTAACCAAACATACCCCCAATATTATCATTTTAACATGTAATCTATTAAATATTATAATGGAGGGTTTCTTCAGCACTAAAAGAAAAAGGACTCACTCTGCTCCACAGATGTTACTTTGTTGCCTCATCCTCAAATGGTAGAAGAACAAAAGGGATGGAGAAGGATGAACTTTTGTAAGGGTACTAATTCCATCCAGAAGAACAGAGCCCTGGGGTCCTAATTTTCTAAAGATCCCACCTCTTCTTTTTTCTAGGGTATCAGGGATTGAACTCAGGGGTGCTCAACCACTCTACATCCTCAATACTTTTATTTTTTATTTTGAGACGGAGTCTCACTAAGTTGCTTAGGGCCTCACTATGTTGCTGAGGCTGTCCTTGAACTTGAAATCCTCCTGCCTCAGCCTCCTGAGTCACTAGAATTACAGGTGTGCACCACCATCCCTGGCTCCACCTCTTAATACTATTGCATTGGTGATTACATTTTGACATGAAGTGTTGAGGGACACAAACATTCATACCATAGTATAGTCAATACTTATTGTGGTAAACAGTTACCATAAACTTTACCATCTAAAGCATTTTTAAATATTGTTGTGAAGCAAATCTCCAGAACCATTTCATCTTATATATCTGAAGCACTAGACTCATTAAACAACAACTCACCTTTGTCCCTTCCCCCAAACCCCTAGTAATCACCATTCTACTTTCTCTATCTACGAAATTGACTTTGGATAGCTCATACAATAGGAATCACACAGCATTTAGTCTTTTGTGACTGGCTTATTTCACTGATCCTAATGATCTTAAGATTAATGCATATTGGAGCATGTGATAGGATTTCCTTCCTTGTTTGAGGTTGCATTGTATTCCATTGTGGGTATATACCACATTTTGTTTATCCATTCGTATTTAAATGAATGTTTGGATTGCTTCTACCTCCTCTTAACAATATTTTAAATAAATTTCATTGTGTATATTTGAGGTTTATAACATGATGTTATGGAATATATAGAGAGTCAAATGGTTACTGTAGTGAAGCAGATTAACATATCAATCATCTTACATAGTTACTTTTTTTGGTACTGGAGATAGAATTCAGGGGTGCTATCACTGAGATACAGTTCCAATCTTTTTTAATTTTAGTTTGAGACAGGGTCTCACTAAGTTGCTGAGAGTCTTGCTAAGTTGCTAAATCTGGCCTTGAACATGCAATCCTCCTGCTTCAGCCTGAGATTACGGATATGTGCACCACATCTGGCCTACACAGTTACTGTGTGTGTGTGTGTGTGTGTGTGTGTGTGTGTGTGTGTGTGTGTGTGTGAGACAAGAGCAGCTAAAGTCTACTTATTTTACAAAAATCCCTAATACAATACAGTTTTTAAAAAATATTTATTATATTTTTTATTTTTACAGACTGCATTTTGATTCATTGTACACAAATGGGGTACATCATTTCATTTCTATGGTTGTACATGGTGTAGATTCATACCATTCATGTAATCATACATGTTCATAGGCTAATGATGTCTGCCTCATTCCACCATTTTTCATGCCCCCTCCCTCTCATTTCCTTCTGCATAATCTAAAGTTCCTCCATTCTTCTCTCACCCCCACCTCCCCACCCCCATTATATATCATCATCCAGTTTTATAACTACAGTCCTCACGATGTACATTAGATCTCTAAATTTGTTCATTCTACATGTGTGTTACTTTACTACTTTATATCCTTTGGCGTACATTTACTCATCACCCCTACCCCTCCATCCCTGATAACCACTGTTTTATCCTCTCTTTTATCTGACTTCTAAAAAAGATTCCATGTATAAGTGAGACCATGCGTTATTTTTCTTTATGTGTTTGGTTTATTTCACATAGAAAAAAATGTCCTACAGGTCCATTCATGTTGTGCCAAATGGCAGGATCTCCTTTATTAAAAGCTGAATAGTAGTCTATGGTATGCATATACCATATTTTCTTTATCCATCTGTCTATCAGTAGACACCTCTTTTTCATAGATTGGATGTTGTGAATAGTTCTGTAGTGAACATGGGAGTGAAGATATTTTTACCAGATGATGATTTCATCTCCTTTGGGTAGATACACAGAAGAGGGATTGCTGGATCTGCTTCCACCTCCTGGCTATTATAAACAGTGCTGCTATGAAGATAGGTTTGCTCATGGTTTTATTTTGCAGTTCTCTGATGGTATCTGATGTTGAACATCTTTTAATATGCTTATTTGCCATTGGTGTGTCTTCTTTGGTGAAGTGTCTGTTCATATTTTTTTGCCCATTTTAAAATTGAGTTGTTTTCTTCTTGTTTCTTCATCTTTATATATTTTAGATACCAGTCCTTTATCAGATATGTGTTTTGCAAAATTTTTCTCTGAGTTGGCGATTTGTTTTTATTTTGTTAACAGTGTCTTTCACAGACCAGAAGTTTTAAATTTTAATGAAGTTGGACTTATCAATTGTTTCTTTCAAGAGTCATGCTTTTGGCATTTTATCTAAAAAGTCATCACCACAACCAAGTTCACCTAGGAGTTTTTCTTGTTTTCTTATAGAAAATTAGTGTTTTCATTTTACATTTGTGTCTATGATGCATTTTAAGTTAATTTGGTGAAAGGCATATGGTCTGTGTTTAAATCATCTTTTTGAATGTGGATGTTCAATTCTTTCAACACTATTTGTTTGAGGAGTATGCTTCCCTCACTGAGTTGCCTCTGCTACTTTGAAGAAAGACTACTTGGATATATTTTTGTGTGTCACTCTGTTCCATTGATCTGTCTATCCTTTTGCTAATTCCACACTGTCTCCATTACAGTAGATTTCTAGTAGGTCTTGAAGTTGCATAGTCAGTCACCCAATATTTTACTTATTTTTTTAAGATTGTGTTGGCTAGTTTGTATTTTTTGCCATTCCATACAAAATTTGGGATTAGTTTGTTGATATCCATGAAATAACTTACTGTTTTTTTAAAAATTGAAATTGCACTGAATCTAAAAGTCAAGTGAAGAATTGACATCTTGACAACAGAGTCTTCCTATTCATGTGCATGGAATATCTCTCCATTTATTTAGTTTTTCTTTTGTTAGTGCATTATAGTTATACATAATAATTGGGTTCATTTTGACAAAATCATGCATGCATGGAATTTAATTTATTCCACTTCAGTCCTGGGTGTCCCCCTTTACACCCACTCCTCCCTCCCCTTACTCCCCTTCTTCAACTCTACTGCTCTTCCTTTCACTCACTTATTTATTTATTTATTTTTGATTGGTGCTTTATAGATATACATAAAGGTTGAATTCACTATGGTATATTTATACATACACATAGCATAGTTTTGTATAATTTGTTCTGAATTTTCTCTCCTTTCCCATCACTCTTCCCTCCCTCTTCATGATTCTTCTTTATGGTATCTGACCCCTCATTTCCCCTTATTTTACTCCAACTTCCTCATGAGAAAAAACATTTGACCCTTGATTTTTTAAGTCTGTTTATTTCACATAGCATGATGTTCTCCAGTTCCATTCATTTACCTACAAATGCCATAATTTAATTCTTTGTGGATGAGTAATACTCCATTGTGTGTATATCTATACCACATTTCTTTATCCATTCATCTATTGATAGGCACCTAGGTTGGTTCCATAGCTTGGCTATTGTGAATTGTACTGCTATAAAAATTGATGTGACTGTATCACTATAGCATGATGATTTTACTTCTTTTGGATAAGTACCAAGAAATGGGATAGCTGGGTTAAATGGTAGTTCCATTTTAAGTTTTTTGAGGAATATCCATACTGCTTTCCAGAGTGGTTGTGCCAATAATGTATGAGTGTGCTTTTTTCTCCAACATATATTTTTGGCACCTTTGTCAAGTATCTGATAGCTGTAACTCTGTGGGTTTGTCTTTGTGTCTTCCATTCCGTTGGTCTTCATGTCTATTTTGATGCCAGTACCATGCTGTTATTATTATATAGCTCTGTAGTATAATCTCAGATCAGGTTCTGTGATGTTTCAGAGTTGCTTTAGATATTCTGGATCTCCTACTCTTCTAAATGAATTTCAGGACATATTTTTTTTTGTGTTCTGTGAAGAATATCATTGGTATTTTGATGGGGATTGCATTGAATCTATAGAGCACTTTGTTAATATGGCCATTTTAACAGTATTAATTCTGCCTATCCAATAACATGGAAAGTTCTTCCATCTTCTAAGGTCTTCTTCAACTTTTTTCTTCAGTGTTGTATAATTTTCATTGTAGAGATATTTTGTCTCCTTGGTTAGATTCCCAATTATTTTATTTTTTTGAGATTATTGTGAATGGGATGGTTTTCCTAATTTCTTTCTCAGCAGAATCACTTAAGTATAATAAAGATATTGATTTGTGAATGTTGATTTTGTATCCTGCTACTTTGCTGAATTCATTTTTCAGCTCTAGAAGTCTTCTTGTGGAGCTTTTTGGGTTTTCTATATATAGGATCATGTCATCAGCAAACAGAGATAACTTGACTTCTTCTTTTCCTATTTGTATCTCTTTAATTTTGTTCTCTTTTGTGGTTACCCTGGCTAGAGTTTCAAGAACTATATTGAATAGGTGTGGTGGTAGTGGGCATCCTTGTCTCATTCCTGATTTTAGAGGAAATACTTTCAGCTTTTCTCTGTTCAGTATTCTGTTGGTTTTGGGTTTGTCATATATAGCCTTTAAAACGTTGAGGTAAGTTCCTTCTATTCCTAGTTCTCCAACATTTTTAACATGAATAGGTGCTGAATTTTATCAAAGGATTTTTTACATCTATTGAGATGATCATAAGATTCTTGTTCTTAATTTGACTTATGTGGTAAATCACATTTATTGATTTGCATATATTGAACCAACTTTGCATCCCTGGGATAAAACCCAATTAATAATGGTATGTTATCTTCTTTATGTTTTTTTGAATGTAGTTTGCTAATATTTTATTAAAGATTTTTGCATGTATGCTCATCAGGGATGTTGGTCTGTAGTTTTCTTTCCTTGATGTGTCTTTGTCTGGTTTGGTATTAGGGTTATACTGGCTTCATATATGTAATTGGGAGAGTTCTCTCCTTTTCAATTTCATGAAATAATTTGTGAAAGACTGGTGTTTGTTCTTTTTTAAAGGTCTAGTAGAACACATCTGAGACTCCATCTGGTCCTGAGATTTTCTTTGTTGGAATGCTTTTCATTGCTGTTTCAATTTAATTACTTTATATTGGTCTGTTTAGGTTTTCTTTACCTTCCTGGTTCAATTCGGGTAGGTCATGTACCTAGAAATTTGTCACTGTCTTCTAGATTTTCCACTTTATTGGAGTATAAATTTTCAAAATAGTTTCTAATGATCCTGTGGATTTCAGAAGCATCTGTGGTGATATCTCCTTTTTTATCTTTGTTTATTTAGATCTTCTTTTTCTTTCTTTTGGTTAATTAGGCTAAGAATTTATTAATTTTATTAATTTTTTTGAAGAACCAACTCTTTATTGTATTGATCCTTTAAATTTTTTTTTAATTTTCAATTTCATTGATTTTGGCTCTGATCTTAGTTATTTCCTGATTCTTGCTGATTTTGAAATTAGTTTGTTCTACCTTTTTTAAAGCCCTGAGGTGGAGCATTAGAGTATTTATTTGGTACTTTTTAATGTAGGCACTCAATACTATGAATTTTCCTCTTAGAACTGCCTTCATACTGTCCCAAAGATTCTGATATGTTGTATTTCTGTTCTTATTTGTTTCTAAGAATTTCTTGATTTCTTCTGTCATTTCATCTATGATACATTCCTCATTTAAAAGAGTATTATTCAATCTCCATGTGTTTATGTAGTTTCTGTTATTTTTCTTGCTAGTGATTTCTAGTTCCATTCCATTATGATATGAGAGGATGTCTGGGATTTTATTGATTATTTTATATTTTCTAAGATTACATTGTAACCTAGAATATGGTCTGTTTTGGAAAAGGTTACATGAGCTGCTGAGAAGAAAGAAAATTCAGGTGCTTTGGAGTGAAATATTTTGTGTATATCTATTAGGACCATTTGACTTATTGTATCATTTAGGTTGGAAAGATATTTATTGATTTTATGTTTGAATGATTTGTCTGTTGGTGATAGAGGTGTGTTGAAATCTCCCTGTATTATTGTATTGGGGTGTATCTGAGATTGATGTCAAGAAGTGTTTTTAAATGTAATTAAGTGCACTGAATTTTGGGGCATATATATTTACTATTGTTGTATCTTCTTGTTGGATTGTTTCCTTTACTAGTATGTAGTGACCATCTTTCCCTCTAGTGATTAATTTTTGCTTGAAATACACTTTGTCAGATGTGAGGAGAGCTATTCCTGCTTGTTTTCAGACTTCATTTGCATGAAATATTTCATCCTTTCTTTTACTTTCAGCCTATGGCTGTTTTTGCCTATGAGATAAGTCTCTTGAATCTAGCATACAGATGGATCTTGGTTTTTTTTTTTTTTGTGGTGCTGGGGATTGAATCCAGGGCCTTGTGCATGTCAAGCAAGCACTCTACCAACTGAGCTATATCCTCAGCCCTGGATCTTGTTTTTTAATCCGTTCTGCCAATCTGTATGCTTTAATTGGGGATTTGAACCATTTATATTCAGTGTAATGTAATGTAATATAATGTAATGTAATGTAATTACATTCATCTATCCATGGATAGATATATATTTCCTGCCATTTTGATTTGTTTGCTATATTTAATTTGGTCTTGATTTTCATTTATTTAGTTGCTCTTCCAGTGAACTTTATTTGGGATAGTGGGAGTTTGTTTTTGAATTCTTTTGTGTGCAGTTTATCTTTAAGTATTCTTTATAGAGCTAGATTAGTAGTCATGAATTATTTTAATTTATCCTTATTATGGAAAATTTTTATTTCTGCATTGATTCTGAAACCTAACTTTCCTGGATATAGCAATCTTGGCTGGTAATTGTTTCCTTTTAGAGCTTAAAATATCTCATTCCAGGTCCTACTTGATTTTAGGGTCTGAGTTGGAAAGTCAGAAGTGAGCCTTATTCTTTTTCCACTAAAAATGACCTGATGATTTTCTCTTGAAGCTTTTAGTATTCTTTCCTTATATTCTTTGTTAGGCATTTTGATTATGGTGTGTCTGAAGAGGTTCTCTTTTGATCTTGTCTATTTGGAGGTCTATTTGCATCCTGTATGTGGAAGTCTATTTTGTTTCTAAGGTGAGGGAAGTTTCCTGGAGAGGTTCTTAATACCTTTAGCTTCTATCTCCATAGCCCCTTCTACCCCAATAACTCATAGTTTTGATCTTTTGATATGGTCCCAGAGTTCTTATATATTCTGATCATGGTCTTTCATTTCTTTTCCTTTGTTGCATGCTGAGTATTCAAGTTAATATATCTTGTACTCAAGGCCTGAAGTTCTATTTTCCATGCAATCTAATCTGTTAGTGATACTTTTAAGTAAATTTTTAATTTGACTCATTATGTCTTTCATTTCAGGAGTTCTGATTTATTTTCAATATCTCTATTTCTTGATTGAAATTATCTTTCATTTCCTCTATTTACTTTCTTAATTTGCTCCTTAGATCTTCTTTTAGTTCATTTAACTTTTTAATATTCAGTTTTTTTTATTGTCTTTCTCTGGAATTTCATTCACTTCCATATCTGTGGGCTCCTTTGCTTGGGGATTGTGAAGGTTGGGGAGTTTTGCGGAAGTTTTCTTTATGTTTTCAGAGGTCTTGCAGTTGCCCATCAGTTGAGAAAGGTTCCCCTTCCTCTTCTTACATGTGTGTGTCTTGTGTGCCTTTTTTGTTCTAGGGACTTCTCTGTTTTTGATGTACAACTATGTGTCTGAGAGTGGGAACTGAGGTCTCTTCTAGTTGTTCCTACTTGGAACCTGGTTGTTGGTTTGGGATTTTTCTCTCCCCTATTCTATACATTGAAGTATTGTTGAGGCTTGTGTGGGGCTAGTTTATGTGCAGAGTGAGGTTCAATGGTTCTTGGCTGAATTATGAGTATTGCTTGGCAGCAGGATCTCTACTCTATGAACTTGAAGAGTGCCAATCACTTTCCAATCCCTCTTATGTCAAGTAGGGAGCCAGGAATAGCTATAATGATAGCAATATATGTGTCTACTTTGACATCTGTAACACTAATTGCCTTCTTTGTAGGAATGGTGGGGTCAGCATTTAACATCAGAACCAATAACAAACAACTGTGAAATAGATAAAATATTAAAGAGTGGATGTCTAGTACATAATCCAGTGTATTAATAATCATAACAACATAAATGGAGTAGGAATTACATAAACTTTAAAATTCTATCAGATAGCAGAATTACAGTTTCTTAAGTGAAGAGAAAATAGGGTACGAAGGGAAGAGAAGTTTTTAAATATTTGAAAACTGAACAAAGGAGAAACAAGAGATAGGTAGCCAATGATGGTGAGTAAAAATTAACTAAATGTAATAAAATAATGAAAAGATAGGAAGAGGGAACAGTAAAATTTGGCTATCAGTAGGGAGAGAGAGTGAAAAATGGCCAATAAGGAGGAATAAAAACCAAGGTACAAATGAGCAACTCAAACCCACATAATATTTTATCCGACCAAAGTCAAACCATGACTAAATAATAAATGGATGAACAAGAAAGCAATTAAAATGAAGGTAAATTATATATATATTGAACCTATCCATGTAGTGAGTGCACACATGCACATACTCCCCACACACATAATCACACAGAATGTAAAAAAGTAAAAAAGTAAATTGAATAAAAAATTAAAATTAAAAAAACTAATTAATGGAGGTAGGAAAAATAGATAAAAATTCTTAATGAGAATTAAAGGACTTGTTTCTGCTGAGGTGGTCACAACTGTTGGTAAGAATGGTTTTTTATTCCATTTAACCCTTGGGTCAAGGGCTGGGGGTTGTTAAGTCCAATGACTTTGTGTTTCTTGTTAAGTTGCCAGCAGTGTAGCTAGGAGTCAAAGTTGGTTGTAGTAGCTCTCAGCTCCCTATCTCCCAATAAAGGATAGGATAGACTGGGGAGTGCTGACAAGTGGTGTACTCCTATAGCAGGATTGATGCTGAGTTCTAAATCAGAAGTTTCAGTAGTTGGGATTTAGTCTTGGCTGACCATTTGAACTCTGTTGGTGGGTATTTGAGATTTGACCCACATCTGTTGCTGGGGACATGCTGATCTCTGAGGGATGTCTGGGTTTTAGAAGCCTCTTGTAAATTCACTTTTAGGGTGCAGACTTAAACTTCCATGTGTGTCACATTCACCACTATGGATGTGAATTACCCAGGATCAGATCCGGAGTGAAGCCACTCCTCTCTGGCTGGTTATTGGCATCTTTCCAGTAACTCCAATGGAATTCCAGCAACAAAGGGAGAGCTTTCTTTTTGCTTGATATCCTGAGCCTGGATCACCCTAGGCACAATTCTCTGCACCTGTTTTAGTCACACTGATCCAGGCACACTCTGGGACTCATAATAGGTGACTGCTGGGTCAGGCTGGCAACTTCCTGTATGAGTTTCTGTTCTCCTACCTTTGCTCACTGCTGTGGTTTCCATCAGCAACCCTGGTTCCCCCTAGACTATGTGCCCATGGTCCAGTTGATTTTGGTTGCTTTTCACTCCACCATCTCTGGACCCATTAAGGTCAGCCTCCCATTATATTCCACATGTTTTCCCAAGTCAATTTTTTTGCTGCTCTTTCCTCTCTGCCTGTGTTCCCCTCTCCTCATCAACCACAGCTACTGGTGCCCTCAACCAAGCTGATGCATCTCTAATGTATTATTTCTTACATTATGTTGCAAGTTTCTGACTTTCTATGTCTCTATGGTTTCTTTTACTGTCCAGTGTTGAATTTCAGTGAATTCCTTTAGTTTCTCACCTTGCCGAGGAGCGGTCTTTCTGCTTTTTAAATCTTGAGATAAGAAACTGCTGGGAAATGAACATTCTTCTAATCCTCCATTTTCTCACCCTCTTTCCACTTATTTATATCTTCTTTGATTTCTTTTTAACAGTTTTGTAATTTAGATTTCATATAAATATTGTACGTATTTTATTAGTTTTATGCCAAATTATTTCATTTTGGGGATGCTAATGTAAATGATATTGTGTTTTAATTTCATGTTTGAATTATTCATTGCTGGTGTATAAGAAAGCAACTTACTTTTGTATATTAAGCTCACAACGTACAATTTTGCTATAATTACTCATTAGTTCCAGGAGGGTTTTTTGTTGTGGTTGATTCTCTGGGATTTTCTACATAAATGATCATGCTATCTGTGGACAAAGATAGTTTTATTTCTTCCTTCATAATCTGTATATGTTTGATTTATTTTACTTATCTTACTGCATTAGCCAAGCCTTCTAGTACTATGTACAATAGGAGTGGAAAAAGTGGATACTAATTATAGATGTTTTGTAGATGTTCTTTAGAAGGTTGTGAAAGTTCCCCTCTATTTTTAGTTTGCTGAGAATTTTTTAAATCATGAATGGGTGTTGTGTTTTGTTAAATGTTTTTATGAATCTATTGATATGATCTTATGATTTTCTTCTCTAGCCTGTTAATAAGATGGATTACATTAACTGTGTTTCAAATGTTGAACTAACCTTACATACCTGAAATAAATCTCATTTGTTATGGTACATAATTCTTTTTTGTACATTGTTTTGATTCAATTTGCTAATAATTTGTTGAGTATTTCTGCATTTATGTTCATGAGAGACATTGGTATGTCTTGTGATATCTTTGTCCAGTTTTGGTATCAGGGTAATCCTGGCCGCCTAAAATGAATTACCTCTACCTCTATTTTCTGAAAGAGATTTTGGAGAATTGGTATAACTTCTTCCTTAAATGTTTAACAGAATTTACCAGTGAGAGCCAGGTGTGGTGCTTGGTGGTGTGTACCTGTAGTGGCAGGTACTCAAGAGGCTGAGGCAGGAGGACCAATTGAGCTCAGGAGCTTAAGGAGAGATGGGAAACATAAAGAAACTCTACCTCAAAACAAATTCCCCAGTGAACCAATCTAGACCTGGTACGTTCTGTTTGGGAAGGTTATCTGTTGATTCAATTTAGATAGATAAAAAGAGTCTCTGTTATCTTTCTTCTTTCTTTTTTTCTTTTTTTGGCGGTACTGGGGATTAATGTCAGGTGATCTGCTGAATTATGTTCCTAACAGCATGTGTCACTGAGGCTAGCCTCCAGAAGCTTTTATATATGGTATCCCAAATCTATCTCACCTCTAAACAAAGATCATCCTTTAAATTTACAGTTGAATTTGAAAATTTGAAAGTAGCTTTGTTGGAAGAGATCAGTTTCTGCCAATCGTAGTTTGAATGCTTTTGTGCCTTCCAAAACTCATGTGTTGGAAACTTAATCCCCATTGCAACAGTGTTGGGAAGTGGGACTTAAGGGGAACTATTTAGGCCATGAGCGTTCATTCAGTTATTAGGGTTTGGCCATCAGGAATGGATTAATGCCACCACAAAAATGGCTTGTAAGAGCAGGTTTGTTCTCTTCCACTCTTCTGCCATGTGAACACATAGTAAGAAGTCTCTCACCAATGCCACGACCTTGCTCTGAACTTCCTACACTCTAGAACTCTTAGAAATAAATTTCTATTCTTTATAAATAACTAAGTCTTGGATATTCTATTATAGCAGAACAACAGAGTGAGATGCTATCTTTTAAAAAATGATCCTTATTCTTCCCTGTTCGACCTAGACCATTATTTACACTAAGAATAAGATGGAAAAAATAATAATGTAATTGAAATTGTAAGACCATGTCTTATACCCAGATGAAGGCAAAGGAAACTGTCCATTTTAGGGTTTTTGAGTTGGAATCTGTGATGCATGGTGCCCTATCAATCCTGCATTCATAAGAAATCTGAACAGAAATTTCCTAGAAAAAAATAAAGAATTGCATTTTTGTGGTTTTTAAAATTCATTTAAGAAATCCTGAGAGGAGTTGGTCAGCTCCAGAGTAATAAAATTTAACTTTTTGAAAAGCTTTATGTACTCAACCAAGAAGTTTGGGCCAATACTGATCCAAAAAAACACTGAGCAGAGACTAGAATTGTAGTCTTACTTAACAGATGAGAAAACAAAGTCACATGACATCCTGGAACTTGGACCCAGGTTTTGTGATACCAAATTCATGGTTCTTTTTTTTTTGTGTACTATACTACACGCTGCTTTTGCAGCAACCCCCCAACATATGAACACTCATAACCACAAACATTTCAGTATCAATCACACTTGCATCTTGTACATTGTTTACCAAACAGTAGATACTTGTTATTTGGCTGAATGATGAGGGTGTTTGATTTACTGCATTCAAAGAAACAGAAATAAAAGAGCTGAATAATAACAGTGGAACCCAGGAAACTCAAAGTCCATTATTGGTAGAACTGACTTTTAAATAGGATCACAAAATAATTCTGTAAGAGTAGGCTCTATCGAGAGGAAGAAAGAAAATATATTAACATGGTGCTGGTATTTTTGAAACGAAGAAGATTTCAATTTGTTTTCTTCTTTAGACAGAGCAATATAATGAATGCAAGTTATAAATTGAATCATCCTTGTATTACTTAAAAGTTGCAATCCTTTGTAATCAGGATTTTTTTAAAGAAAATTACAATTACAGAAAACCTGTCTCAAGGATAAGAGGCTTTTTGTTTAATATTTAGTAAATGCTAAGCTTCAAGGATAAGATAGGGAGAGATATGGAGGTAGGGTATTTCGAGTGGGTTTACTGTAAATAACTTACAATATTGATTTGTAAATTACTATTCTAGCTCAACCTTGTGCTATTAAAGTAGCTCTAATTTTAAAAGCTACCCAGTGTGATTTACTCATGTGTGGCAGAAACAAAGTAAAAGTGACCTAAACACTAGTTTTGGGGAGTGTGGTACAATGAAACAAACACTGAATTTAGCATTAAGAGACCTGGGTTCTAGTTCTAGCTATGACATTATTATGTCACTTTAGGTAATCCATTTGCCCCCTTAGTCTCGGTTTTCTGTTGTGTAAAATGTTCCTAATGATTTGCAAAGGTCATTGAGAAGATCACATGAAATAACACAAATGAAGGTAGGCAATTGTTCTACAAATTGAAAGTGACATAATAGCTAAACAGAGCAGTGTCATTTGCTTCTTCCAAAACTCAGTTACCAAAGTAGAATCAAAGGGCTATAATCTGAGGTCCAAGGATTAATTATAAAATCTCCTATTCATTGAGTATCTGCAATATGCCAGATACTGAACTATTTATATACATCACCTCACTTAATATCTACAATATTTGTATATTGACAACTATGCAAGAAAATTAGGATGGTGGACTAGAGGGAGGCTGCGTTCCTTGTCGCTCCGTAACTCCGGTTTCAAGCAGAGGATATCTGTTTCTTGGTAAGGCAGTTTTTGCTGCTTATCGATCCCCTGCTGTTTACCCCATTTGTCTGCTGTGATCACCTGCAGTCTGCCAGCATATCGACGCCTTTTATGAGTGCAGATTGCTCACTGTCAGGCACCTATCATCCGCCATTTGCCTGCCTCTCGCCTGTCCATCGCCTGCCTTACACCTATCCATCACCCAACGCACGAGGTTCACCTCCCGATCTTCTAACAACAGTCAGCAAACTGATCACTGACCGCCAGTGGAGCACCAGCTGCCTGCTGTTGCCTGGAAGTTCACTGTTACACTACCTGCAGGTTTGATTACACGTGGCTGCCGCCATTTTGAGACAACAGCCAGGCCCCTAGGATGCCTGGCCAGACTGAGCCCCATCTCCAGGATCCCTTAGCCCGACTGACTGATCACTCTCTGCCTCTGGGGCCCTCACATCGACTGACTGCTCCCTGCCGCCAGGACTCCCAGACCAACCGACTGCGCCTTATCACCAGGACCCCAGACCAACTGCACCCGGCCTCCAGGATCCCGCAACCACACCAAACACACCCGACCTCCAGGACCCCTGCCTGACCAACTGCATCCCGCCTCTAGGACCTCCAGCTGACCACCTCCACACCCTGAACTGCAGCTCCCCATTTGCCAATACATTTTGAAGCCAAAGCGGCCATTTTGGATAATCCTGGAAGCCGTAGCTCTGATTTTAGGTGGGGCAAAACCCATCCTGAGACGCCTGCTGGAGGCTTGAAGTTCATTGTCAGGTACCTCTCATGCATCAGGCCACTGAACTCTGGGAGGTTTCATTACTATATGACTCTTATACTGTAGATTTTCTTTTTTCTCCTCATTGAAAAAGTTTAAGTTTTTATTTCTTTACTTTTCATGCTCTCTTTTCCTTTTGTTTACCTGCTCCCTCAGAGTCTCTTTCTCCCTTTTTTGCATGCTAACATCCAATTTCTTTTGACTACACTCTCACCCTTTCTATTATCTAGAACTTCTGTATATTCTTTTCTTATCCCATTAACAGCCACATTCTACATCCCTCTGCATCCTCTTTGCCCTCCATTAGAAACTGCACACCTTATTGCAAATCTGTTTGTTTTACTGAAGATAATATTAAACTCATTCTGTTTATTATGACAATTTTGTTATTGTCCTCATAGGGGCTGTTTGGTCTAGGATTGCATAGTGTCTGAATTGGGCACTGCTAATATTGATCTCCCCTTAAAGAAAGGGTTTTGGAAACCTATAGGGCCACTATAAGCCTATAGGGGGAAATCTGCAATACCCCAGATCTGCACTGCTAGAGGGGAAGATACATGAACAACATGAAAAAAACAAGGGAAGAAAATGATCCAAACAAATCTAGATTCTATATTAATACAATCCAATGACAGTATGTTAGAAGAAAAGTCAGAAAAGGACTTCAGATTATACATGATAAAGATGATTCGTGAAGCAAAGGATGAGATAAGAAAGCAAATGCAGGCAATGAATGGTAACACCAATAAGCTGAAAGAGCAAGTGCAGGAAGCAAAAGATCATTTCAACAAAGACATAGAGATTCTCAAAACAAAACAAAACAAAACAAAAAAAAATGGAAATCCTTGAAATGAAGGAAACAATAAACCAAATAAAAAACTCAATGGAAAGCATCACCAACAGACTAGACCACTTGGAAGACAGAACCTCAGACAATGAAGACAAAATATTTATTCTTGAAAATAAAGTCGCCCAAACAGAGAAGATGGTAAGAAATCATGAACAGAATCTCCAAGAACTATGGGACATCATGAAAAGACCAAATTTAAGAATTATTGGGATTGAGGAAGGCACAGAGATACAAACCAAAGGAATGAACAACCTATTCAATGAAATAATATCAGAAAATTTCCCAAACCTGAAGAATGAAATGGAAAATCAAATACAAGAGGCTTACAGAACACCAAATGCACAGAATCACAACAGGTCCACACCAAGTTACATTATAATGAAAATGCCTAACATTCAAAATAAAGATAGGATTTTGAAGGCCGTGAGAGAAAAGCATCAGATTACATATAGGGGGAGACCAATACAGATACCAGCCGACTTCTCAACCCAGACTCTAAAAGCTAGAAGGGCCTGGAAGAACATATTTCAAGCTCTTAAAGAACATGGTTGCCAACCAAGAATACTATACCCAGCAAAACTTACCTTCAGATTTGAAGATGAAATAAAATCCTTCCATGATAAACAAAAGTTAAAAGAATTTACAAATAGAAAGCCTGAGCTACAGAATGCTCTCAACAAAATACTCCATGAGGAGGAAATGAAAAACAACAATGGAAGTCAGCAAAGGGAGGAACTACCTTAGAGAAAAACCACTCAAAGGAGAAACCAAGCCAATTTAAAAACCAAAAATAAGCCAAATGACTGGGAATACAAATCATATCTCAATAATAACCCTGAATGTTAATGGCCTACACTCATCAATCAAAAGACATAGACTGGAAGAATGGATTAAAAAGAAAGACCCAACAATATGCTGCCTGAAAGAGACTCCTCTCATAGAAAAAGACATTCGCAGACTAAAGGTGAAAGGATGGGAGAAAACCTACCATGCACATAGACTCAGTAAAAAAGCGGAGGTTTCCATACTTATATCAGATAAAGTGGACTTCAAGCCAAAGTTAGTCAGAAGGGATAAACAAGGACATTTCATACAGCTTAAGGGAATGATAAAACAGGAAGACATAACAATAGTAAATATTTATGCCCCAAACAATGGCGCATCCCTGTACATCAAACAAATCTTTCTCAATTTCAGGAATCACATAGACCACAACACAATAATTCTGGGTGACTTTAATGCATGGCTGTCACCACTAGATAGATCTTCCAAACAAAAACCAACCAAAGAAACCATAGAAATCAATGACACAATCAATAACCTAGACTTAATAGACATATATAGGATATTCCATCTATCAATAAGTGGATTCACTTTCTTCTCAGCAGCACATGGAACCTTCTCGAAAATAGACCATGTTATGCCACAAAGTAGCCCTCAGGAAATGCAAAAAAATAGAGATCCTGCCTTGTGTTCTATAAGGTCATAATGGACTGAGAATAGAAATCAATGACAAAATGAAAAACAGAAATTACTCCAACACCTGGAGACTAAATAATATGCTATTAAATGAAACATGGATAACAGAAAACATAAGGGAGGAGATAAAAAAATTCTTAGAGGTCAATGAGAATGATGATACAACATATCAAAATCTCTGGGACACTATGAAAGCAGTACTAAGAGGAAAATTCATTGCATGGAGTGCATTCCAGAAAAGAATGAAAAGTCAACAACTAAATGACCTAACATTACAGCTCAAAGCCCTAGAAAAGGAAGAACAGAATAACAGCAAAAGTAATAGAAGACAGGAAATAATTAAAATCAGAGCTGAAATCAATGAAATTGAAACAAAAGAAACAATTCAAAAAATTGACAAAACAAAAGGTTGGTTCTTTGAGAAAGTAAACAAAATAGACAAACCCTTAGCCACACTAAGAAAGAGAAGGAGAGAGAAAACTCAAATTACTAAGATTCGTGATGAAAAAGGAAATATCACAACAGACACCACTGAGATACAGAACATAATGAGAAGCTACTTTGAAAATCTGTATTCCAACAAAATAGAAACTACTGAAGACATTGACAAATTTCTAGAGACATATGCTCCTCCCAAACTGAACCAGGAGGACATACACAATTTAAACAGATCAATATCAAGCAATGAAATAGAAGAAGCCATTAAAAATCTACCATCCAAGAAAAGCCCAGGACCAGATGGATTCTCAGCCGAGTTCTACAAGACCTTCAAAGAAGAACTCATTCCAATACTTCTCAAAGTATTCCAGGAAATAGAAAAGGAGGGTACCCTACCGAACTCATTCTATGAAGCTAATATCACCCTCATACCCAAACCAGGAAAAGACACATCAAGGAAAGAAAATTTTAGACCAATATCCTTGATGAATATAGATGCAAAGATCCAAAAGAAAATATTGGCAAACCCTATCCAAAAACATATTAAGAAAATTGTGCATCACGATCAAGTGGGGTTCATCCCTGGAATGCAAGGATGGTTTAACATCCATAAATCAATAAACGTAATCCATCATGTCAATAGACTTAAGGATAAGAATCATATGGTTATCAATTGACACAGAAAAAGCGTTCGACAAAATACAACACCCCTTCATGCTCAAAACTCTAGAAAAAATAGGGATAGTAGGAACATACCTGAACATTGTAAAGGCTATTTATGTTAAGCCCATGGTCAACATCATTCTTAATGGAGAAAAACTGAAACCATTCCCTTGAAAAACAGGAACAAGACAGGGATGTCCTCTTTCACCACTTCTATTCAACATTGTCCTCAAAACTCTAGCCAGAGCAATTAGGCAGACTAAAGGAATTAAATGGATACGAATAGGAAAAGAGGAACTTAAGCTGTCACTATTTGCGGATGACATGATTCTATATTTAGAGGATCCAAAAACCTCCTCCAGAAAACTTCTAGACCTCATCAATGAATTCAGCAAAATAGCAGGCTATAAAATGAACACACATAAATCTAAAGCATTTTTATACACAAGCGATGAAACAGCTGAAAGGGAAATGAGGAAAACAACTCCATTTGCAATAGCCTCAAAAAAAAAATACTTGGGAATCAATCTAACCAAAGAAGTAAAAGATCTCTACAATGAAAACTACAAAACATTGAAGAAAGAAATTGAGGAAGACCTTAGAAGATGGAAAGATCTCCTTCCCATTTTCTTGGTTAGGCAGAATTAATATTGTCAAAATGGCCATACTACCAAAAGTGCTATACAGATTCAATGCAATTCCAATTAAAATCCCAATGATGTACCTTACAGAAATAGAGCAAGCAACCATGAAATTCATCTGGATGAATAAGAAACCCAGAATGGCTAAAGCAATCCTTAGCAGGAAGAATGAAACAGGGGGTATCACAATACCAGAACTTCAACTATACTACAAAGCAATAGTAACAAAAATAGCATGGTATTGGCACCAAAATAGACAGGTAGATCAATGGTACAGAATAGAGGACACAGACACAAATCCAAATAAATACAATATTCTCATACTAGACAAAGGTGCCAAAAATATGCAGTGGAGAAAAGATAGCCTCTTCGAGAAATGGTGCTGGGAAAACTGGAAATCCATATGCAACAGAATGAAACTAAACCCCTATCTCTCACCATGCACAAAAATCAACTCACAGTGGATCAAGGACCTTGAAATCAGACCAGAGACACTGCATCTTATAGAAGAAAAAGTAGGTCCAAATCTCCACCTTGTTGGCTTAGGATCAGACTTCCTTAACAGGACTCCCATAGCACAAGAAATAAAAGCAAGAATCAATAACTGGGATAGATTCAAACTAAATAGCTTTCTCTCAGCAAAGGAAACTATCAGCAATGCAAAGAGAGAGCCTACAGGGTGGGAGAATATCTTTGCCACTCATACTTCAGATAGAGCACTAATTTCCAGAATATATTAAGAACTCAAAAAACTCTACACCAAGAATACAAATAACCCAATCCACAAATGGGCTAAGGATATGAACAGACACTTCACAGAAGAAGATCTACAAGCAATCAACAAACACATGAAAAAATGTTCACCATCTTTAGTAATAAGAGAAATGCAAATCAAAACTACCCTAAGATTCCATCTCACCCCAATTAGAATGGTGATTATCAAGAATACAAGCAACAATAAGTGTTGGCGAGGATGTGGGGAAAAAGATACACTCATACATTGCTGGTGGGGCTGCAAATTAGTGCAGCCACTCTGGAAAGCAGTGTGGAGATTCCTTAGAAAACTTGGAATGGACCTACCATTTGACCCAGCTATCCCACTCCTCGGCCTGTACCCAAAGGACTTAAAATCAGCATACTACAGAGATACATCAATGTTCATAGCTGCTCAATTCACAATAGCCAGATTGTGGAACCAACCTAGATGTCCTTCAATTGATGAATGGATAAAGAAACTGTGGTATATATATATATATATATATATATACATACACACACAATGGAATATTACTCAGCTATAAAGAATGATAAAATTATGGCATTTGCATGTAAATGGATGAAATTGGAGAACATCATGCTAAGTGAGATAAGCCAATCTCAAAAATCCAAAGGACGAATGATCTCACTGATAAGTGGATGATGACACATAATGGGGGGGTGGGAGGGGTGCAAGAATGGAGGAAGGAGGGACTGTATAGAGGGAAAAGGGGGGTGGGAGGGGTAGGAGGGGTGGGAGGGGTAGGAGGGGTGGGGGGAAGGAAAAAATAACAGAATGAATCAAACATCATTACCCTATGTAAATGTAGGACTACGCATATGGTATGCTGTTACTCCATGTACAAACAGAAACAACATGTATCCCATTTGTTTACAATAAAAATAAATTAAAAAAATCACAACATGAACATGTCTGTTCAACATGAATTTAAATGAGTAAAAACATATAGAAGAAAGGACTACATGAAGTCTACATTATGAGTGGTTACATCAGGGAATTGAGATAATTAATAAAATTCTATCCTCATTACAAAAAAAAAGAAAATTACTATCATTCATATTGTACAAAGGAGAAAAGTGAGGTATGCAAAAGAAGAGGATCACAGCCAAGGTCCCATAATAAGCATCATAAAAAGGAATTCAAAGCCAGGTTTGTTTAACCTCTAAGTCTGCATTTTTCTACCCCTTTTAAAGTACAGATCACAAGACTTTCTCCACTGTCCACATAGACAATAAAGTTTAGATTCCCCACAGCTTGACCTTAAAGGTCTTCCAAGCTAAGGATTATATTAATTACCTTTCCAATATCATCTCCAAATATGGCTTTCCCTTTCATTTGCCCCTTCCCTTCCACATACTATCTGTAGACCATTCACCAGGGACTAGCTCTTTCCTATAGGAAGTACATAGGAAAGCATCCTACGTAGTAAGGTCTCCAATTCAAGGTCTCATTGCCAATGGTTTTCCCTTTGCCTGGTGTTAAAACTGCAATTCATATATTTAGTATAGTCCATAGACAAACCTAAATCCTCTATCAGCTAAAAGTATTCACTTGTAGCTCTATTCCTTAGCTAGTAGTACCTGTCACACAACCTAGACTGAGGAGACCAGCAGTCCAGGATAAAACTGAGATTACCTGTAGTCAGCAAAAGTCCCCCATGTCTTGAAAGGAGGCAGGGTTACTTAGACATGTCTCTGAACCTGTAGGCTATTTAGATTCTTCAAAATCATGCCCCGAAACTTGAAGTAGAGACCAGTTGCATCACACAGCCAGCTTCCTACTTTCTTGGCTTTTTACAGCATAGTAATAGGATTCCTTTGTTCCTCATAGGATCCCATGATGCTACACTCTTGAGTGATGTAGCAAGAAAACCTCTGTGCTCTTTGTCCTTGCCTTCCAAGCATGAAGATAACTCTTTAAGTAAAGGGGTAGGTGCATACGATAAATTTTCATCTGAACCTAAAAGAAGGAAAAATATAGCTTCAAAGAGAACATTTATGTGATTCAATTACTCCTTCCCCCCAATAGATTACCTAAATCATAATTTGATGGAAAATATACTGCTATGATTTAGCAAAGATTAGATAGAATGCAGAATGGACCCTGAAAATAATTAAGAGAGTTTCATGCTATCAGTATTTTTAACTATCAGCCTCAGTAAAAAAGAAAGTAACACATCACAGAAACTATTTTATTCACTATTAATCACTAGCAATAACTCAATTGGTACACACCACTTATACATCAGATCCAAACACCATCCAAACTTAATTAAAGCTATACACACACACACACACAAACACATCCCCTATGACAAATTAATACATAATTTCCATGGCTTGATAATCTCATCTTTAAATGATATTTAAATAAATATCTTAAAGTAAAATAGATCTTTACCAGGTTATCAAGGATCTTTAATCTTCATAGTGTTTATTAGTTCATATTCTTTTGACAAGTAAGCAATTAAGACACTATATCCTTTGTAATTATGCCACATCATGCTCACTTTCTCTTCATACAAGAATGATGCAAGAAATTGACTAGTTAAATATTACATAGGATGATACTTTACTAAGAGAGGGGGAAGGTCAATGTATAGAGTCAGGGCTGCGAAGCTAGAGGAAGGCTCAGAGGGAAAAGAAAATCTGAGAGTAAAAGGAAATCAGAGGAAGAGAGATAAATTAGAGGAAAATATTTGAAAAGTAGGAAAATATGTGAGAGTTTTTAAAAAAGCTATAATTTATTAAATTTTACAGAAGTCAAGAGGGCTTAATTGTTTGCCCAAGGTCATAAAATAGGCAGAATCAGGAACAGAAACCAAGTATTTTGGCTCCAAGCCCAATACAACAGCAGCTTTTTCTCCTAATGTGATGGGTTACTGGATAGCTGAATTGGCAGACCTGCTGTAGTGAATAAAGCACAAGTATGAATAACACTAACTACTTTTTAATTCTAGAGAATACTGACCTAGCTATTTACTTTATTTATACCTTAGTTTCTCTTGCTGTTAAACAGCAATGATAATAACAGGCCCTAAATTCCCAGGGAGGATGTGAAGGAAGAGAGTTGAGAAACATTAGAAAAGGAATATTTCATTCAACTGAGATCCTTTAAAGAGCTACAATAATTAGATGGCATAGCCTTGATTAAGTAAAAAGAAAGCAAATACTTCACAGCCTCCACCTTACTCTATATTAAATTTAAAATAAAAAAAACCAAAAAAGCAAAAAGTAGGTGAATAAAATAACATGCTGGAGGAAAAAAGGGTAAATAGTTTTCCCTGAGACAAAGTGCTTTTCCAAGAGCTGCCCACAAGTGCCACCAAACAGAGACCAGAACAATTCTATACATTCTAAGCGAACTTTGAGAATGGGTAGGATTGTACCAGTAATCTATTTGTAAAAGCATCTAGGTAAGAACATGTGCATACATGAATACACACACACACACGGTTTTCTCTCACAACTAGTGAGCTAGTAGCTACATCAAGAAAAAAAAAAAAGAAATAGAATCCAGATTTCTTCACATAGAACTCAATCCACCAGAATGTGAATTCTATGAGAGCAGGAATTTTCTGTATGCATCACTGTATGCATCACTGATGCATCACCAGCATCACTAGTACTCAACTGGCTTTATTGAGCACTTCCTTTCATTATCCTCTCATTTTACAGGTAAGTACCTGTTTCTATTTTCTAGTTTCTGCTGATTGTACACTAACAGTATTTCTGTAAACAACTCTATTAGGAATATAAAGTTATGCTACTGTTTTAAGTCAAAATTCACAGTACTTGGGCTGGGGTTGTGGCTCAGTGGTAGCACGCTCGCCTAGTATGCATGAGGCCCTGTATTTGATCCTCGCACCACATAAAAATAAAATAAAGGTCACCTGCAACTAAAATATATATATATATATATATATATATATATATATTAAAAAAATCCACAGGAGTACTATGAAATGTAGTGTTATAGAGGTCCACAATAGTACAATGGATTCAGACTAAATATTCTGAAATATCTTATTCTAGTTCAACACTTAGCTGTGTGCCAGGGCTTATGCTATTTACTGAAGGGAATAAAGGAGAGAAGTACAGTTCTTGTCTCAGGGGAGCTTTCAGTTTACCTTGGAATGCTATGTCTGATACAAGTGAAACAATTTGACAACAATATAAGGAAGAATATATAATTGACACAAACCAATTAGCCAACAATACACAACTGAATATATAATTGACATGAAACAATTACAGAACAAAGTGAGACTGAATATATAATTGACTTTCTGCTTTTTAACTCTGAGTTGGTTCATAAATGACACTCCATACATTCTTACGTTGTCATGGAATCTCAAGGAACTTTCTATTGGCTTTAATATCTAAACAAAGTAGGCTAAATTCTGGGACTGGTTTGGCAATGTTCCAGTCCCTCCTGACAGTGTGCTGCCTTCCTCTTCCAAACAGACCCCCAGAGGGCATATAAACTTTGTATTCATGGGATAAATCATATTGATTTAAATCATTAGTCAGGAAAAGTCAATTTCATCAATATTCCTATAAAGGATGCATATTTTGATTTATTTTTAATACATATTTGTTACAATTAAGACAGAAGCAGGCTTTATTTTTAGAAGATATGTAGGTATCTAATTAACGTATTGATTTATATTTTACATTTTTTAGATTAATTCTTCAGCTTCATCAGGAAACTGAATGATGAATTTTTAATTTTGTGTATCAAAATTAACTGAAATAAATCCTTTCAATAGCACTGGGAAATATCTAGAATTAAGGCCACTACCTTATTTTTGTCAAAGGCATGATCATTTCATGATTTCAAGTGACTGGGTGTCATCCTCAAGCCATTTCTTATGCCCTAAATCTAGTGGAGCTACAAGTTGCAAAAAGCTTTAATGCTACCAACATCCTTTGTTAGTCACTCCTTATCTTATAATTGGTTTAAGGCAAGAGCTTTGTAGCTCCTCTTCCTGCGTCCAAAACACTTTGCGCACTGCTAACAAAACACTGTATTGAAAAAAATCTCTGCATAGTTTCTCATTTCCCTACTCAAAAACTATCCATGGTTCCCACTGGCATTAATGCCTACAAGCATGATCTGACCTTAGAGAATTTTAACTTCTTCATCACCAGTCCTTAAACATGAATTCCTACACTATAACAAACTCTTCCACCTATTGGTTTTCCCCTATGACAGTATTTCTATTTCTGTGTCCTAACACTGTTCATTAACTACATAGGGGATTCCATTTTACTAGTGTTCCTTAGCCACCCTGTTCAAGTTCTACCACTTATCAAAAAGTTTTTTTTTCCCACCCACCCTAGCTCAAATAACCACTTTCTTTAACCAGAGTATGCACTACTTTTGATTCTCACATCTCTTAGTTATTCTAGACATTGTTTTATTTTTTGGTAAAGTTAAGTCTCCCCAATCGGACAGATAGATAGATCCTCAGATATCTATACTGGGAATAACTATGTTACCAAAAACAACAATATATATGCTATTTATATCTAGAGCAAAATTATTTGTTAAGTAATCTCATGAATCTAAAGTAAGTTTTAAAGAAAGAAATTCAAGTCCAGTCAATATGAAAAGAAACTAAAATATTGGCTTTTGTAGCTAATTTATTCAACCATTTCCTTTATAGATTGAAAAAGATGAGTTCCTGCTTTTTTAATTCCCAAATGATTTGTTCTATTTAGAATGAATAGATAATGAATAAGCAAACACCCTCTTTACACTTAGAGATAAATGCACTGCTTTTAAAAACTAGATTAACATTTTAATGGTTTTTGATAATCCTCGTGCTTAAGTGTATCCCCTTCCCATGGCATGACTTTCTTTAAAGCCTCATCAGTAAACATAGATTCCTGAATGAGTTATCCTTAACCCTGAAATGTCTTCCCTTTATATGAAGGGATGAGGGCAAATTATCCTTATCATGAGAAACTCTTTTTCTTCAGCAGTGAGGACTTGGCAAGAAAATGGGTCAGAGATAGTATACCATCTGCTGTGACCTATTAAACTCTTCCGACAACTTAAGTGATAATATAATGTAATCAGTGAGCATTAACATATTAAGCATATTTATATACTTTTTTACACAAAGCATTTTAAAACACTTGAAAGTTCAATTCAAAACCATATTTCTCCATTTATATTATTGGTTCTTATTCACCCTATTCTGCCTTCACTTGCACTATTAGAATATGAAATAAAGAACTTGAGAGACTCAGAGATATTTTATTTAGTAAAGTTTCTAACCTAGGCCAATGTCCTCAGTGAAATAAATAATTAGTGCTGGGAATAGACAGCAAAACAGAAATTCACTTCACAAATTTGTTATTTTTGCCCTTGGTCTTTAGTTATTACAACTGAATCACACGAATGGAAGATTACTATAGCATTAATGCTGTGGCCTAAGTCTTAAACTGTCAGTTTCTATTGAAGGAGCTCCACTCTACGCTAGCTGCCACACAGATCACAGAACATCATAGTTCACTTTTCAGAAGATTAAGGCAAAACAATAAAAGCTTTCCAAACCATCATTTTATGAATAGTGAAAGAAATACATCAGATTCCTTTAACAGTCCAGATACCACAGGGTTAGGAAGACCTTAAAAGTCACCTAAATTAAAGTGCCATTTGATGCTAAAGAACCTTCAGTGAGGAGTGCACTCACTGACTTCTGAAAGGAACTACCTGGATCTGTGCTCAGCTATGTCGAGACTTACTTTGTTTCCCTGTAGCTTCTGCAATAAAATAAAGGTCTGCTTTCCTTTTTAGATTTAAGACATATAGAGACAGTAATCATGCTACCTCCTCCCACTCTTTTCTTCTCTAGGGTAAACAACCTTAGCATCTTTAATCTTGCCAACAATACCATTTTCATACTAAAAATAGCCCTAGTCACTTTAGTCCTAGGTGCTCTTATACTGCAAAAATATTAATCTTCAGTCTCTCATGCTTTTATATAAAACAACTGTTTGTCTTATCCAAAATGGACTCTTTTCTACCTCTCCTCCCATAATTCTCTCATTCCTTTCCCAGCATTATCTTCTTTCCCTTACACCCTTGATCCCTATCTTTTAGCTGACTATGAGACAAAAATGAAGAACATTTAAATGGCTTGTTATTCGTACACTGATTCCTATTGTATATTTAAAAAAATTAGGTGAATTTGTTCCTGTGTAGGTTTTATGAGAAAAAATTACAAAAATCTATACCTAAGATAGGCTGCTTTTAAACTTTCATTTGGTTTCTGACTGAATTTTGGGTTGGTGGTTCTTGAAAGGGAAAAAATTGTTTGTTTCTGCCATGGGACATTTATTTATCGCTATCTGGCATTCCATTACTCCTACAGGCAACCAATTTTCCATGTCCTAATATACTAGGGGACAGAGAGAAAATGGATGATGAAAACCACATCAAAACTTCATTCAAGCTGGGTGCAGTGGCACATGCCTATAATACCCATGCCTCAGGAGGCTGAGGCAGGAGGATTGCAAGTTCAAAGCCAGCCACAGCAACTTAGCAAGGCCCTGTCTCAAAATAAAAAGGGCTGAGCTGTGGTTCAGTATTAAGTGCCTCTGGGTTCAATCTCTGATACCAAAAAGAAAAACAAGGCCTTCATTCAATTCATTAGTTTTCAACTTTCTCCCTATTGTCCAAATAACAAGACTGAGTGAAGGCAAGGACAGAAGAAAATAAAACAAAAGAATATGATAATAAAATTTAGAGTGATTGAAAACTGGTAATAAGTCACCTTTGTGCTGATTATATAACTTCTAAGCCTACTCAAAATGTTTACCCTCTCCAAATTCTAGATGCTTCTTCCTAAAGGTACTTTACAAAAGACGGGTATCCTTACTATCAGAATGTAGACATTATAGCCTGGGAAAGAATGAATCTGAAAGATAAAGGGTCAGGTGGGGGTCAGCAAACTGGCATTAATTTCCAAGCTAAAATGGGGTTTGTTTTTATTGACACATGGGCCAAATGCTGCAAAGTTACTTCCATATTATCTGCAACTAACATTTGAGTGTTTATTGCAAACTAACCACTGAATGTTTTTACATTTATTTTTCATAAAACTATATGAGGTATATACTATAATTAGTCCCCTGTCACAAGTCAGAAAACTGAGGCTTAGTGAAACTAATTATCCACATTTACACAATTATAAACTGTCAAGTTAAAAATAACAAGATTCTAGAGGAGTACAGTGGGCACACATCTGTAATCTCAGCGGCTTGGGAGGGAGGCTAAGACAGGAGGATCATGAGTTCAAAGTCAACCTCAACAAAAGCGAGGTGCTAAGCAACTCAGTGAGATATTGGCTCTAAATAAAAATACGAAATAGGGCTGGAGATGTTGCTCAGCAGTCAAGTGCCCCTGAGTTCAATCCCTGGTAACTGCACCCCCCCCCAAAAAAAAAAAAAAAAAACAACAGATTCTAGAGCTCTCATTATTTAAGCTATATTGCCCAACAATATTTTCACTACTCCAGAGAGTTGACATGATCATCATAACTCTTCCTAGACAATTCAACGTGAAAAATTGCCATAATTGCTATCTGGGGAGCTGCTTTTAAAAATTGCATATTTTAAAAATTGACAAATAAAACTGCATATATTAATCATGTATCAACATGTTGTTTTGAAATATATATGCATTGTGGAATGGCTCATTTGAGATACTTAACATGCATTCCTTAACATAGTTATTTTTGTGGTAAGGAATACTTAAAATCTATCCCCTTAGCAATTTTCAAGAATATAATAAATTGTTATTAGCTTTTGGAAAGCCATCTTTAAAATCTGCTATCTCTGTTAGTATAAAGGTCAAAGAGAGGTTGACTAACTCCTCCTTATGCAGCTATATCTCTGCTGCTCTGATCTCCAAGTACTGCTCACTTCAGATGAAACTCTAAGGAATTCATTTTAGAAAGATGTATATGATCAAAATTAACAATAAGACACATTAATATTATGAATTTTATGATATACTGGGAATAACATATCACCTCTGTAGTATGCTTGCCAAAAATCAATCTAATCATAAAAATATCAGACAAATCCAAAGTGGGAAATATTTTTTAAATAACTGATCTGAACATCTCCTATGAATATAGATGCTAAAGTTACCAGCAAAATACTAGCAAACCAATGCCAGCAACACATAAAAAGAATTATATACCATGACCAAGTGGGATTTATCCAAGGAATGCAAAGTCAACAAATAAATGGGTTCAATATTGTTGTGGGGCATAGGCAAATATAAAAAAGCAATTGTATTTCTATTTTTTTTTTGTAGTGCTGGGGATTGAACCCAGGGCTTTGTGCTTGCAAGGCAAGCACTCTACCAGCTGAGCTATCTCCCCACCCCGCAACTGTATTTCTATATACTTTCAATGAAAATTGCAAAAATTAAATTAAGAAATCAATTCCACTAATAATAGCATCTTAAAGAATAAAATACTTAGGAAAAAATTTAACAAAGGAATTGAAAAGTGTGTACATGGAAAACTACAAATATTGTTGAAAGAAAATTCTAAAGATACAAAAGTTGAAAGACATTCTACATTCATGAATCAGAAGATTAACTGTTATTAAGATATCAATACTTTCCAAATTGAGGTACAGATTTGGTACAATCACTACTGAAGTCTTGGGTATCTTTGAAGAAATTGACAAGCTGATCCAAAAATTTACATGGAAATACAAGGGACCTGCAATAGCCAAAACAATCTTGAAAAGAAGAACAAAGTTGGAGGACTCCTATTTCCTGATTTCAAAATTTACTACAAAGCTACAATGAATTAAAGCAAATTTTATTCCATGCTTTTATTATTATGTGAAAATGAACCCTTACATTATGTATAACTAAAATGAACTAATTACAAAAAGCTACAATGACCTAGGCAGTCTGGTACTGATATCAGACTATAGACCAATGGAATAGAACTGAGTGTCTAGAAATAAGTGCTTATATATATGGCCAACAGATTTTTAACAAGAGTGCCAAGACCATTCACCCTTAGAGGAAAGAAGAATCTTTTCAACAAATGGTGCTGATAAAACTGAATATCCACATGCAAAAGAGTGACGTTGGACCTTTTTCACATCATACATAAAAATTAACAAAAAGTGGATTGAAGAACTAAACTGAAAATCTAAAACTTTAAAACCATCAGAAGAGATCTGGATGTATAACTCAATGGTAGAGTGTTTCCCTAGCATGTGTGAGGCCCTGGGTTCAATCTCTAGCACGTCAATAAAATAAGATAAAAATGTTCAGAAGAAAACATAGAAGTAAATCTTTGTGATTTTTTTTTTGGCATGCCTTTCATTTTTTTAAAAATGTTTTTTAGTGGTCAATGGACCTTTATTTTATTGGTTTGTTTGTTTATTTATTTATTTATATGCAGTGCTGAGAATCAAACCCAGGGCCTCACATATGCAAGGCAAGTGCTCTACCACTGAGCCACAACCCCAGCCCAATCTTTGTGATCTTGATTTGACAATGGTTGCTTAGATATGACACCAAAAGCACAGAAGAAATAGGATAAATAAACACATTGAACCTCAAAATTAAAACTTTTCTACTGCAAGGGACACCACCAAAAATGGAGAAATGATCCCCTTCCTCATGTGAAGATTTATAATTTATTTATCTCATAAGGGACATGTATCAAGAATATACAAAGAATACCCACAACTCGACAATAAAAATTTAAATCGATCATTTAAAAATGGGCAAAGGATTTGAACAGACATTTTTCCAAAAAGGACACAAAAATTTGTGGCCAATAAGCACATGAACAGATGCTTGACATTATTAGTCAACAAAGAAGAGCAAATAAATACCACTTCATACCTAGTAGGATGGCTATTATCAACAAGGCAGATAATAATGTTGGCAAGAATGTAGAAAAATTGGACTCCCCTACATGACTGAAGAAAATGTAAAATGATATAGCTGCTCTAGAATCTGAATTATCTCAGTGTTCTGGCCTACCGAGTCTGGCTTAATCTACATGTGATTTAGTCCCAGACAGTGAAGCTGGTTGCTAGGCTGTCAAGGGGAGTAGGATAACAGCATCTTGTTGCTGGGGGGCAAGGTTAAAGCATCACTGGGCTTCCCTCCATTACCTTTAATAACTTTCCTGTCCAATCAAAGGAAGAAGTGTGAAGAATTGTGAGCCTAGGTCAACAGAGATTCTAGTGTTATGGTTTGAAAGTGAGATGTCCCCCAAAAGCTCTCATGTAAGACAATGAAAGAAGGTACAGATAAGAAATGATCAGGTTATGAAAACCTTAACCCAATCAGTGAATTACTACTCTGATGGGATTAACTGAGTGGTAACTGAAGGCAGGTGGGGTGTGGCTGGAGGAAGTGGGGAACTGGGGGCATGGCTTTGGGGTATATATTTTATACCTGGCAGGTGAAGTCTCTGCTTCCTGATCATCCCTCTGCCACACTCTTCCACCATGATGTTCTGTCTCACCTTGAGCCCTGGGGAATGGAGCCAGCTGTCTATGGACTGAGACCTCTGAAACCATGAGCCCTTAAATAAAATTTTCTTCCCCTAAAATTTTACTGGTCAGATCTTTTACTCCCAGTGGCAAAAAAGCTGACTAAAACATTCTAGTTTCTGAGGTAATGCTAGACAAATATAGGACCTAGGGATGCCAGAAACAGATCTTTTTACTGGGTGATTAGCATGGAGATAAATGAAGATTTCACTCAGCTGCAGCCCAAGAGCCCAAACCACGAGCATAGTCACTGTTCAATATTCTAACACCAGCATAGATAAAGGTCATTATAAGTGACTTACTCTGGAGAATACTATAGCAACATTAAATTATTTCCAGGGGAGCTATTCATATAAATGCCAGAGACACAAAAACACAAACATCAGAATAAAGAAGTGTTGTGTCATGTTGCTAGCTGTACATAATCTGCAGTTTGGAGAGAAATTCTTTCAGAATGGAACCAGTTTCATTAGTCTCATAATTATCCTTTGTGCCCAATATGTAACATCTCAAAGGCTCATCTTCTTATAAATATTTAATTCATTTTTAGTATTGAATACCTACCTGCCCATTTAAAAAGCAGTTATCTTGGGCTCACTGATACTACTGATATAGTTTTAAACATATTGTCAGGATTATCGTTAAGTCCTCTTGACTTATATCACATTTCCTGATCGTGATTTCAAGAATTGAATTGTTGATTTCTTAAGCCTGGTTTTATATCCTCCAGACTTAAATCGATTGATCAATCAATAGATAGAGATATATGACTTTAAGGGACAACTTTTTGACCACACTCACAAAATACTAGAGACAGAAAGTTACTTAAGACAGATTTTTCTGAAGAAGAAGGAATATGAAGTGGGTGGTTGTATGCTCCCAAAGGTTTAACAAGCTTGAGGATGGGAAGCCCTTATTTGTTGGATTTGCTGATTTCCATGGGCCAAATACTCCCAGAATTGCCAATTTCAAGTTATCGATCACTGAACATGAACATGGAGTTGAGAAGAGATGTGCACAATTTGTTGTCAAGAGCTGATACACATCAGTCCTAATAAACCACTGCATGTAGACTAGACAAAATTGTAACAGATCCATCTCCATGTGCAACCCTGATATTGGAAGTGAGTAATAAAGCTATTTCCAAGATATTTTCTCTTGTTGCCTTCATGGGTGGAGAGCACAGGAACCAGATGAAAACAAAGAAATATCTCAAACAATTGGTGAATATATTTTCTCAATTACATAGTGGAAAAAATAGTATGTGTCAAACTACATCTTCAATATGGAGTTAAAATAGAGAGCTATAAAAATGATGATGAAAACAAGAGTTGGAGACAGGTTTAAGTTGCTTGTATCTTTCAGTATGGAAAAGAGAAAGTTGTGGAGTAGAGAAAGAAGATGAGTGGGTTTGTAGAGAGCAAAATCATTGTTTAATTAAATCAGGTTTTAACTTGTTTCGGATGAGACAAAAGGAGGAGGAGGAGGAGGAGTGTGACTAGCTAACAATCTCCAATAAGGACAGAAAAAGAAAATGGGACTTCAATTGCAGTGAAAAGTATCTGGAGTATTATGGAGTATTGATAGGTGACACAGTGATTGTAGAAATATGTACCATACAAACTTTTGAATACTACAACAATTCAAAGGCTCCAATTCTGTCATTATGCTATGGTATCTAGTGGAAATTAAAACACACATGCTGACTACCATAATAACTGACCATATAATTGACCAATCTACTCTAGGTTTTCTTATTTAAATTTTTATTTGTTTTAATTAGTTATAAATGACAGTAGAATGTGCTTTGATATATCATATATAATAAAGTATCATTCCTCATTCTTCTGGTTATACATGATGTAGAATCTCACTGGTCATGTAGTTATATATGCACATAGGGTAATAATATCTGATTCATTCTACTATCCTTCTTGCCCCTTACCTGCTCCCCTCCTTTCAATGCCCTCTACCTAATCTAAAGTCACTCTATTCTTCCCCAGTCCCCCACCTTGTGAATTAGCATCCCCATATCAGAGAAAACATTCGGCTTTTGTTCTTTTGGAACTGGCTTATTTCGTTCAGCATGATATTCTCCAGCTTCATCCATTTACTGGCAAATGCCATAATTTCATTTTTCTTTAAGGCTGAATAATATTCCATCATTCGTATATATATACATACACACACACACACACACACACACACACACACCACATTTTTATCCATTCATCTGTTGAAGGGCACCTAGTTTGGTTCCATAGTTTAGCTATTGTGAATTGAGCTGTTATAAATATTGATGAGACTGCATCACTGTAATATGTTGATTTTAAGTCCTTTGGGTATAAACTGAGGAGTGAGATAGCTCTGTCAAATGGTGGTTCCATTCCAAGTTTTCTGAGGAATCTCCATACTGTTTTCCATAATGGTTGCACCAATTTGCATTCCCACCAGCAATGTATGAGTGTACCTTTTCCGCCACATCCTTACCAACACTTATTGTTGCTTGTGTGCTTAATAATTGCCATTCTGACTGGCGTGAGATGAAATCTTAGAGTAGTTTTGGTTTGCATTTCTCTGATTGCTCATGATGTTGAACATTTTTTCTTATATTTGTTGATCTATTGTATTTCTTCTTCTGTGAAGTGTCCGTTCAGTTCCTTAGCCCATTCTCAGCAAAGAAAACAATCAATAATGTGAAGAAAGAGCCTACAGAGTGGGGGAAAATCTTTATCACATGCACCTCAGATAGAGCATTAATCTCTGGGATATATAAAATCTCAAAAAACAACACCAAAAATAAAAACACACAATCAATAAATGGGCTAAGGAACTGAACAGACACTACTTTGGGGTTTCAAGAATAAGAAAGTGCAAGTCTAAGTTGGTATTGTCATAAAATGAATGATACTAACTTGCTGTTTAATTTTAGGTCAGTCCTTTCTTTCTTGACATATGATTTCTTCTAAAAAATAGTGGACTTTAAAAATTAGCAATATCAGCTGAGTGCACTTATAACCCCAGCTACTCAGGAGGCTGAGGCAGGAGGATTGCAAGTTCCAGGCCAGCCTCAGCAACTTAGTGAGACCCTATCTCAAAATAAAAATTAGAAAGTGGTGGGGATATATCTCAGTAGTAAAGCACTCTTGAGTTCTACCCCCATTGCAATAAAAATTCTCAATACCCTCTATCTCATGGATAAAATGAGTTATGATTGATTTTGGTTTTAGTGGTCCTCTTGCTTTACTATGACATGAAACTGTAAATTAATTTGGAGTCACTCAGGACATCAAGCTACTGCCTGAAAGCAATGTTACTTTGAGGTTTTTTGTTATCCTAACCTTAAAAAGTAATAGAATGTATGAATATATTATAATGAATTCCACTTTTATGTGTAACTATAATGCATCAACTTTTAAAAGCAATAAATAAATACAAGGAAGACCATTAGAATAGAGGAAGAAGATTGGGAAAAGGAGGAGGGGAGGAAAAGGAGCAGCACTGGGAAATTGAAATGGAGCAAATTGTGTTATATGCATTCATTAACATGTCAAAATGAACTCCACTATTTTGTATGACTATAATGCACTAATAAAATAAATTAAAACTTTTTCTAAAAAAAGAACAGAAACTCTCCCTTTACTACAGTTCCTGAAATCTACCTTCAGCTAATCTGTTTCTTAATTTGTGCTATGGAGTTAACAGCCAACAATCTCATTAGGGGCAATATTCTCTCCTATGCACCTAAAACCAAAGCACTTATGATTGACAACACATGAACATGTGGAGACTCCACCTTGCATAATTATCTAGAAAAGGTAACATAACAGGTCTAGGCAGGACAGAAATTAATTTCCCCCCAGTCTTCTACACATCCCAACAGTTTTGTATACTAGCAAACACAGAACGGTCCTTTTGAGTTCCCTTATGCTGATCAGATTCTCATTTTAGATACCAAAGAGATAAGTAAATATTGATTACCTCCTAACAGAGCAGATTTTTATAATTATAATCTTTCTGTTTTAGTCATATTCTATGGTTCAGTCACTCCAACGGAAGGTAATAGAAGAATAAGAATCTCTTCACTATCTTGTCCTGCCTCCCCTTCTTCCTTCCATTTTTGCTTTTTTGCAAGGTATTTTTCATGTGTAAAGGTACAACTGCAAACACCAGGGACGAGTTGAGCAGACTACTGTGAATAAAGGAAAACAAGAAAAACAATGTAGGTCCAAAAATGAAAGGGTCAGACTATCAGAGAGTTGTTATCCAGGGGAACAACGATTGAACGTAATTACCAGCACAGGTTCTTATAAGAGAAAGGAATGAATCAGACATTGAAAGGAAAAACTGAACCCTATGAACTCTAAGTGTATGAGAAAGGCACAGCAATTTTTTATTTAAATGGCATAACACAGTTATCTGTCTACAAATACATATGTGTGTGCATACATAGGTGTGTGTTTCTGTGTGTGTCTTACAAATTGGTGGTGAAAAAGAACAGAAGAGAGTGATGCCTGTTGTAGATAGAAGTAATAAAAACAGGTCCTGAATGACAAATACCATGGACTCGTGCCTTGGACCTGAAGGAAAAACTAGCTTCAGTATAGAATAAACTGGAACCTAAGTAAAGTGTAAATTTAAACTAAAAGAACACAAAGTAGAACCCAGAAAATCTTGATGAATTGATGTAGAAGTATGTGTACATACAATGTGGATGCAACGTATGGGTATATGCAATGTGGATGATATGGATGAAGCTGATCCAAACAATCTGAGTGATAATTCTAACCAGCCTGAACATGGGGAAAGTAAAGGTTTCTAGGACCCCCCCCCCCAATTTTAATTTAAAAACATTTAAAATGGGGTTTTTTTTAAGAAGAAAATTTCTTATGTTACAAGATATTCAATTATAGAGGAAATCATTTTAAAATAATCGAATCTAAGTGAGGTACTTTAACATTAGCTTTGTTTTCCAAATCAGGTGTTTAAAACATACAGTATCTTTGGATTGACATTATGCTCTCAATGCCAATTCTTATATATTGGAATTGGTCACCCCCATCAGCCAGTTTGCCAATGGGCTGCTCCCTGAATGGGCGCTCTTAGCAACACCAGATAATAGTGGTACATGGGTGTCCTTTGAAAGCTCCAGATAGTACATAAAGCTTTTGCTTTGCTCCAGAGTCCCTTAAAAATTGTTGGGTTCTTAAGGCTGTGTTTTAAGTGCTAAGTCATGGTGAAAATGAAGAGCTCTCCCCACCAAACTGCATCCTATCTTACTATTTTAGTCCACTTTTTATTTTTGCTGCGGTGGCCAGAAGACCTGACAAGAATAATTTTAAGGAGGAAAAACTTATTTTGGGGCTCATTGTTTCAGAGTTCTCAGCTCATAGACAGCTGACTCCATTGTTCTGGGACCTAGGTGAGGGAGAACAGCATGGCAGAAGTGTGTGTCAAGGAAAGCAGCTAGAGACATGGCACCAGGAAGCAGAGAGAGACTCCCCTTGCCACAGACAAAATATATACCCCAAAGTCATGCCCCCAATGACCCACTCCTCCTGCCACACCCTATCAGCCTACAGGTATCACCTTGATAATCCTTATCAGAGGATTAATGCACTGATTAATCCAGATCAAAGCTCTCATAACCCAATCATTTTTACTTCTAAACTTTCTTGCATTGTCTCAAACAGAGCTTTTGGGGAACACCTCATATCTAAACCATAACAAATACCATATATAAAAATGTAGTTCTCATACATCATTTAGTATCATCTTCATACATCATTATAGTATAAAAAACCCTAATGATAAATGTATACACCTACAATTGTAATTCCCCTGTATAGTTTATTGCAAAATTCTAGTAACCTGCTTAGTCCTTACTTATTTTTTTTTAGTCCTTACTTATGATATAAATAATTACCCTTCTTCCCTCGAAGGAATGCCAATTATTGTCAGTATAAATTGTTTCATTTGATTAAAAATACTTACCCTGGGAAAATAAACATGTATCCCCTACCCTGTGATAATCTGATTCACTGAATCATAATAGATCACTTTTCCCTCTTCTCAATACTTTGCACCATTTAGAACAGTTAACTTAATCTGCTCTGCATTGTTCCTTTATTCCTCTTCACCTAATAGACTAGAAATCAGCAGGTGGCAAGGGGATGGGATCCTGTTCATCTCTGCATTGCTCACAGGGCTTTTCACATATCAGGTAGTCAGTACCTAGTTAATACTGGCGATTTGGTTCCTCTCCTAAAGATCAAAGAGTGGAACTGTTTCCATGAGTGGAACTGGGGGAGCCTTTTAACTAAACTCTGTAACATCATTAACTGCCCAACCTAGGATTTTAAATTATTATCAATGATCAGTAAATTCTCAAAACTAATGGGTTGTATTTGGGGTTTTCAATATTTCCTCTTGCCTTCTGAGACTCCTTCCTCTCCACACTTACCTCAAGAGAACAAAGAATGGTTGCTTACAGTAAACCTCCTCAACTCCCCTGGCGAGCCTCACGAACATCTAATACAGGTGGGCTAGAGAGGAGAGACTGAGGAGATTTCTAGTTCACAGATGACATGCCTGACTTCACCTTAAGCAAGCTATCTAAGCCATAATAACAACCCCTTTCTATACTTAGCTCCAAAACATTTGGAAAAGGCACTTCTAGTAAGTTGGTGGTCTGTGGGACCACTGATTCAATTTAGTAATTTAACAAGCATTTTAGAATGCTTTCTATGTACAAGGTAGGTGGAAAGGAATACAAACATGGGACAACTAAGATACCCCCTTAACTCTATCTAGCAATACATACAACACAATTTTTTAAGTGAAACCAATTGAACATGAATTTTGCACTAATTGGATAGTGGTTCAAATGTATAGTAATGGGTGTAGCTAAATAAGTAAGTTACTAAACAAACCCAACCAAGGTAGCTATTTGTAGAAAATTAATGATCATGTACATATATTACTTGTTAACTATTAGTTACTCCTAGGATCCAGAAAATGATAGCTCTAGATTAGAGCTTACTTAATTGAGAATCTACTATATGCATGACTTGGTTAATTGGTGCTGAGACATCAATAAATAGAAGGTGTGATGAACAAAGATAATAAAATCATAATTTTCCCTGTGTTATAAAAAAGAATGCAAACCCCTTGTTCTACCACTAATATGCTATTCCTTGCTTCTCCATTTCGAGAAATGGATAATCTAATGTGAAGATATACATGGATCAGAAATAAACAAAAATAATGATGCTGTTTCCAAAAAAAGACAAGGTCTCAATTGAGACACTGTTCAAATGACTCACTCCCTATCAGTTTTCTGGGGTGATGGAGGCTAGAAACCCCAATCAAAAGGTTCAAATATTTTGGTATAAAATAGATATAAGGTCAAGAGCTAAAGGTATATTTGGGCAGGGAGGTGAGTAATAGACAGTGAACAATAGAGAAGAAACAGTGAAGATGTTAACTATATGGGTCTGCAGGGTTAGTCAATTAAGAAATGAATCAGCTGTACTGCTCCCAGTATACTTAGCACTCTTCCAATATCATACAAATCCACTTGTGACACAATTCAAGAATTCAGTGGGCAATGTATATGGTAAATTTTTTAATCACTGGCATTTCTACAAGTAGTCACAATTTGCCTGAAAAAAACAACATAAAAATCCAAAAGGAAAAAAAAAAACTGCAACCAAATCCCCTAAACCCTAATTATAACCTTTTATCTTAAAACATTTCCAATTATCAGTTCTCAAGAACAGTATAATAGAAGAGGAGGCACCGATCCCATTTCCTTATGCAACTGAGTCTTTCCACACTAGTAGTAAAGAAGATTCTTTACCAGGAGCAGTTTAGATACCTACCTAATGCTTACTTAATGTAAGTGTTTTCAGAAAAAGCACTACAAAAATTTTCAAATAGAAACAATTAGCATCCATTGTAATTAGTATGCTCTTTCCCAAAACTGGAGGGTCTATTGCCAGAAACCACTGATTCTTCTCCCAACCACTCTCAACTGCTATAGCAGCTACAGGAGCTAGCTAAGGGGCATAGCTTTAAAGAGTGAAACCATCTTCAGTTTTTATCTACTACTACCTCCAGCTTAAAATAAACTCTCTTTTCCAGGCAGATAGAACATATACTCATCACTATTCAGGACTCAGTCACTAGCCCCTTTACCTCACTTAAGGGATGTATTCCAGTCTGTTTTCAGTTCATCCACATTCTACTTGAATTTTAAGACCCAATATAAATTCTATCCCCATCACAAAACCTCAAGTCCATTCTGATCTATGGATATCCTGCATGTGGACTATTTACTAGCTTTCTATACCACCCATTTCTCCCTTTTCATATACTATTTTTAGTATTATTACTTGTTTCAAGTGTATCTATAAATCCTAATGTGTGAGAATGACAGAAGGACCTGGGGGTGCTTGACCTGGAGAAGAGATGTTGCAGGGACACATTAAATAGTTTTAAATAATTGAAGTTTCATTATATAGATGAAGAATTAAGAATTAACTTTGTTGTTCAAGAAGTTAGGGTTTGAAAGAAGCATATTTTAAGGCTATATGAGCAGGTAAACATTTATCATGTATTTACTATATTCATGTACTGTATTGTGCACCTGTTCACACCTTGTCTCATTTAACTGTAGGATGGTCCAATAATTTGATTGGTTAACAATGGACAGGTGTGTCTGACAAAGTAACCAGCTCTTTTCATTAGAAGCTGCATACAATGATCTACATGAGGGGAATGAGATTAGAAAATTCTGAATGTCCCATATCATTGCTGATATCTGTGCTCATCAAGTAATGAAACAAATTTGTCTCTAGAAAACAAACCCAAGTGAATGCATATATATGTGTTCTACATTTTTTGTTCTTGGGATTGAATCCAGGGGTGCTCTACCACTAAGCAACATACACAAACTTTCTATTTTTTTAATTTTGAAACAGGGTCTCACTAAGTTGCCCAGATTGGCCTTGAACTTGAAATTTTCTGGCCTCAGCCTCCTGAGTAGCTGGGATTGCCGGAACTGCCACTACATCCAGTTTAAGTGTTCTATTTTAAAGAAGTTATCTTAGAAAACACAAACTAGGTTCCAAATGATAGCTGCTACCCTCAAAGGATAAGGGGTTCATCTCAAAGTAAACTCTAAGCAGCATACTATAGGATCTGGAACAATCTCAAAGCAAGAGTTCAAAAAATACTCAAATAATGACAGTTTTGTAAGAATCATGTTTCTGTTTTAGTCAACTCTTTTGCCGCTGTCACTAAAAGACTTGACAAGAATAATTAGAGGAGGAAAAGTTTATTGGGGGATCACAGTTTCAGAGGTCTCCTCCATAGACAGCCAGATCTGTTCCATGGGGCCTGAGATGAGGCAGAACATCACGGAAGAATTGTGTGGTGGAGGAAAGTAGCTGGGAACATGGCACCAGGAAGCAGAGAGACAGAGAGCTCTGCTCGAAAAAGACAAAACATAAATCCCAAAGGCATGCCCCCAGAGACCCACCTCATCCAGCCACACCCTACCTGCCTACAGTTACCACCAAGTTAATCTCTATCAAGGGATTAATGCACTGATTAGCTTAAATCTTTTATAGTCTAATCATCTCAAACCTTTCTTGCACTGGCTCACACATGAGCCTTTGGGGGATACTGCATATCTAAACCATAAGAGTTTCCTAAAGTGACCAATTTGGAAGGGAACATTGGCATTTTTGTATATAATTTCTAATTAATATACAAATAATATAATAATATATAATTTTTATAATATAATATATTATATAATAATAATTATTATAATATAATCATAATATTATATTATAATAATATATTATAATATAATTATAATATATTATATTATAATATAATAATATATAATATAATATAATAATATATAATTTTTAAGGCAAATACTACTTTATAATCAGCCCATATACATTGTCTCTCCCTCTGAATTACAAGCACCTTTGGCAAGGACATTTTTAAAGTGAGAGTATACACAGTCTATAATACCCTCTTCGTAGTTCTTAAAAGCTATCTATATCCACTCAAGGCTATAAGTTAATTATAGTAATAGTATATAATGATATAATATGAATTTAAAATTTGAATATATACATTGTGTCAGACAGTTGCTGAGCAGACATATTCATCTCACTCATTTCTTCAGGTTGCTCTCTAGTCAACCAATAGTTAGGCAATTCAATTAGAGGCTTAACTGACTCCTCCTTCTTCCAATTGAATCAATCAGTTCTATGGCTGACTTATTTCTTTGTCTTATAATTACTGATATGTAACTTGGGTCTGGTGTGGACTGCTTATATACCAATTTTCCTCTGCATTCCCATACACAGAAACCTTTCCTACTGATTAATATTCAAAGGTTATGATTGTTCTCCTATGCTTGATTTTTCTCTTGTGATCAAAAATATGTCCTCAGATTTTTTAAAAATGATACTACCTTTAGCAAAACTACTAGCTGGGCAAGTAATTAACACAAATGAACTACTATTCCATGATAAGCAAGCCAAATTGAAGCTAGCTGATAAAAAAAGCTGGGTATTTAATATTGGGCCCATTGTCCTCAAATCACTGTGGATTTGAAACACATTAATTGTATTAGTTTCCTATGGGTGCTGTAACAAATTGCCACAAATATGTTAGTATAAATCAAATTAGTTTATTCCCTTACAGTTCAAGATGCCCGAAGTCTAAAATGAAGGTATCAGCAGGGCTGCACCCCATAAAAGCCTCTAGGGGCGACACCATCCTTTGCAGTTTCCTGTGGCTATTGACATTCATTGGCTTATGGCAGCATCTCTCTGTTCTAGCTTCACATGACCTTCTCTTCTGTGTGTCCCTTTTTCTCTGTCTGCCTGTATTACCTTCCTTTGTTTGTTTCTTAAAAGGACACAGTCATGGAATTTAGGGCTGACCAGAATAATTCAGGATGATCTTCTCATTTTGAGAGCCTTAATTTAGTTGTATCTGCAAAGACTCTTTTTCTAAATGAGCTAACATCCACAGGTTCCAGGGATTAGAAGGTTATCAGATCTTTTTTGAGGGCTACCATTCAGCCCACTACAATATTCAATATTTAAACATAAAAATACTTATTAACATCTCCTGTAAAGTTAAAAAAGCTGAGAAACTAATGAGATCTTGGTAAAAAACTGAACATTAAACAACAGCAGTAATTCTCAACATACTTATAAAGACAAAAGGGATATTAGTTAAATGTACAAATAGGCATGCTCTGGACTGCATGTTTTCATCCCTTTGAAATTACTGTGGTGAAACCTAATCCCCAATGTGCTGATATTTGGAGGGAGAGCCTCTAGGAGGTTATTAAGTCATGAGGGTGAACTCCTCTTGACTGGGATTAGTGACCTTGTACAAAGAGACCCCAGAGAGCTCCTTTGTTCTGTTTGCTATGTGAGGACACAGCTAGATGGTGCCATCTATGAAGCAGAAATCAGATCTTTACCAGAAACTAAAACTGCTGGGGCTTTGATCTTGAAATTCCCAGCATCCAGAAATGAGAAAAACAAATTTCTGTTATTTCTAAGCCACCTAGTCTATGATAATTTGTTACAGCAGTCTAAAAGAATTAATACAGCACCAAATTTCTTCTCTTCAGACACATTTGCCTATACAATGGTACAACTTATAATGGCCACTGTGTTTAAAACAGAAAGTACAAGTCTATAAAATTACAGGCTTTCAATGAGAGATTGTCTTGAGAGTAAAATATGCTAGTATGGAAAATAGGAAGAAGGCATAGCATCTTTGCTCTAAAGATGTCTTTAGAATGCATGACATTCTTGTTGGTTTAGGAGGATGATTCAACCCACCTTGGGGATAATGACTCATCAAAACAAATATTCTTATTATAACACTTCTATTTCACAGTTCTAATATAGACATTTGTTTATTTCTTTTGGAGTACTCAACAAACACAGGAGTATGCTAAATGCTGTAGAACAACTGGTTTGTAATCATTAAGATTTGTCAAGGAATACATAGACAATGACAGTTTTAAGGGAATTCATTTGCAGATCCTCAACTTTCATATGTACTCTTTCCTAAATTTGAATTTCCTTGAAAAGTATCTGTGGTTAAGGGGTCTCCTTTTACTACAGTCCTCCTCCTTTTTTACTAAAGAGATGTATACTTTTAAATTTTTTTCTTGGTTCTTTTAGTTATGCATGACAGTAGAGTTCATTTTGATGCAATCATACAAGCATGGACTATATGTCATTCTAATTAGGATCCCAGTATTGTGGATGTACACAATGGTGAGATTTGCTGTGTTGTATTCATATATAAACATAGTAAAGTTATGTCAGACTCATTCCACTGTCTTTCCTTTTCCCACCCCCTTCCCTTCCCTTCATTCCCCTTTGTCTAATCCACTGAACTTCTATTCTTCCCCTTCTACCCACCTCTTATTATGGGTTAGCTTCCACATATCAGAGAAAGCATTCAACTTTGGGTTTTGGGGGGATTGGCTTATTTCACTTAGCATGATAGAAGAAATGTATACTTTTCATCCATTCAGAATCTCAATATATGCAGTCTCCAGGGTACTGAATAAAAGAACAATTCCAAACATTAGGGTAGGTTTAAGAAAGTCACACAAAGCAGAAGACTTCCAATACTTTAACTATAACAAAACTAAAGAAGTCGTTCAGTTTACAAATCATTAAAGTAATTTTTGGTAATAGATCATTGTGATTTGTGGCAAATAAGTTGAAAGAGGTTTAAGAAATTAGGCAACATTAACAAAACTTCCATTCCCATTCAATTTACATGAAGTTCCAAATCATTTCTATCATAAAAACACAAAAACATGAAGAAAGCTGACACTAAGCCTGCCATACTCAGGCAATGATTAATATTGATCCATAAATATGTCAACTAATTGAAAAAGTACTATCCATTTCATTGATATATATTTTCTATAAAAAATTTTATGATTTTAATAAAGACTTGATCTAGAAGAACTTTTAGCCCTTAGGGGTTGGGGGGGTCTCATGAAATTCTTTTAAAACAATAAAAGTTTTTAAAAAGTATAAACAAAGAAATAATTTCAAAACAGCTTATGATACAATATCTTGAAAGGTAAAAGGACTACAGAAATTTGGAAAAACAAGAATAGCATCACTAATGAAAGAAAATTTCGTGGAAGCATAGCTCATTTGTTTTCAATATTTTGTTTTAGTTGTAGGTGGACACAATAGTTTTATTTTATTTGTAAGTGATGCTGAGGATGATGCAGGGCCTCATGCGTGCTAGGCAAGTGCGCTACAGTCCCAGCACCATAGCTCATTTTTTTCAAATGTAATTCAGTTATTTATTATTCAGGTGTTCAACATTTATTCCCTTCTATACTAAGGTACTGTTTTTTAGTGCCATGTAAGTTTTCAAAATGAATAAAACAAATCTCTGTCCTCTCAGAATGTATAATTTGGTTAACTAGGATGAGAATGAGGAAGAATTCAATAGGCACAGAGGGAAGGTGGGTGGTCCATAGGCAGAGATCAGAATGGGGGTGGGGGAAATAGGCAGAAATGGGAAAGAAAATGATCAACAAAGAGCACGTCATCCAAAAGCAAGATACCAGACATTTAACCTTTAATAGGTATTATAAACTGAAGGTTTCAAATTGAAGCGCCTAACTTCTTAGATCACTAAAGTACAGTGGATGCAATCCTGAGAAACACTAAGCTTAAGCTATAGAATTCTGATAATAAATTTGCATTTAATCAATCAAAACCAGGTAAGAATAAAAAGTTCAAAAAGCATTTTAACACAAATTTTAAAATAGACTAATTTTAACCAGGTTTTTACTAGCTAAATGATTAATGGAGGGACTGGCAGTCCATGCTAATAGGGGTAAGAAGAAAATGGATGTCCCTGATCCAAGATAGTCATTGGCTTCAGAATATGAATATGAATATGTGTGTGTGTGTGTGTGTATGTGTGTGTGTAAGATATCAAAGGGTGGAAAAATCATTAGGAGGATTAGGTTATCCAGCATAAGAAAACGGTCTAATGTACTTTCCACTAGAAAATAACTATTTCAAATTAATATTTGGGAGTAGAGATGTGGCATATTCAAGAAGAAAACAGGGGCAGAGAGAAGGCAAAAACATTTCTTTCTATGCTAAGGTGTAGATTTTACTATTATGACATACCTTTTCTTTCTCTTTTTTAAAGGAAAGCTATCACACATTCATAACACTAATTGATTTTCACAGAGAAGTACATAGATGAAGTCTCCTTGGGAAATGACTGCAACATTTTTGGCTTTAAAAAAAGCGATTTTCTGGTGTGCCTGGGCTCCTTCATAAAAAATTTAATTAACAGGGTCTCCTGCAAGGAAAACTCACTGTGGTCTCCAGCTATCTTGTGATGCTCTTCACTCAGATACACTGTGACAGATTAAACCCTAGAAAATCATATCTGTCTTGTGCTGGATACCAAAGGGATAGCAGTCAGAAGGAAAAAGAGATAGGTTTGAGACATTAAACTAAAGGAGAAAGGCAAGAGAATGCCAGTGGCTAAGATTCTCAGAATAGACCTGAATTCAGAGACTACATATTTTTCCCTTTCTGCCAACCTGGAAACTCTTTATGGATTGGAGATGGGAGGTTTTGGAATGAAAGAGAAATGGAAACAGTTTCCTAGACAAACATTTAACTTGATTTTTTTGCAGTGCTGGGGATCATACTCAGGGACTCATACATACTAGGAGAGCACTGTAACACTGAGCTACATCCCAGCCTCAAGTTGATCTTTTGAAATATTATTCCTAGAAGAATTGCTACGGCTCTTCTCTCATGATCTTGCAAGCAAATAGGGTGATCCATTTATGAGACAAAAGGGACATGATAACTGAACGCAGTACATGATCCTAGAATGGATCCTGAAATGGGAAAATAATGCTATGAATACTATGGGGTCAACTGACAAAATAGAAATACAGAGGATGACATGTTATATCAATATTAATTTTTCTGAATATGATAATTTTTTTGTGATTATTTGAATTTTCTTATTCTTTTTTTTACTTTTTATTATTTGTTCTAATTAGTTATTATGAAACACACACTGAAGTAGTTCATTTATACTCACATGGCTCAGGAAAAATATGAGAAAGAGAAGAAGGTTAATTAAATGAGGCAAAATATTAACTACAGGCAAGTCTGGTTAAATGATAAAAAAGTGTTCTATGTATTATTTTTGCATACTTTCTATAAACTTGAAATTATTTCTAAATAAAAAGTTAAAAATGGCCCCACTGAAAGAGCTATCATATCTCTCCATCAACATTAAGAAAGTCTAATTACATACCTAGGGATTCAGAATGACATCAGTAGAAGGATGGAGTAAGGATCTAAGAAAATCCTCTGCTCTATGTAACCAATGAGGACACTGGCAAACATTATTTAGAACTCTGAAAATTAAACAAAGGCTTACAGCAATTGATGGAGAATTTATTCAAGACATTGTATTTTAGTAAGAGCAGTGAACTTTGGTGGTGCATTAATTTTCCTTATTCTTATTCCCCTCTTTCAGGCTTCACTGTAGCCTTGAAAATGAAAAGCCCACAATCAGAGTGAAAACCAGCAGTAAAATACAGTGAAAGCCAGCAGTCATTGGTGGGAGCAGAATGAGGTTAGAGCTCCTTTAAGGCCTCATTTTCACAAAATTGCCATTATTTGAATTGTCTGGCAGTTCTATGGAATATCCCACTTATAAGGTTTGACTTTATTTGACATGTGAGCTATCCCAGTGTGAACAACCTTCTCCCCAGGGGCATTTGTTGAAAACAATCAGTGGCAATTGTTTAACATTATGGATGTCTGAAGCAGAGGGTAACAGAAGGAGAAAACAATAGGCTATCCAAAGAGCTTAAAAGGAAAATCTGGGAAATGAAATATCTATAGGGTTGATTTTTAAAACTGATACACTCCTGGAAATATTGATGGCTACATGCTTATCTAGTGCTATGCTCATGCTTAGAAATACTTGAGAAGGGCCTATGCTCTCACTTCTGACTGACCCTGAAGCTCTAGACAAGTAGGAAATGAAGATAAAGGCAAAGTTGTCAACTACCTGCCTGAGTGTTGGGGACATGCCCCCAAATGCACATAAAACTCCTTTACAAAGATTGGGAAATTTACTGATTCCAGTTTTTTATAGAAATCTCTGTCCATTCATTAATGGACAAGCTAACAAAGAAAAGATTTCAGTGGCCACATATGACAAAGAATTCAGAGTTTACAGAATTAGTTCAGGAAAGGCACTACACAAACAGCAACAACAACTAACTTGTGGGAGGTAGAAGGATCTGATTTCCAGATATACTACTTAAATATCACATTCTTTAAGTACCTAGTTTTCACCAAAAAATTATGAGGCATACAAGAAAACAAGAAAATGTAGTCCAGACATAGGGGATAAATGTAATCAATAGGAAGTCCTGTTGGAAGTTTTGTTGAAATGCAAATGCTGATCTTATGAAACAAACACTATATGCCAGCCATTATAAATATGTTAATGAACTAAAGGAATCTATCTAAAGAACTGAAAGAAAGTATTAAAATAATATGAAAAAGACACAGAAATTACAAAATGAGTTAAATAGAAATTTTGAAAGTTAAGACACATAAATTATAAAAATAAGCTAAATGGAAATTCAGGAGTCAAGAAGTATAAAATTTAAATGAAAAATTCACCAGAAGGGTGAAACTGCACAATTGAACAAGTAAAAGAAAGAAATAACCTTAAAGATAGGTCAATTGATATTAACTAGTCTGAGGAACAGAAAAAAATAAAGAAAAATGATCAGAGCCTCAGAAACTTGTGAAACCCATCAAGTGCACCAACGTAAATGGATGAGATCCCTGGAAGAAGAGTAGAGAGAAAAGGGAACAAAAGAATATTTGAAGAAATAGTGGCCAAGATGTTTCCAGATTTGATGAAAAGCATTAATCTACACATCCAGGGAGCTCAACAAACTCCAAGTAGGTAGACTCAAAGTGATCCAAACCTAAACACATTGTGTATCTGTGATGAATTCACCAGGAATTACTTTATTTAGATGATGATAAAGCATGGGAGATAAAAGGTTAGTGAGAATAAATTGAAGAGAAAAATGAAGGAAAAGTTAAGATATTTAGACAATCATTTATCACTTGAAGATCAGGAATACAGTATTCAGTGTATGAGAGCATCTGGAAGTAAATTTCAGGAAAGCTATACAAAGCACACACAGTAAAGAATACTCTCACTTCAAGAATATGCTGACATTTAAAATGGTGGTCTGATATTTAGCCATTGCTGAACACTGGTCATAACATTTGTAGATGACATAATTCAACTATTTGTTATTCAGAATTATTCCCCTTGTGGATTATTTGATATTTTCATTTTAACCCCACTCTGACTTTTTATAATGTCTTGATACATATAGGTGAACTTCATATTTTAAAAAGCATAATAATATATTTTAAGACTCAATAAAGAAGAATTTTAAATTACCTGATGCTTTTCACCATTGTCATGGATAATGGAAAAGTGATCGTATATTGATAGTCAAGCAAATTCTCTGATTAATATGAAATATTCCTAAAATTATGTATACATTTATAAATTCATAAATAATCTTCACTAAATTATGTCACATTTGCTAATGGATGCAGGCCTTAAATACAACTCCTGCCCTCAGGAACTTAAATGCTTTTACTTCAAATGACAGAGTTTTTATATAAGTCAGACTACAATTAGAGGACAGTCTCATTTCCATATGTACCCGTTGTGGGTAAACACTCCCTATTCCATATGTCCCAATGCAGAAATCCCACACAAATTCAGAGAGAACAGTAAAGGAGAAGTGGAAATCAAATTTCCTAAGGAAGACTACATATAGACTAAACCCTCTCTTTCACCAGCAACAGAACTCATATCTCAACATTGAATTTCATCTGACATCATGGTGATGTGTAAGAGCAGGAGGAAAGAAGAAACTGTTTCCAGTATTTTACCAATACTTGCATGTTTTTATAACATTTGGTAATTCCCAGAGCCCCACCCCCACATGACAAACCTTAAAATTGTGTGCAATATAAGTAGAAGTTTCACAATTTTCACAAATAATTTAGGGCCACAATGAATGCAAGGAATTCTTATCCCAGCCTTTGTTTCTTCTCAAACACCAACACTATGGTAAATTCTGGAAGAATGATCTTAATTATTATCTATAATGTCAAAATTGAAAAGGTTAATCACCATTAGTCAATGGAAATTAGGAATGGAAAGGATATTATCATATGAATAAAATGGCCTTAAATTGAAGTCCAAATACAAAACTACAAACCCATACCCAGATGCTCAGCCATCCCTCCCACACACCAAACTGTTGTACCTCTTCCTCCCATGTATACTGCTTTATTCTTGGATCCCTTACATTCACAACTGCAGTAACTGGCTTTGTTACAATATTTTCTTATGCATAAGACAGCTGGAGAAAAAGCCTAGGTAACCATCATGAACACCATCCCCCACACCTCCTTTCAACTTGACCTAAGTGAAAGAATCCAATCTATCCTCAAACCTCGAAAACATGTCTTCAGACAGCTTTTAAGCACTTCCTTCAGTATTTGTGCCCCAAAGCTGACAACAGCCCCTGCTATGCACTCCACAAGTAGGAAATGAGACCTATGAAACCTAAGAATTGCTGGAAAGTCAGAAGAGACCCCTGGGTGAGGGTTGGCAGGCAAGTTTTTGTGCACAGGCGCACACACACTGTAGGTATGTTGTACCTACAACCCCAGAGGTGCCTGATACCTCAAATGAATTTCCCCTCAAGTTATCTAAGAAGTACAATTGTTTCTTCACAGCACAGTAATACTATTCAGGTACTCTGAGTGAATTCCCTCTCTTTTATTAAATGGATAAATTCCAAACACATACACACACATACACACACACAAAGTGCAGGGGAAAAAACAGACCAATCAAAACAATTTCTCCGGGATTCAAAATCTTGGATGAGTGTTTCTCAATCTGGGCACTATTCTCATCTTGGGCCAAATACTTCTTTGTTGTGTGTGTAGGGTAGGGATAAGCTGCCTTGTGAATTGTAGGAGGTTTAGAAGCATCCCTGCCCTCTAGATGCTAGTAGCAACTTCCAACCCAGTTGTGACTAAAAAAGTCTCCAGACATTGCCAAATGTCTTAAATGGCAAAATTCCCCATTTTGTGAACTGCCGTCTTAAACCAAAAAGATTCTCTCAGTCTGGCTCCAATCAGCGTGCAAATTGTCATGTTACAAAAATAGATGCAGAATTAACTAGTTACCCTTATCAATCCTTCTATTACAGAGTCAGGGAGAAATTTAGGGGTTTTCATGAACAGAAGTCCTACTCGGCAACAGGAAAGGACTCCAGTCACCCAGTAATGAGTGTCCTATGGCAGCCTAATCTAGGATTGTCTTGGCTTCCTTTTCAACATAGCTTTCTATGTAGTGTTCAAGCACCTAGTGACCCAGTTGGGCCTCTCCACATGTGACTTCCTGCCAAACAATTTCCACATTTGCTCTCTTAGCATATTCTCATATTTGCCAAGAAAATTCTTGCACACACTCAGTTTCAAATAAAAGCAGAAAAGGAATTAGGCTGGGGAACTGATGGTGGGTTAAGTGTAGTGGAACTTATTAATCTAGAAAATGTATTGGATCCATCTTTAGTTAGCTGCAAGGTCTTAAGCTAGAATGGAGTAATAACCATGCACTGCTTTCCTACTGAGGTTGAAAAGGATCACATGAGATAATGGATTTGAAGGTACCTTGAAAAATATAAGGCACTTATATTTTAAGATGTTTGTTATTTCCATTTATGTCCAGGCCTGCAAAACTGAGAGGCAGAAATAAGCTATGAAGGTCAGGATGAAATATCTTAATTCCCAGGGTCAAAGTAGAATGGTAGAAAAGAATGGAATGGGATATGAAAGCAAACTGGGCTTTGTAAATTAAAACCACAGTGAGGTGGACAGGTGTCAAGGACTAAAATCAGGTGTCAAAAGGGTTTCTTTTATTGGGTCACAGAAGTGGCAAAGGCTAAATGGGCACAGGAACCAAAATTATAAAGGAAATATAATTTGTTTTAAAAGCTCCAGTTCTCTAAATTTTAATAACAGTGTTTCCCAAACTTAGAACACAAGAATTTCTGTAGATATTACTAAAAGTAATTGCCTATTATAGAGTCACAATACCACATTACCAGAAAGACTCTGGGAAATTTTTCTCTAAGAAAGAAATTGTTTTATGTTGTTTGATCAGTTATTTCCTAAATTTATTAGACCTTAGAACCCTATTATTTACTTATTTATTTTAATCTGTTAAAATCAGATTGAGACATATAACAGTCAAAGGATTTCAGAATTGGAGAGAACCATAAAGAAAATGAGTCAGTAAGATGGTTGTGAAGTATATATGTGGTTGTGTGGTATACAAATACAAGCCAGAATGGCAACTTCATCTTCCCAGAGCATCAATCAAGTTCTTCCTGAATTGGTACATCTAGTTCTGGGTTTCCAAAGGATGTGAACAAGAAAGAACAAAAAAGAAAGGTGTGTAAGAGTAACAAAAATGTATTAAAGGAATAAGTTAAAAGATCTACATTGTGTAGATCTTTTGTGCATTGAGGTGTACACTGTGTACATCTCAGACACAGCTGAAGAATAGCTCAATAAGAACCAGAGAGCAACAAGTGTTATTTGGTGAACAGCCCATAACCAAAGACACACTGCTCTCAAGTCTGGTTTAGTTTTCTTTGTCTGTTTCTCATCCTTTCCTACCCAATCAATCTCTCCCTCCTAAACCAGTACTTAATTTCTTTCTTCTCCCCACAGCTCACTACAATACACATTCCAGTTGTTGCCCCATGAACCTCTGTCCCCATCTTGGTTGCATGTCCAGTGACCCTGATCCTGTTCTGGTACTTTGATCCTAGACCTAGTATCTCTCAACCAGCTACCAGAGAGTTATGTATTTTGCATATGAGGAAGATATTCCTAAGAGGGTTGGAGGCAGGTTTTCATGAACAGCTCTAAAACTGAATAGCCATCTACCTTTATTGATTACAGCAATTTAACCTTTAGGATAAAACATATACTAGAAAAGAATCGGAGATAGGAAAGACCAAGAAAACTCAAAAACACTACTCTAGAGCAGTTGAAAATTGACAATTAACATGAAAAAAATGTTAAGGAGCTTGGGCACAGGCACTCTAAAGAGTCCTAGTGAAGATAAAATATTTAAGAGGAAAACACTAATATTAAATAATGCAGATGTGCCTTAAGGTGCATTATTTGAATAATGTACATATTCTCAAACGCAATCTTGATTCTCAGGTTAAAACTGTTTTATTCATCTCTAAAATGTCTCAAAAGATCCTGAAGCCACAAGGGCAAACCCACTCTATATAGCTACACTTGAGTATTTCCAAACTCAAAAATTAAACCTCAGACTCTTTCAGACCATATGTTAGAGGGATGGTGACTAAATACCAAATGGCCAATTGTGAAACCACAAGTCATGGTAAGAAAAGTGGACCACAGCAATCATTTGAAGCTTTGACCCTGCTCACCAGACTGGAGAGTAGCACAGGGGAGAGGGGACCAAGTGGAACAGTGGCAAGAATCCACACTGTCACTGTATCCTGTAGCAGACATGCCGCTGCTGCTACCAAGTAAATAAGAGGAGAAAAAAAATTCTTTTCTCAAAACAGACCTAGAGTGGGTGTGTGGCTTCAATCTGACAGTCTCATTTTACTTTTGGGGAGGGAAGGGTGGAGGAAAGGGGAAGAGGAGGAGGTGAGAGAAAAAACACAGCCATTTTTGTAATTAAATTTCAGAATCTTTTCATTATGCAGTTTCAATTCATTGAAAGTTTTTTTTTACCTCTAGTCCCCCTCCTTCCTTAAAACTCTCGCTCCACTCACTACCCCCTTCTATGTGAAAACACACACACACGCGCGCACACACACACACACACACACACACACACACACACACAGTGTTACCCTTGATATGAATCAAAGCAGGCAAAGCAACTCTACCTCAGTCCTCATTTTTGTAACCAGGGATATAAACAATATTCAGGAGGTTTTTAGCCTTTGGAACAGTTTAACAATAATGGTGCTGTTTCACTTTTACTCAGGAAAAGCTTAAAGGAAACTAAAAGGTTTAATATGTACAAATATTGTGCTCCTGCTACAATCAATAAATAATGCCAAAGTGAAAGAATGGCAGCGCGTGGCAACATACTGAACGATGCTGTTTCTGGTAATCCTCCAGTGAAAGCCTTTGTGAAGTTTTATGCTGCTAATCACATTAAATTGACCTCTGAGGCCCAGGACATAATGTTCTGTTATTATCGTCGTATTTGTTTGTTTTGCTATTTAATGGCTCTCATTTTAAAGCTTAACTTAAATTAGGGGACAGGGCAGAAAAAAACCAAAGCAACTCGAGGTTTGACTTGATGAATCCATCCAGAAAAGACTATGAGATTTGGACACAGATGCTTAGGCCTCTGGCCAAGGAGAAATTATTGCTGTGGAGCATGAGACTGGGGAGGCCAGGGCTTCAGTTTTGAATTAAACAAGCTGTGTTCTCTAGACATTTGATTCAGTCTATTCTACTTCTTCCAAAATGGCTTCTTGTCCCCCTCACTTTTTCAAAGCTCAACCTAGAGTGAAGTCATAAAGAATACAGTTACAGAAAAGTGGGGCATATTTCCAAGCTGGGATACTATAAAATATTTCCACTGGGTCAGCAACACTTGCATTTATAAGGAGACATTTTGAGGGAAGTTTTACCAAGTCTTGTGTATTTTTTTTCCTCTCAGAAAATCTACACAGCAAAATTAGTTGACTTGGCCACAGGCCATAAATCCTAATTAGTTCTGTGAGGCTGTTTAATGTTTAAGCCTAACCATCAGTGGACAGCTCTACAGACCCAAAGAGGTTTTCGGAATTCAAAGTCTCAATGCAGATGGACAAAAGCTAAACACAAGATAGAAAGGAATCAATTTATCTTTAACCTGGACATGAGGCAAAAACCAAAATCTGAGAAGGGCAAGAGAAATTCATTACAGGACTTCCTGTTCTTGACAGGGCTCAGGGGAATTAACCAAAGATCTTACATGAGGCTAGTAAAAAAAATCTACATTTTTTCCTTCTAGGTACTCAGACCACTTTAAACATATTTTCCTCATTCTTCCCACAGCCTGGTAAGCATGAGAGGCAGGTATTTTTATCTCCACAATCCTAATATAGTCTTAGAGGCTTTGTCCTACTGTCAGAGTCTCAAGGGTTTCACTATTGAGTGATGGATACGTAGATACATATTGCATAAGCAGAGTTGAAGTACTGTCTCTAATTCAGCCTCTTCATCAAAGCTCAGATCCACAGAACAATGATCAACTTTGCATTCATTTTCCAACATCAGCCACCTCATTTGAATGACACTATTTTAATGACAATAAATGTTGCATGGGCACCGTGAAGTGAGAAACATCACCCTGCATTAATACCCCATCTGCCTGCCATCTCCCTAAGATCCTGAGGCATGTTTCAAAGCGAGCATAGGAGAATTTACACCTAATTAAAACCACAGGGGGAATGGAATGTCAGAGGCAGAATTTAGTGTCTTTCCTAGAATTAGAGTATTTCAGAGGCATCAGACTAGTCTGTCCACCAGACTTGCTGAAGAGGGAGGAGAGAGGAGAGATAGAGAATATTTATGTATGGGAGAGGAGGTAGTCAAGAAGGAGAACCTAGACAGTTGTTTTTAAAAATAAAGGTGCTAACCTAGGTCTTAAGGAAAAAGAATGCTAGAAAATGGGCTGATTTTTTGCCCCATAAATTTATGTTTCTCCCTGTGTGCCTAAGCCCTGTGACTGCTCTGTAGTAGAATCAGAAAAATATATCAATGCTTTGGTAGAAGTGACATTGAATAGCTAAAAGATGAAGAAACAAGAATCTGAATAATCCACAAAGCAGATGACTTAAGATAATAGAAAAATTGAGGATGTTTTATTTCATCATTCAAGAAGCTAAGTACAAGAAAGAAAAGGAACTTGACTTTATTTTCCTTCTCTTTTATTGTCTATCTTTGCCACCTAGTTCTTGGTCTCCATGTTCCAGAGCAAATGAAAATCTAAACATTTTCTTGCTTTTCACTCTCATGGTTTTTAAAACACTTAAAGGGTTCATCTAATGAGGGAGTTTAGAACTGTGTAGACTATCACATCTCTGGCCTTAAAGACAGAGCTAAGCAAGCTATTTCATCTTTGTGCCACATTAAAATTATTATAATTAATTTTATGCACTTAACAAACATGGGGTAAAAAAAGAAATGAAAGCATGTGGAGATATGGCACTCAAGATAGAAATGGGAACACTGGATTCTGGAAAGTTGGAAAATTTTTAAAATATTCAGCACACAAAGACATATAATCAGATAATACCTATGAATGGTGTGGAAGCTTTTCCTCAAAGTCTCATCTTGGGCTCGTTGGACCCTTTGCAGAAATTCTAGTCACCTAAATTTTATGGAAAGCTACCCGACCACTAAGGTTAGTTAGGGTCATTTGGATCTTGAGTCACAACTGACATGTTCTGTCATTAACTTAGACACACATATCTAGAGAAGGCCCATATTAATCATATTTTTAATGAATAATGCTTTGGGGGGTAAAAAGTTCAAGTTCCCAGAAGACTTTGTGTTTCTCCAGTAAAAAGAATTATGTCAGCAGAATTCACATTCCTCATTCAATTCACCCCAGAACCTCTTTCAGGTAGCAAAGAAATAAAGTGTACAGTTTCAAATAATTAAAAACCTGCCTCACTTCCTTTCTCCATAACATATCCAACTATTTAGTCATATTTCCCAGGTTATCCTATCAACCCTCCATCTCAGAGATGCATAAACCATTAAAGATAAAATTTAATATAAAGTTGTTCCCCTTCCTCAACAACCCTCACCTTCCAAGTAGATACAGTGTCTGAATCCACTTATTTCTCCCTACTCTGTCACCAAGGTTTAAAGGTCTTTTTCAGCCCCTTTTCTACCCTCCTCTTTTTCTATATCCCATACTCCATTCCTCCTCCTTTGGCTCTGAAATTTAGCCCTCCCCATTTACCCATCAAATTTCAGAAGACTTTTCTCATTCCACCCTGGCCAGTAGGTGGCGCCATAGACAGTTGGCTGTTTCTTTTCAACTGATGACTCCTTGAAGGCAGCAAACTCTATAGGTACGGCAACCCAAGGAGTTGTGATTTGAAATACTGTATACGCACCACAATTTCTGGTTTGTATAAACTCATTTTCAGATTGAGGGAGTTGTCATTTAGTAAGGGGGAAAAGTTTTCTAACTCTTTTTTCCTCCCCAACTCAGTAGTAACCCATATGTAAAGGAATAAGCGACAAAGCTTTATAAACTTCTTACCCTGTATGTGAATGATCACAGAGAGCCCAGGAATAAAAGTTGGTGCCATTTGCTAAATCTCCCAATGCAGTCACTGCAACCTCCAAAATAGAAGAGCAGGAATGGGGCACTGGGCTGTGTATGTATGACAGGATATTACTGTATAAATTATTTGGGGATTATACACTGTTTGGGATTAGCCACACCTCAGCACTTTCCCATTAGAATTTGATAAGTGGTGAAAAAGACACAAAGCTAGCTGCCTAATATCTGTGGCAGGCAAGGACAATTAGGAAACATTCATTTTTGTTCTGTTCACACTTGTATTCCCAAAGCTAACCATATACTTTCTAGGTTCTGGCTTGACCAACCAATTGATATCTGCTAGCATACAAAAATGATTTTGATGTTTTAAAAACATTTCTTAAATGTTTGCATTTCAGAGTTCCTTTCACATCTCATATCAGGAGTTATATCTTATGTGATATTCAACCTACAAGTAAATGTACTGGCAATTTTGATTAAGGTTGAAAGTCTGGCAAATAAATATTAGCCTACACAATTTTTAAACAAAATATAAAAGTTACTAGAGTAAGTTAGAGAACCCTGTTCTGTCTAACTCACATGGTGACTTCGGATAAAGCACCCTTGGTTTTCTGGGCATACCACTTACCTGTCCTACCCACCTCACAAAGGGGTTAAGAGGGTCAATGAAATTAGGTTTCCATAACATTAATCTCTGCACAAAATGGAAGCATTATATTTCTCCTTGAATTCCTTGGAGGTCTTTATTCTAATTAGGGGTTAATTATTCATTCAATGACACAGTGTGGGTGCTAGGCACCATCTCAAATAGTTTTCAAAAGAAGAAAACCTTTGACTTTTCTCAAACTTTACAATTGTTGTGGAAAGTCAGGAGAGAAAGAGGAGGTAATTCAAATAAATAACAAAATGGAATGTTTTCAGAAGAAAGCAACTAGGAGAATAAGAGGTCAATAAGTCTGTCACATGAGGAATATCTGACAGAATGGGTGAGAAATGTTTAGTCTGGGTAGGACTAAAAGGAATAATGATGACTGTTTTCGGAAATCCAAAGAGCTGTCACATGCAAGAGAGTAAGCTTATTTTCATGGCAGAAGGCAGAATAAAAATCAAGCGCAAAAGAAAAAAAATAACCCAAATGATAGAGATATGTGAAAGGAACACAAGAATCAACTGAAATAGCTCCCAAAGGCCAAAGCTGGAATAATCTGAGAAACAATATGTAAAATAGTATTAGAATATAATCAAAAGTTGAAAATAAATTTCCATGAATCCGTACTGATATAAATGAGTGATCAAACAAACAAATAAGAAAGAATAGACATATCTTCAGTACTCAAGAATTCCAGTTAACACATGTAGATATTCCATCCTCAAGGAGGCAACACACAACTCCCCACTCTTAAACTCCCCACTGTCCAAAGTGATTCTTTCCAGAAACTACATTATGGAAATGGGTAAAAAAGTACCTTTACCCTGGAGAAGCCTGAAAAACAATGTCTCAGTCAGATGATCATGGTCAACATCAACAGTGTTAAGTCATGTTAATAGTATGTATCCTTGATATGATGTGATGAGAGGGGCACTTTACCTCTGTGGTCTTCTTCCCCAAAACACACTACCCCAGTCTAATTGTGAAAGAACTTCTGGAAAATTCCAACTGAGGTGCATTCTATAGAATACCTGACATTAATTCTCAAAACTATCAAGGTCATCAGAAACAAAGAAAGCGTGAGAAATTGTCATAATCAAAAGGAGGCAAGTGAGACATAATGACTAAATGCAGTAGTATCCTAAGAGGGATCCTGTTAAAGAAAAAGGATATTAGGAGAAAAGTGAGTAAATATGAGCAAAGTATAGACTTTATTTAGTTATAATATATCAATATTGGCTTGTTAATTATACAAATTTATCAAACTGCTGAAGATGTTAATAATAGAGGAAACTAGAGGTTCAGTATTCGGGAACTCTAATATCACGATAACGCTATAAATCTAAAACTATGATAAAATTAAGTTAAAAAACAGATAAAGCCCAAAAGATTCCACAAAAATGTTAAAACTAATAAATAAATTTAGCAAAGTTGAAGTATTCAAAACCAACACTCCCAAATCAGTTGCATTTCTATATGCTAAAAATGAACAACCAGAAATGAAAATAAGGAAAGTTCCATTTATGGTAAAATCAAAAACAACACAATACTTAAGAATAAATATAACCAAGGAAGAGAAAATCTTGTACACTGAAAAAATACAATATTGATGAATGAAATTAAAGAAAACACCAATAATTAGAAAGATAGCCTACATTCATGACTGGAAAACAATATCATTAAGATGTTGCTACCACCCAAAGAGACCTAGAGATTCGATGAAATCCCTGTAAAAAACCCAATGATGACAAGCTCACAGCTAACATCACAGTGAAAGTGAAAAGTTGAAGGCTTTTCCTCTAAGATCAGGAATAAGACATACTCATTCTCGCCATTTGTTTCTAACATGGTGTTAAAAGTCCTAGCTACAGCAATTAGCAAGAAAAAAGGCATCCAAATAAGAAAAGAAAAAAGTTAAATGTTTCTGTTTGCAGATGATATGATCTTATACAGTACACACAAAACTCTAAAAAGATTTCATGAAAAATACTAGAATTGATCTACAAATTTAACAAAGTTACAGGACACAAAATCAACATACAAAAATTAGTTGTGTTCTGTACACTAACAGTAAACTAACCAAAAGAGAAATTAAGAAAACAATCCCAAGTACAATAGCATCAAAAGGAGTAAAATACTTATAAATGAATTTAACCAAGGAGATAAAAGTTCTATACACTGAAAGCTCTGAAACATTGATGAAAGGAATTGAAGATGCAAATAGAAATCTCTCATATTCATGGATTGAAAGAAATAAAGTTGTTAAAGTGTCCATACTGCTTAAAGCAAAAAGGATTCCTTATCCTCATCCAAATTCCGGTAACATTTTCCCCAGAAATAGAAAAAATCCTAAAACTCATATGGAAGTATAAAAGACCCTGACTAGTCAAAGTAGTTTTGAGCAAAAAGAACAAAGCTGAAGGTATCATATTACCTGATTTAAAATATTTTACAAAGCTGTAGTGATCAAAAGAGTATGGTACTAACTTTAAAAAGACACATTAACTAATGCATCCAGACAGAAAAGCCCAGAAATAAACCCATATATTATGGTCAATTGATTTTATTTTTTGGTAGTATTAATTGAACCTAGGAGCTCTTTGCCACTGAGTTACATCCCCAGTTCTTTTTATTTTTTATTTTGAGATGGGGTCTTACTAAGTTCCTGAGGCTGGCCTTGAACTTGCAATCTTCTTGCCTCAGCCTCCTGAGTTGGTGGTATTACTGGCATGTGCCACTATGCCTGGCATGGTCCACTGATGTTTTAATAAAGATGTCAATAATAAACAATAGGGAAAAGATAGTCTCTTCAATAAATGGTGCTAGGAAACTGGATATCCATATGAAGAATGAAACCAGACCCTTCTCTCACACCATATAAAATATCAACTTAACATGGTTTAGAGACGTGAAACTGTAAAACCACTAGAAGAAAACACAGGGGGAAATCTCCATGATATTGATCTGGGCAATAATTTCTTGGAAAGGATCCCAAAAGCACTTTGCAAAAATAGACAATTGGGATTGCATCAAACTAAAAAGCTTCTGTGCAGCAAAGGAAAACTACTAACAGAGTAAAGAAACACCCTACAAAATGAGAAGAAATATTTGTATATATACATCTGACAAGTGGTTAATATCCAAAATATATAAGGAACTCACACGACTCAATAACAAGAAAAAATAATTTGATTAAAAACAGGCAAATGATTTAAATAGACATTTCTTTAAAAAAGACATGAATGGCCAATATGTTTATAAAAAAATGTGCAACATCACTAATCATGTAGGAGATGCAATTCAAAACCACAATGAGATATAACTTCATACCTGGTATCAAAAAGAAAACAAATGTTGGTAAGGATGTGGAGAAAAGGTAACCCTTGGGACTATTTTGGAAATGTCAGTAAGTACAGCCATTATGGAGAACAGTATGGATATTCTTCAAAAAGCTAAAAATAGAATTACCATATAATCCAGCAATCCCATTTCTGGGTATATATCCAAACAAACTGAAATAAATACATCAAAGAGATGTCTGTACTTTCATGTTTATTGCATTATTCACAAGATATGAAATCAACCTAAATATCTAACAACAGATGAATGCATAATGACAATGTGGTACAATGTGAATGGAGTCCCATTCAGCCTTTAGAAAGGAAACTGTCATTTGCAACAATGCAGAACCTGGAAGATATTATGATGCTAAGTGAAATAAGGCAGGCACAGAAAGACAAATACTGCATGATTTCCCTTATATGTGGAACCTTAAAAGTAGAACTTACAGAAGTAGGTAATAGAATGGTGGTTACTAGAGGTCAGGAGAGGTGGGGAAGAATAGGACATTTTGACCAAAAGATAAAATATTTTAGATAGACAGGAGGACTAAGCTTTCAAGATCTATTGCAAAGCATGGTGATAATAGTTAGTAATGATGCATTGTATATTTCAAACTTACTAAAAGAATAGATTTTAAATGTTCTCTCTACAGAAAATGATAAGTATGTGAGGTGATGGATATGTTAATTAGCATAATCATTATATAGTGTATACGTATATTCAAACATCACACTCTGTACCTCATAAATATATATGATTGTTATTTGTCAATTAAAAATAAAAATGAAAAAAATCCAATAACATTTCCTGCAGAAACAGAAAACTTCATTCTAAAATTCATATGGCATCTCAAGGGACCCTGAATAGTAAGAACAATTTTGATAAAGAAGAAAAGAGTTGGAGATCTCACACTTTCTGACTTCAAAATACTACTCAGCCTTAAAGAAGAATGAAATTATGGTATTTTCTGGTAAATGGATGGAGCTGGAGACTATCATGCTAAGTGAAATAAGTCAATTCCCCAAAACCAAAAGCCGAATGTTTTCTCTGATATGTGGATGCTAATACACAATGTGGTGGGGGGCTGGAGCTAGGAAAGGATACAGTTACTTTAGATTAAGTAGAGGGGAGTAAAAGGAGGGGAGGGGGCAAGGGGGGGTCAGAAGGATAGTGGAATGAATCAGACATTACTACCCTATGTACATATATAACTATACAACTGGTGGAATTCTACATCATGTATAACCAGAAGAATAAGAAGTTATACTCCATTATATATGATGTATCAAAATGTATTCTACTCTCATGTATAACTAATTAAAATGAATTTTAAAAAGTAAGAAAACTTACTACAAAGCTACAGTAATCAAAACAGTATGGTACTGGCATAAATACATACATGTAGACAATAGAATAGACAGCCCATAAAACAACCCTCATATCTGGTCAAATGATTTTCAAGAGGGGTACCAAGACTATTGGATGATGAAAAGGATGGTCTTTTCAATGAATTCAGTTGAGGAAACCGGATATCCACATGCAAAAGAATGAAGTTGGACCCTTACTTTAAACCATATAGAAAAAATAACTCAAAATTGATCAAAGATCTAAACATGAGAGCAAAAAACTATAAGATTCTTATAAGAAAGCATAGGGGAAAAGTTTTGTGACCTTGAATTGACAATGATTTCTTGGATATGATACTAAAACCACAGGCAACAAAAGAAAAAATAGACAAACTGGAGTATATCAAAATCAAACACTTCTGTGCACTAAAGGACACTATGAACATGTGAAAAGGCAATATGCAGAATGAGAGAAAATATCTGCAAATCATATATTTGATAAAATATTAATATCCAGAATATATAAAGTACTCCTGTAACTCCATAACAAAAAAAAAAATCCAACTTGATTTCAAAAATAAGCAAAGGACCTGAATAGATAATTCTTCAAAGGAGATATACCAATAACCAATGATAAGCATGTGAAAGGATGCTCAACATTGCTAATCATTTCAGCAATGCAAATCATAACCACAATGAGATATCAGTTCACATCTATTAGGATAGTTATTATAAAAACAGCAACAACAAAACCCCAGAAAATTACAAGTGTTGGCCAGTATGTAGAAAATTTGGAATTCTTGTATACTGTTGATAGAATTGTAAAATGTACAGACACTACAGAAAACAAAATGGAGGCTTCAAATTAAAATTTTAATCAGTATGTGACTCAGAAATCCCATTTTGGGATCTAAATTTAAAAAATTGAAAGCAGGATCTTGAAGAATTATTTGAACACCCATGTTCATAGTAGCATTATTCACAATAGCCAAGCAATCCAACTGTCTATTCACAGATGAGTGGATAAACGGAATGTGGCATATATATATATGAATATATATATTCACACACATATATGTATATATACACAATATATGTATATATACACAATTCAATATATTCATCTTTAAAGAGGAAGAAAATTCAAACACATGCTACAAATGTATGAATCTAGAAGATATTATGCTAAGTAAAATAACCCAGTTATGAAAAGACAAATACTATATGATTTCACTTATATGATATACCTGGAGTCACCAATTTCATAGAAATAGAAATTTAGAATGTTGATATCCAGAGAGGGAGAACTGGAGAGCTGTTTAATGGGTACAGAGTTTCAGTATAGCAAGATAAAATGTTCAGGAGATGAATGGTGGTGATAGTTGCACAACAATATGAATGTCCTTATTCTATTGAACTGTACAATTAAAAATGGTTAAGATGGTAAATTTTATATTACTTTATATTATTTGCATTTTACCACAGTTAAGAAGTTTAAAGTAAAATAAAAAGCATAGGCTTTTTGGCAAGGATTACCTTTGGATGTAGTTGCCTGTCCATGGATATATCTAGGCAAGGTAATCTTGCAAAAGTAATTAATGTGTCAGATATAGATAGTTTAGGTGATCTCCCAGGTTGTTTCCAGGATATCAGTGTGAGGTTTAATAGACAAAACCTGCAAATTTCTAGGCTGGGAGCATTTCTCAATTACTGGTAGCACCAATGACTTTTTGCACAAAGTACAAGTAAGACACAACCTACATCACTTGTCTTCTCCTAGTAAATAGAAATAATGCAGTTGTTGCTTCACCTTGTCCCATTATATATCTTTTAGTCCCAGGAAATTCTGTGGAACAAAGTGTTACAAATGCAATTTACAACTCCCAGAGGCATGCACTATCAGATGCCTTGCCTTAGAAATAATCCTATGCATGTATATCTCTAATAAAACATAACTTCCCTGAAAGGGGGTTAATTTACTAACCCACTCCTCTACTGTTACTTCTGCCCTTTCCCTCCTCCCAACTACAGTATCTCACACTTAGTAGTATCTAAGTATATTTTATCTAGGAATGACTGAGCTTCAGATAAATTCATACAACTCCTTTAACATCCCTCCCAGAAACTGAGAGCTTGTCTCAAATTTCAAGGCAGTTCCAAATCACCATGTGTACCTTCAGTGTATATTAAAAACCACAGCCAAAAGTCCTCTTCAGGACGTTTTTGAAATTTGATCAGAGATGAGTCAAAGTTACAGGCCAGAGGTTGTCATCGCAAAAGCCAAGTGAAAGGATGTAAACTGGCCCCTGTTGGGGTGAGTTTTAATCCCAGCTGAAATACTTTTTATTTGGTCAAAAGCTTTAATTCCCGACTCAAAAATAAGAAAGAGAAGTTAACTAGATAAGCAGTACCCAACCTGAGGTCCCTGGTCATCTTAATGGAAAAGGTAATGAAGAACTTTGAGCCGCTTTCAAATTTCAAAACTTAAATGGAAAACAAAGCACTGTATCATATAGTTGCCCCACATTAACTAAATATCAGGTTCCTTTGCTTTTTCCCTGGAATTAGAGCAACCAAGATCAATAGCTTTGGTTATCTGTGCCAATCAGCAATGATCATGTGTATATGTGTATGTATGTGTATATGAACACAGAGACGCTATTATAAAAAGTTCAGTCTTTTTTTAATTTTAATTTTTTTTACAGGCTGCATTTTGATTCATTGTACACAAATGGGGCACAACTTTTCATTTCTATGGTTGAACTCATAAATTCAGTCTTTTTAGGAGAAAACAAAGCTCTTCAAAGCACCAGGCCTTGGGAGAAAAAGTAACTGAAGGGTTTGGGAGGGTATGGGAAGATTGCAAAGCACTGAATTAGCTGATCTATGACTGAGGTCCCTTGCAACTCTTCTAGACCCCCCCATACCAACTTGTCTCTCTTTTCTTTTCCAGGGAGGACTGCAATCTTCACTTACCTGAGACACTGTAAACAGACCAATAATGAACTTCTGGGCTTGCCACCCTCCTTGGTTTTGAGGACAGTTGTGAACATCCCCCATACTCTCCACACTGGCATACAGGCCTGTTTAGGCAGGTACCTTCAAACAGGCAAAAATGGCAGTTTCCCATAGTCAAGCTGGTCAGTATGCAGGCAAATTCTTCAGAGATTAGATGCAGTGCCACTTCACACTTCCCAAAGCTTGTGATAGGTGTAGAAGATTCAGGCTCCCTCTGGGAAATTGTCTGCCCAGTTTGAAGGGGAAATGATACTGCAGTGCTTAAAGCCACTCCTTGTCAAAGGCAGCTTTAACTTGCCTGCCTTTGCTGGAAGGCAGGTAAAGGGGTGTGGAGAAAAGCTTCTTTGAATTGAAACTTCAATCAGGGGGTAAACACAGTTAGGACCTGTTCCAACATTGGCTTCTATGACCTCAAAGCAAGAACACTGTATTTCCCAGCAAAAGGCACCCTCAATGAACTACAGAAATAGGTATCTATTAACAGAAAATCTTTTGACAGGAGAGAGGGTTTTTTTCCCTACAGGAATTTGTTTATTTTAATTTGAAATATGAACATTCCCAATTCTGTAGTCCCCAGTGACTTGTGTGGGTGTGCATGCATGTACACACACACACACACACACACACACACACACACACACACACAACCAGCCCTAAGAGAGTTTAGGGCAGAAATGTAACTCCCTGCTAGTATGACTCTCATGGCTTTCCAGTCCTGTGCAAAGGAATAGGACCTGGAACTGAAAAATTGAAACTGCCAAGCATTTTGGAACAACTACTTTAAACTGACATTTGGCTGATATAAAGAGAATCAAAGGCAGCAAGGGCAAGCTAGCAACAAATTAAACTGATTAAAGCAGAAGTGCAGGTGAGATTGAGCAGGCTAAGGTCCAGTTTTCCAAGACCCAAGACCAAGGATAATGGTGCTTTCATTGTTTATTTATTTATTTATTTCTTTTTAATTTCAGAATCCTACATTTTCACTGTGTGACCTTGAGCAAGTAGCTTAATCTCTCAGTGCTTCATTTTTTCCAAACACATTTAACTGTCCAGAATAAAAAACCATCACCTCCCTTTCTCCAGAAAGACTAAACATTTGAATGCAGTTTTGCATGTGTTACAATTAAATAATGCAACCAAAATTGTTCACAACAATCTTAATTGTGTGGGGGGGAGTACAAGTAGCATGGCTTTGTTGGGGTTGATGCCTCCCCTCTTTGTAAGCACTAAATGAAGTTTTAATGATTGTCATCCTTTTTGTGCTCTGGCTCTGGAAAAACTGAGCACCTCATGTACCCCACTCCAAATACCCCATCTTTTCCTCAGGGTCAGCTTCTCCGAGTCATGCAGCTCTGGAAGTGGGTCCTGTTGGGCCCCTTGTCTTGGAGGTGGAGAGGTCTAACAGGTCATCCCTTGGTCAGATACCAAGCATTTTCGAGGGCAATCTAATCATTCTGAATGAATTCTTTGTGAACAGGAATCCTGAAAATGTCTATATAGGTGTCATTGGTTTGTTTGAACCAATTCTGACCAAAGACAGGAACAAACTTTCTGGGGAATATACCACAGATCTTTGTTTCCATCTCTACAAAAGTCCCTTACTACATCATTTTAATGACTAAATAGTAAACATGTGCCTTAAAAATATTTACTGGAAAGATTTCAATGTACAAAACTGCCTTTTGAAAAAAATGTGCATTATGACATTATAATGTTAAGTGGAAAAAAACAAGATAAGATATAATCAGAAACACAAAACTTGTACAGAAAAAAGATCAGAAGATAAAAATATTTAAAAAATGAACAGCCCTTAATTTCTTCATTTTTTTTACTTTTATGTATTTCCCGGACTTTTAAAAAATGAATTATTTTTATAGTGAATACTATAGTTTTAGAACCTTCCTTGATTCCTTCCTTCTTTTTTCTTGAAAATGTTTCAAGTACAGGACAGAGAGTCAAGAGTCTCAAGTACAATATTAAATGGATGTGTGCTCTTGTCAAGTTGTTTTCCTTCTCTGGGCTTCTGCTTACTCCTTTATGAACATAGTAGGAGACTGGGAAGGAGGTGTCCCTTGAGACCCTTCTAATTTTGCTCTTCCATGCTTTACAGCCAGAATCGCTGGGCCAGCTGAGCTTCCTAGAGCCTTTGCCATCTTTTAAAAAATATTCTTAGTTGTACATGGACACTATACCTTATTTTATTTATTTACTTGTATGTAGTGCTGAGCATCAAACCCAGTGCCTCACATGTGCAAGGCAAGCACTGTACCACTGAGCCACAACCCCAGCCTGCCTTTGTCATCTTTTAGAGTTTAGAGTAGTACATTGAGCTCTCCGGTCCTAAGATCCATCGATTAGTTGAATTTCCGTATTTTCCTATAATGTGATGACATACTATTTGTATCATGAAAAATTAATGTATGTGTCTTTGGCTCTAGGGCACAGTTAGAGTGGAAAAGGGGAATGTAAAAAGAAAAATAGGATAAACCCCCAAACAAGATATGAAGTGGGAAAATAATCTAGTTGCAAAATGACACATACATTAGGATATTACTTATCTAAAAAATTTTAAAACACATAGAACAGGTATATACATTATTTTGGATATAACTATATGTGTAAAAGTATAAAAATAAAATGGAATAATGGATACTAAATTCATCTTAGTGCTTGCCTCTCGGAATGGATGGAGAGGAATCAGATTGGGATCAGGGATCGAATTTAACTTGTCTGTAATATTTCACTTCTCCCACTGGAAAAAAAATCTAAAGCAAACTTTATGTTCAAAATGTTAACAGTTTGTCAATTCTGAGTAGAGATCCAAGTATGTTTGTAACTTTATTGATTCTCAGTATTGTTTTTCATTACTCAATATTTTCTAGTTACTGAAAACAAAAACATAATTTTTAAAAGCAAAAGGTTGGATTTTTTTCTTTTCTACAGTATTTGTGAAATGTTCACAGATTTTTTTAAAACTGGGGCCTTCCATGAGCTAAGCAAGTGCTCTACCTCTGAGCTACATCTCCAGTTCTCATGGATTATTTTAATAAATGACAAATGAATTTAATCTTAAGACTCAGGATAGAAAAGAGAAAAAAGTAACAAGAGAGAAAAAAAGAAACAGGATATCACTGAGATAAGATATAAATAGAGGCCCTAGAAGCCTTGGGACATTTCTGCCCCAAAGCAACTTAATAAATTCCTGTTCTACACCATAAGCCAAAAATTTAATAATGGATATCTTACAATAGTGAAGTTCCTGGGTGTTCCAACTTTTACCCATCCATGGCTTATGTTTTAAAAGCCTCTCTCTTTCATTGATCTTCTCTGGACAGAAACTTCTAGTGAATCTCCTCCATCTAACTAGCCTTTCAGGGACATATTTTTCACCTCAGCTTCCAAGGCGGTTGTTATACACCACAAATCACCTTCTACCATCCCTTCTTAAGCCAAATTCTTTCTGGTTTCCAGGAATCATACTGGCGAATATAGTTCTCTAAATTTACTCCTTCACAGCACTCAGCTTAAAAACACTTTTAAACTATAAGTCTTACTATGAAAACTAAACCTGCTGAAGATAAAGCTTTTAATTTCCCCCTACTACTCTCTCCCAAGCTAAATCCCTTTCACATTCAGAAACATCATGTTTATCACCCCTCCCCAACTCTGCAGAAATATTGGCCTATTCACTGTATATTGATTGATCATTGAATTCATTTACTTTTTATCAACTCTCTATATCCTGTTCCACCATCCCCCTCCAAGGCCTTTTTGGTCAGTTCTTTTTCCCCCAGCTCTAATCTAAAGACTCTCTTTGCTTTTTTTTTTTTTTTTTTTTTGTGGTGCTGGGGATTGAACCCAGGGCCTTGTGCTTGTGAGGCAAGCACTCTACCAACTGAGCTACATCCCCAGCCCCTCTCTTTGCTTTCTGAGGGCACCTCATAATAGGATGATTTTGAGTGTTTCTGTTCTGACCTCATATCACATACAGGAGCCCCAGTCTCTCTTGGTTGATGTAACTGAAGTGCTGGCTCCAGACTTTGCTCTCTAAGGGTAGTAATGACCTTGCATCAAACCATACAATATGCCAGAAAAACAGCTGCAGTCAAACAAGATATGGATCCTGGGCAATGTCAAGGGGAAGGTTGAAGGCCCTCCTGATAAGTGAGGGGGAGTAGGCTGGGAAGGTAGTCAGGCAGGGCAATGTGTTCAATACAATGGATAAGCACATGCTTCACATGTTTGGAAGCAAGACTCCCCCTTACTTAACTGTTCAAAGAGACCACTGATAGGAGAATAAAAGGGAAGAAATCAAGGGCTGGCCTGTAATCATTACTTTGTCCCTGATACACAGTGCGGCTTTGGGCAACTTGCTTTAAAGTATCTGAAACTTGATTCTCCCATCTGGAAAAAGTTAGTCTCCACTTTAGTTTGAAAACTATGAGACCTGTGGTAGAGGGAAGCAGCTCGTCTTACATGGTCATCAATAATTACTTTTCCTAAATCCATGAGGATGTTTGCAATGACAAGAATAAATAAAACACAGGAGTCTTTTGAGTACTTTAGAAGTGAGGGGCTATAGAATTATAAGGTAGTACTATCAGCAACCTTCATGCTTATGATCCTTTAATATAACTCTGTCTCCCGAATGAAGAAGAAGCAATATAGGTTTTCACTTCCTTAGAACCACTGAATATATTGCTGTCTCTCTCAGCTGGCCATCTCCGTGACGGAAATCTCCATAGGCCTCTCTGCCCTGACATTCACTGTTTACTCTCTTACCTCAGGCTGTCTCAGTTGCTTGAGCACCCACTCCACCTGGGTATTTGGGAACAGTGTCCCACTGCAGCATCCTCCTCTGGGTACCCATTGTGGTTACTACTACCATAAGCCATGGTACACTCAGCATTTCAGTGTTACAAGTGAATGACATGGAGCAGGGCCTCCTAGAAAGCTATTGGGAGTGGGATCTGAGCCAGACACAGATCAGAGAAAAACTAACGTTCAAAAGGACAGTCAAAAGGCAAGATATAGTGCATACCTAGGAGTACACTTTTCCCTTCAGTCCATATTATGCTGACACAGCTTCTCATTTCAAAGTGCAATCTGAGGGTGCTCTTGTCTAGTATGTAGCTTGGTTGTTTAAAGCAGGCTTGTGGATTCTTAAATCTAATAAACTGAATTTTCAGAAAACAAAATAATTCCTTTCTTGGTGTTAACTGTATCTATTTGGGGGCTCTCCTAGCCAATGGTACTCAGTGATAGAAGTTATTAAAGTCATACCTGAGAGGAGAACATTAGATGTGAAAATCAAAGAGAAGTAATCCACTGACCTCCTTTTCAGCATCTTTCAATGGGTGGCTAGTAGTAACCTGGTCTTAATGAATCAAGAATCACTGGTGTCATAATATTATGACATCAACACTTTATTTATATAATAAACAATTGGGACTTTTCCTTCCTTCAGGTGCTGAATCCAACCTACCAAGGCATTATTAAAACAGGGCAAAAAACAATGGTTTACAGGAAAAGGATAAGATCAAGGGCAAGGAAAGTTGATTCTAGATCCTCTTCCCCAATCTATACACCAGTATCCTGACTACTTGGACCCTTAGCACAACTGATGACCACTGTCTTCAGAAGTAACTGGTGTCCTAGCATGCACCAGGGCTTGGGTTCAATCTCCAGGTCTGCAAAAATGAAGTGATATATTTGGAGTCTTCTTGAGAAACAAAGTAACAAGCCAGAATTTTGGTTGCTCCTAGTATATTATATTCATTATATCTGAATATGAGGCCAGGCACACATACACATACAAATAGAATCTGGGTAATCCACAGTCTAGGATTTTACAATTTATACCTTGGCCTTGGGTTATAAAGCATGGCTTTCTTTTTATAGCCTAACTCCCAAACTGCTTCTTTCACAATGAGTGTGTGTTTTTAAGTTTTAAGACAAATCACATAGATCTGAAAAAGTCACTATAGCACAGTACAATTCTCCTTCTTTTCACCTATTTGGCCAAATGAATTTGACTATGTCATTTATAAAACCTCTTAACATGCCAAGGCCACAGCTTTGCACCTATAGGACTTCCTACAGGAAAAGGCAATGTATGCCATCATACAACACATATTCAATAGACACTGGGTACACCTCTTTCCTTGCCAAGAGGCAACAGTACACAGGCAGCCCATAAAATCATACACATATAGATGTACACACAAATAATACAGAGAGCCAGTAAGGGAAAATGTAACTGACCTGCCCCAAGGGGAAACTGAGAATACTGAATCTACATTGAAGACACCTTTACTAGTCTGAGCAAAAAGAGACTTGAGAAGGCCACAGCAATTCCAGTGTACAAAGAAGCTGTGTAACATGGTCTACTAACTCTCTGGGCCTTGGACAAAAAAGTGCTAACAAGTCAACACAGTGCTCTGTGAAGGACAGAGCTCTTTCACAAACACCCCCCATCTGGCTAAGCACACTGGAAACCTCACGGATTAGAACATCAAGCCATCAATATGCCAAGTAAACCTAGATTCTACAGTCCAAATGAATACTCTTTTCATAGCCTACTCCTTTCTGTTAATATTTCCTCAATCAATGGTTAGTCACTGAGGCAGAATTTGTTCCTATGAATTAAACAAACTGCCCCCAATAGAAAAGACATTTCCTCTACCCAAATGAAGTGGTGCTAGAATCTGCAGCATGTCAGGGATGAGAGAAAGAAACTTGGTTAATGCTATGGATGCCAACTCTACTGCATACTGACTAAATGAATTCCCTGTGCCCATATTTCTTTAGAGTCCATAGTACCTCATGTTTTAGAAACACACCCCATCTATGGACCTCAGATCCAAAAACTTGGTCCTTGTCTTACCTTACCGGTGCCATATCTAGCCACAAATCTTCATCCCTGTAGACTATACTCCTTTACTGCTCTTTCCCCAAACCCATCTTTTTAGAACAGTGATAGATATGTTATACAAATATATATGTTATATCCATCAAATACAGTAGCCATTAACCACATGTGGCTACTATACTCTTGAAATATGGCTTAATTCCAACCTCTATCCAGCAGTAATGAGAAGCCTGGCCCTCCAGATGTCAAGGAGGCCAAGTGGGAAATTTGGACTTTTACTTCCCCTTAGCAGTATTGAGATAGCGGCTCCCTTTCCCTGCTGGAGCAAAGTCAGAGAAAGTCAGTTAAACAGAAGCTTTAAGTAAAATCCAAAGTTTCATAATATATGGTATAATGTATACTATAAACATGATTTTAAAATCACTCACCATACCAAGAACCAGAAAGATCTCAAAATGAATGAATACAGGCAATCAGCAGATGCCAAAATCAAGAAGTTATTAGAACTACCAGAAAAAATATTTTAAAGCCATCATGAGAAAAATATTTCAATAATCAATGACAAATACTGTTGAAACAAATGAAAAGTAGAAAGTATCAGCAAAGAAATACAGCATATATAGGCAAATCAAGTAGAAATTTTTATAAATGATACAACAACCCAAACAAAATATTCTGTATGGAAGAATGGAAAGAACTGAGAAAATAATCAGTTAACTTGAAGACAGAAGTACAAAAATCATCCAATATGAATGACAGAGAAAAAAAGATTGGGAGAAATGAACAGGGCCTCAGGGACCCGTAGGACTTAAAAAAAGATCTACCTTTCCTCTTAACAGAGGAGGCCTGGAATAATAGAAGGTGAGACAGAAAAAGTATTTGAAACAATAGTGATTGAAAACGTCCCCAAAGTAGCAAATGGCATAAACCTACAGATTTAAGAAGCTAAGTCTATGCAAAAGCAGGTGAACCTAAAGCAATTTATGGCAAGGCAAATCATAGTTAAATTTCTGAAAACTAAGGTTGGGGGAAGATCATGAAAATATCAAGAGAGAAATGACACATTACCTACAAGGGGAAAACAATTCAAATGACAGCAGATTTCTCATCAGAACCCATGGAAGCTAGAAAGAAATGGCACATCTTTCAAGCACTTTCAGAGAAGAACTATCAACCTGGAATCCCATATCTAGTGAAACATCCTTCAAGGATGAAGGGGAAATCAAGAAATTATCAGATGAAGGAAAACTAAGAGAATTTATTCCTAGCAAACCTGCACTAAAAATTAACATAAGGTCTCTAAATAGAAAGCAAAATATAAAAGAAAGAATCCTGGAATCTCAGGAAGGAGGAAAGAGCAACAGAAGAGGATAGGTAGGTTTTCTCAATTTGACAGTTGAAACAAAAATCATTACACTGTCTGATGTAGTTCTAAACACATGTGGAGGAAATATTTAAGATAATTATAAATGGGGGAGGGTAAAGTGGCTTAAGAGAGGTAAGGTGTCTATAATTTACTTAGATAAAATGTTGATACTACTAGACTAAAACAAGTTACATATGGACACTCTGGAAAATAATTTTTAGTTTAAAACTAAACATATATTTATATGTTTATAAATATAAATATATATATATATATTTGTATATGTTAAACATATACAAATGAGCAATCACACTCTGGAGAATTTTTCCCAAAGAAATGAAAACTTATGTTCACATAAAAACCTGTTCTCAGAAGGTGTAGCCAAAAACTGGAGATGACCAAAACATTTCTCAACAGGTAAATGATTAAACAAATTATAAATTCAGATATACTATGGAATATTGCTCAGTAAGAATGAATTATTTAGATACAAAACAACTTGAATGGATCTCAAGGGCATTATAAAAATTGAAAAAAAGCCAACCTCAAATGTTCACATCTCTATGACTCCATTTATATAATACTTTTGAAATGTTGAAACTATAGATATGGAAAACAGATTAGTGATTGCAGGGGTTTGGGATAGTGAGGAGTGAGGGTGAGTGAAACTATAAAGTTTCGTCCCCAGTATCACACAAAAAGGAATATAATGGAGTAACATAAGAGAGATCTCTTCTTTTATTAATAAATTAATGGTAAAGGTTTCACATTTCCATACATGCATATATTGTGTATTAATCATCTTGTGATTACAGAATAGTACTTTATCTTGATTGTGATTGTAGTTACACAAAATACACGTGATAAAAATAGAACTTCACACACCTATTGTTCTGATGTCAAGTTCATGGTTTTGATATTATACTATAGTTACACAAGTAGTAACTATTGGGGGAACTGGGTGAATGGTATGCAAGACTTTTTTCCATGCAACTTCCTATGAATTTATCATTATTTCAAAATAAATGTAGAAAAAAATCAAGTAACTGTGGTAAGCAGACTACTAGCCTTCCAAAAATGTCCACATCCTACTCCCAGTACCTGTGAACATGTCAGTCACATGGCACGTAAGGAATTGCGGTTGTAAGTCAACTAAACCTGATATGGGGAGATTAGCCATCCAGGCAGATACAGTATAATTACAGGAGTCTTTGTAAGTGGAAAAGGGAGGTATAAGAGTGAGAGTCAGGGAAGAAAATGTAACAAATTGAAGTGATGCAATGTGAGGAACCAAGCTTCCTTTATAGGCTCTGACTATGGAAGGTGGCTATGAGCCAAGAAATGCAGGTACCTTCTTTGAGCTAGAAAAGGCAAGGGAACTGAGTCTTCTCCCAGAGCCTCCAGAGGAATGCAGCCCTTTACATATCTTGATTTTTAGCCCAGAGAAACCTAGTTCAAACACTTAACTTCTGACATACAGAACCACAGAATAATAAATTTATGCTGTATTAAAACACTAAGTTTTTGGTTGTTTGTTACAGATGCATAGTAGAAAACCAACACAGTCACCAGATGTACAACTGGCTTCTGCAGAGTACATTCAATTCATTAGTCAGAAGTCAGTAACTCTGTACTATAATCTTAAGGCAACCATCAATATATCATAGTTAATGCTATTTGCAATTCTACATCATCAATGATAACTGTGATAAAAATCTTCCCTTAGAATTACTGGGGAAAGAAACACATTACTCCCTATTAAATGGGGCCTGCTCAGTCAAAGAAGGTTTAAGAACAGAAGCATATGTGCCAGAAGGGTAGAAATCTTGTCTCAATCCAACTAGAGAACACCTATTTGCTGAGGAATTTCCTGCTGTGTTAGGAAAACCAGGCATCTGTACTTATTTTCCAAGGGGTAGAATATAGAAACAATAGAAAATGTACTGAATTAGAAAAAGGGTAAATTCAGATGGTAAAAAAAACCAGCAAGGAATGGAGTTAATTCCCTATAAAACAGACAATTCATTTTATTGTTTTTTTCCCCAGTATCCCAGTGCTTAGCACATACTAGACACTCAATGTTGCTGAATCGAAGTATAAATGATAATTAATAGACCCATCCAGTCACAGAATTCTATTAACCCTCATATTTTACAATAGTCCAAACTGCTAAGACAAGAAGCAACAAACATTTACTTGTGGATAGGAATACCATGTATTACTATCATGCAAAACTGTAAGGCATATATGTGGCATATATTCATGTTTGCAGAGCTTACAGAGCTTTGCATTTAACATACGATAATAGAGCTCAGGAATGAAATCTATTAACTCTCTACAATATGGCTAATACTAGAAAAGATCCATTAGTCCCAAAGGTCCACATGAAGATATCTGGACATTACTTCCCTCTCTGACCGCATCACTATACCTAACAATTGGTGCTGTAAAGAGTTCACTAATTTTGTCAGTCCCTTGGATAAGAGAAATATAATGGAGATAGCAAGACATGAAAAAGAGAAAGGTAAGAGCAGGTGAGTATGAATGAGCTTTTATGGAATATATTCTATGTATTAATGATTAACTTGTGGAGGGTAAAAGCTGATCAAGCAATTTTAAGAATCTGAAAGTTGGAAAATCAAGGACTTTTGGGAAAACAGCCAACTTATTTTTGGTGAGAACAGTAATGTCCACAGGAGTACCAAGTGAGTACTAAGTGGCTCTTTTTCATAATAAAAATGCCCGTGAAGCCTAATCAGAAAATGCTTGTAACAGTAGCTGAGGGCTGTGGATCATAAGTATACTAATAACATGCTTTTTTCAGAGAGTCATTTTCATAGTTTCCATTTCAAGTTACTGTGACCATGATAGCCATGCAACAGGAATTTTGTAACAACTGGGGACAGGCTAGTTCAGAGGCTTTTAATTCACAGTGCATGGTTGGACTTCCTGAAAATGTATGCAAATGTTATATATGTAAATATGCCCTATTCTGAAGAGAGTATCCTAGTCAGTCATCATATTTTCACAGGGGTTCATGCCAAGGTTAGGAGCCACTGGATTAGACAGTGATAGCCCTCTTTTTCTATTTCCCTACCCAGTAAAGCAACATATCTTCAATGTGTTCCAGTTGTTTAGTAACGAAAGAGACACTGGGTTTCTGTTCAAGCAAGTCACTGAGAACTTGTCACTGGGTTAATAAATCACATGTGTGCCCAGAATAACGTGGCAAATATTGGGAAGGAGGGCAGAATTTAGTAGTATCACAGAATTTAGGTAACTGCATAGGCAAGAAAAAAAACTATTGACATATTGATTCAAATAAATGATTTCATTTATGAACTTCACTTTTTAGGTTCATCCTCCTGCCACTCCACCAGGTTCTGGAAGGTCTCCCAAACCCTAAGTATTAATTAATGTATGGTCATGAAATGCAGACTGATTTTAACACTGAATTACAGAAAGTTCAAAGAAAGCTTGAAAACATTTTCAAAATCAGCTCTGACTGACTTCATGTTTTCTTCTTGTCTGCATTATATCTGTTTCTACGGAAAGCCAGATTTGGCCTGTGGGTGGTAGTTTCATTTACTCCTGCCCTAGATCAATGAAAGCCAATCACAGATACTTAGGACACAGAGACAGTTTAAAAGAGCATCCTGTTTATTACAGAAAGGACAAAAGGAAGCCATATAGAGAGAAGGCAGGACCCTGTGCAAACAGAGAGCTGTCCATCCACTTTTCAAACATATTTTGAAAAGAATTCATATTTCTCTTAATACTATACTGTACCCTTTTTTCTCACAACTACAGTGCTCAGGATGTTCTTTCTAAACTTAAGTTTTTCTTGATAAACTTTAAGCTTACTACCTCTTGCCAGTCTTTCATGACAGTAAGAACAGTCACTCTCCCGAGTGCAGATAGGACCTCTTTTTATGCATGTATATGTGAAAACACCGTGTATTTTTGAGGAATGTCTTTGGATCCAACAATCCAATTCATAGAGCATAAAACCTGAATCATTTCTGCAGTTCTTCTCAAGAAAGACCTATTAGTTAGGAAAATGATAGGTCGAATCAGGTTAATGGACTATTATATCTCCAAAACTCATTGTCCCACCAAGTTTTGCAAATATAACCATCTCCTCAAATCAGGAAACAGTTTCTTTCAAAGGTGGCTTAGAGTTAAAGCGATCATAGATTTTCCTCCCAAAATTGGGACATTTTGAGAGAGAAATAGTATGTCAGAACAACAGGTATAAACCATAACATTTGGTCTTATAGTTCCCCCATAGAGGATATGCTTTAACTTCCCCCAGATGAAATGAATGAATTTCTTTTCTTGATGGAGGATTGTTCAGCACTGCTTCAGCATTCAGTGTCAAGGTATAACTTTGGTCTCGAGTCTCCAAATCTTCTCAGGGAAAATATCAGGAGCTGCTTTTTGGTTATGCTAGTTGCACAACATATGAAAAGGGCTACTGAGGGAGAAGCTAAAATTATTAAATGGGGTCCAGCAGCACTTGAGAAAACCGTGGGTAATTGTTTATCTCAAAATCATTTCACTGGGAATGGATAAGATGACATATTGAAGTGCTCTTTGGAAAAAATAATAATTGTGTGTATAGAAGTTGATTTTAAGATATCAGTTTCTTTTCTACTAGCATACATGGCAGGGAAAAAAACGTCTGATCAAAGCACTTATCTAAAGAAAGAGGCCCCCTTAGCAGAAGCCTATGAATCATGTGGGTAATGACAGATTGGAGGGAAGAGAGACAAAGAAGGTCCTCACTCCTACATGGGCTGGCATAGAACAGGTTGTACCATCACTAAAAGCAGTTTCCCCAACCCTCCACACTCAGACTGACCACACCCAGACCAGATTTCCCTAGGTTGTGAAGCACTTACTGCTGCAAAAGGCCAGTATTGTTTGAGAACATTGGCATGTTCACCTCTGCCTAAAAAGAAATTTTCTTGACAACAGAAAAAGTGTGGAGTTAAAGGTAGCCCCAAGTGAACCAGTCTTGTCCAGTGCTCTTTGTTTTGTTTTCAAGCAGTCCTGGAGAACCCAAGTTCTTCATGCCAAACCCTATGACCTTCAGTTTCAAAAAGTGCTGTTTGAGAAACTATCAATGAGGGAGCTGGTAGACAATTTTTTCAGATGAATTAAAAACACACTATAAAATTAAAAATTAAAATATCCAAATCTGAAATCTTTATGTGGGAAAAACAAGGAAACCAAAATGACCTACTCCTCTGAGTCATTCCCCTTCCCTATCACCCACCACCGACTTTGATCCTTCTCTCCTTTTGTTTACTGTGAGCAGGAACACTTAAATCATGTCTGTGCTACCAAATAAATAAGTTTAAATATAATATAACAGAGTCAAAGGCCAACTACAATCTTCTCTTCTCCCCTTACTAAAGGATTTACAGATGAAAAAAATTCACTAGAACTGAACTTAGGAACAGAGGAACTGCAATCAATGCTTCTTTGGTTAAGCCAGTCCCTCCCCTAAGCAAATACTTCAGTGAGACCAGGACCTCCACAGTGATTGTGTCAGGGATTCATGAGCACATCTTTTGAGTGTTTTAAATCCAGCACTTACTGCTTTTCTCATTTTTCTTCTCCCCACTCCTAAATACGGGTGACACCACCACACCTTTAATTCTCTCTGCTCTCTGAGAAGCCTACAGGTAGTCAGAAGATTGTGGAAAAAAGAAAAAGAGGGAAGAGAGACAGACTCTGAGTAAAACAGAAAGCGGCACTGTTTTTCAGTTGTTTTACTTGGGCAACAGGGTGTTATAGGTTTGTGTGTGTGTGTGTGTGTGTGTGTGTGTTAAAAAGCACTGATGCATCGAAGATTTATTCATTGAACAGGTTGATTTATTTAACAGACTTGACATATGTCAAATTCTGCCATGTGCTTACATAATTGTTACCCATTTATCAGAGCTGTAATTTAGACAAATATTTGTTTTAAAAGTATTTTTTAAATGACTTTCTCTAGCCTATTGAACAATCCATGTTTAATTTTAATCGTGTTAACAATAGCTATTTGGTGGGAATCTGTGAAATCTAATCTTCCCCCCAACAAACTCTATTCCCTTTTTTTCCTAGTAATAACTTTCAGATTAAAATCATACTATAGGGAAAAATTTAAAAATATACACAATGTCCTTTTATGTTATGGTATTTTATACTTTGGATTTTCAATCAGTTTCTTGATATATTGTTAAAAGCACAGATCTGAATGTGAAAAACTGACTAAAAGGACAAAAGGGTGTGATTATTTGAGTGTATGTCTGGGAGAATGCAGAGCAGTTAGAACAGCTAGGGGAGAACCAGGAAGAGAATTAGGTAGATGGAGTCAAATTTCAAGTCTTACAAATTTCATTGAATCACCCTACCCCATCTTAACACATGTGCATAAAATTATATCTTTTTAACTCAAATACATGCAATCTATCTAGGTTCTGTGGAAGAAGGAATATTGGAAAGTATTTCTAAGAAACAAAAATCTAATCACTAGCTGCCAGGGATGGTTTGGGTTCTCTGTTGTACATGCCATTTGCAAAAACAAGAGGCTCATTCTGACCTCCTAGGTCAAGGAGTGTGGGGACTAGGAAAGATATGAGGGTGGGGTGGGAGGGAAATCCCACCACCATACAAATAAAATTTTTGACCTAGTAAGCAAATACGTTTTTGTTGTTACTGCTGGGTAAAATGTACAAGTCTTCCAGAAATTAGACACTGTAATAAAAATGTACCAGCCCAAATTTAAATTGCTCACTAGACAGATGGTTAATTATATTCACAGCCACATATTTCACTGGGATAGAGTTTCAGACACTCAGCCAGTTTTATTTGATTAGCCGGTTTCCCAGTTAATATGTAAAATGACAGTTACTTAGGGCTTTTTTGTTCCCTTCTAAAAATATATTTTCAATAAGTGTAAATTCTCCTCAGCCTTGAGAACGTCACTGCTGTAAATAAAACGTTTGTTCATATGTCACCCATGTGTAAAAGATGTAAGGGAGATTCACTCCCCCAAACCCGAATTGTCTCCAGTAGTTCAGAGAAGATCATCGGAGCACCTTCTCTCACCAAGCAAAATATTCCGGGAACTGTCAGCACACTCTGCTCTCTACCTAAAACAACTGAAAATTCCAAATCCCGGCGCTGAAGAGCTTTACATGCTTTTTAAAACAGCCCTGCCAGCCCTACCCACAAATCATGTCTTTTCAAGATAACAGTCTAGAAAATGGAACGTTAGAAAAAGGCCACATAGCTAAGTGTACTGCTGTGCACAGAATTCAACAATATGCTGGGAGCCAAAACCCAGAAGCAAAATATGAGACCCACTTATTCCAAAATGCAACCAGAAGCTCTACAAAATCAAGAGTGCGGGTGTCGAAATGGGGATGCCAATTTTTTTTTTTTTTTAACTTTGAAAAAGACAGAAAACCTTGCGCGGGTGATTCGGTCCCTCACGAATCAGACAGACAGAAGCAGTCATGCTGAAACCACTGGATTCCTCAGCTGAACGGCGCCAACTCAGCGGCGCGGTTTCCACACTTTGCCGGAGTGGGGCCCCGCTCCTCGGTCTCCCCGCCCCACGGGTGTACAGGATTGAGGGGACGTGTGCCTCTGGGCGCGGCAGAGAGAAGCGCCAGAAGCCATGCAGGAAGGCGTCAATTCGACCGCTTCCGAGAGCGGGAAGGGGCCGCGGGCCAATTTCCGCAGAGGTGACAAGCTGGGCGAGGCTCAGTCGGGCCCTGACTTATACCCACCAGTGGCCCCAGGCTGGGTGGTGCATGCTCTGGGGCACTCTGTGGTTGCCACAGCCGCCCAGCGCGCGGGGGAGCCGCGGGCCGGGGAGGTGCCGGCGACGCGGCTTCGCACCTTTGCGGTTTTGGCCAGGGCGCCAGCCACGGCAGCCGCGTGGGTTTTCCCGCTCGCGCCGAAGCCTGCGGTGCAGGTGCCCCATCCCGTGCCCCATCCTCTGACCAGTCTCTCCCAGGCACCAACCCGAAAGGAGGCAGTACTCTGCTGGTTCCCGCTGCCCTGCTGTATGCGTGTGAGCGCGGCGGCTCCGGCCCGCTTGCTTCCCCTCCCCCCTGGCGCAAGCACAGAGGCCTTTCCTAGATTGCAGTGCCTGTCAGGGCGAGCCGGGATCTCTGGCCCTCGCGGCCTCTCTCCCTTGTACACAGATACACACATGCACGCCATTCGCACACTGACGTCCTCCCTTCTGTTTTCCCTTCCTCCTCTTGCTCGGCTTCCCCCAATTCGTTCCACCCCTGCCGCCACCACCCAGAGCCGGCCGGGGAGCCGGCGATAAGGCCAGGGGGCTGGATGGCAGCGCTCATACTCACCTCACAGGCCGACTCCCGAGGCACACGTCGCTGGCGGGCTCAGGAAGCAGGCACTGGAGCTGGCGCGGCCAGTCAAGGCTGGGCTGCCACCGTCGCCGCAGCTGTTTGAGCTGCCGCCGCTGCTACTGCTACTGCTGCCGCCGTCGCCGCCTCCTCTGCCTCAGCTCCATGCGCCGGGCCCGCCAGGTGGACGCGCCTCTCTCCCTCGCTCGCTTGTTCCCTCAGGTTTCACCGCCGCCGCGGTGCTAGATGGAGTCAGAGCTGTCGGGCTCGGGCTCTGAAACTCAGAGCCTCAGCTGCCGCCCGGCTGCTCGCAAGGTCCGCGCTTCGCCTGCACCACTGCTTGCTCCGGCCGGGGCTACCTCGCGAGCGGGGTGCGAGCGCGGCTCTGGGAGCCCGCTCTGTGCGGTGGCTGCGGCCGTCCGCAAGAGCGAGAGAGAAGGAGGGCGGCTGCTACTGCCGCTATCACTGTTAAAGCTATTACTAAATGCTGCTACTGCCGCTACTGCTACTGCTGTGGTGGTGGCGGCGGCTGCTGCTGCTGATGCTACTGGTTTTCCTTCTCGGGTTCTCCCCCTGCCTCGGCCCCCCTCCTCCCTCCTCCTCCTCCTCCTCCTCCTCCTCCTCCTCCTCCTCTTCCTCCTCCCCCTTCTCCTCCCTCTGCCGCTTTTCTCAGAGCCTCTGCGGGCGCTGCCTGATCCCCTCTTCTCCCAGAGCTGCCTCTGCCCATTCAGAAAGGTGCCCAGAGTGGGGCTGCCTCGGCTGCCACCATCGCTATTGCCCCTGCCATTGTTTCCTCCAACACGGCTGTTCTTGCTGGACGCGTTCCCCCCTCTACCCTCCTTCCCCACCACAGCCCTCCCTTTTCCTCCCAATGTCTCCTTACCCTCTCTACGGTCCCTTCCCCATGGGCCCCCTCCCACTCTGTCTGTCTGTCCCTCCCTCCCCTCCCCTTAGGCGCCCGGGAGCGCGCACTGCGCGGCCACCTGTCATAAAGGGCGCGCACCCCCCTTCCCCACCCCCACCCCGCCCCCCACTCGCATTCTCGCCGCCCGCCCAGTCCACCGCGCCACTGACTCGTCGTTCCCCCGGCAGACACGCAGCCGGACACCACTCTCCCACGCCTTTGAGGGCAGTTGTGTGTTTGTGTGTGCAGAGAGGGGCGCTCTGAAGTTTCAGGAAGAATATCTGAATGGCTTCGTCCACCAAGCATCTAACCATTCAACCTACCCTTAACTTAAGGACCTAGGTCCCTAGGAAGGTGGGTCCTGTTGGAAGGGTCGGATCAAGGCTGAGTACTGGAAGGGATGGGTTTTTATTTTTTTATTTTTTTATTTTTTCGGAATAAAGCAGAGAAAAAGGGAACCTGAATATGACCAGGAAGGAAATGGGATCTGCCTGACTGCTGTCATTGAAAAATTCCTTAGGTGGACATTTCCCTTCTGACATTCTGGGAACCCAACAGGAAACGGCAAAAGATTGGAGTGGGATTCAGGTGCGAGCAAGTAGCACTCCTGAAACCCCGGGTGTAAGGTGGGGGCTGGAGCTTCACAGTCATCACTACTAAGAACCAGGGCAAGAGATGAAAGGTTGGTGCTAGAATAGAAGGGGTAGAACTAGCTACTTTGTGTGTACTTGCTCCAGTAAGTCATTGCCAAAGCCTGGTTTCTCCAGTCAGGAGGGCCCAATGTCGGATTTCTCTGCTCCCACAGCTGCCACCTCATTCTGCTAGGCACAAGCTTTGAGTAACTTCTGTCACCCTCAACAGAGCCTGTATAGCCTGTCACACAACCCCTCCCCAGAAACAGCAGAAGTGGTGGTGGGCTATTTCCCTCCGCCTGGCAAAGTACAGGAGACAGATGTTTCAGATATTACATTGGCAACAAGGTCAGGTTCTCTTCATCAAGTTTGAGGCCCTCTTTCACCAGTATTTCATTGTTGAGCCATGAAGTGTATGGGCACAGGGTACGCTTTTACAGCTTCTCATCTTGGTTTTTGTGCATACCATTCTACCTGCTTAGAACACTCTTGTTCTTTCTCCCTCTCCTTTTGTATCTCCAAAACTCATCCATAAATAATAGTCCCTTCTCAAATAATCAATACTTAGTCTTTACTATGTGCCGGACACTGTGCTAAGCAACTTCTATGAATTATTATTATTTTATTATTACTATTATTATTATTTTGGCCCCAGGGGCAGAACCCAGGGGTCCTTAACCACTGAGACATTTCCCCAGCCCTTTTTTATGTTTTATTGAGACAGGGTCTCACTAAGATGCTTAGGGCCTCACTAAATTGCTGAGGCTGGCTTTGAACTTCTGATCCTTCTGCCTCTCAGCCTCCAAAGTTGCGGGGATTACAGGTGTGCACCATCATGCCCAGCTACATTATTTATTTAATCCTCATCACAAACACAATTTTATTTTCCCCATTTTACAGGTGAAAATATTGAGCTGCAAAGAAGTTAGATATACATATCTTGAGAATAAGATTGGTATCTTACTTACCTTGCATCTGACAGACACTGCATATACATTTGCTTCTTTTAGGCATCAGGATGAATAAGGAGAAAAATAAAATTGGCCTCTGCACTCAAAAGCAAAAACAACAAAAAAGATAAAAACACAAAATGCCACTCTCTGTTGGCTGGTTTTCAGTAGCCAGAATATGCTCTTTTCCCATTATTAGAAAGCATGTTGTTTTCACCTGTATTAACCACAATGTTTTAAATTGTATCAGTTATCAGTCATAAGTTGTGTCAAAGCCCCCTAGCCAAAGTCTACTAGAAACACAGCTGTAGTTGAGCAATTTGAGTTTATTACTTAGTCACAGTGAGGGGGAAAACCCACTGTTGGTCCACCTATGACTGAATTAATTGTGTTCCCCCCAAGTTGAAGTTCTAACCCCTAGCATCTCAGTATGTGGCTATATTTGGAGATAGAGCTTTTAAAGAAATGATTAAGTTAAATAAGGCTGTTATAGTAGACCACAATCCAACTTGACTAGTGCCCTTAAGAAGAGGAAATTTGGACACACAGAGATAGCAGAAACTCACACACTGAAAAAAGACCATGTGAGACATAGCTAGAAGGCTATCATTTGCAAGCTAAGGAGAGAGAGGCCTAGGGAGAAGTCAAACCTTCCCACATCTTGATCTTGGATGTTTAATCTCCAAAATTGGGAGAAAATAAATTTCTGTTGTTTAGTCACCCAATCTATGGTATATTATTGTGACAGCCCAAGCAAACTAATATAATAGGTTAGCATGGGGCATCTCAGTAAAAGAGTGGTACAAAGAATTCATTATAGGATTGGGATTTTGATTGGGTAATTTGAGGAAGTGTCTAAGGAAACAAAGTTTTCTTTATATTGACTGCTGTCAGAAACCTAGGGCAATTCTATAACCAGGTATCTTAATATATTGAATCTATAGGGAAGCCAGACTGAAGTGGGTATAAGGCTTTTGTGGGTGGTATGGTGACTTTGTTTTTGTTTGTGCCTAGCAAAAATCATGAAGTGGCCTTGTTTTGTTTCACTTTATCATGTTCTCAGGATAACTTTGTCTGATGTTTGTATTTTGTGAGAGTGTTTATGGCCAACAGGAGAACAGTATGGTTTACCTGTGAGTGCCAGATCATCCTTCAGATATCAGGGATGCTTTTTCTTTTTCATTTGTGGCTACTTAACTCTATCCATTAGTGGTGTGGCTTTAGACAAGTTACTTTACCTCTTTGTGCCTCAATTTCCTCATGTATATTTGAGGTTATCTATCTCCTTAGACTCATTCTTGGCATATAGGTTATCTTCATTGAATGTGAGCTATTATACATGTCTGTCTGCTCTGACAGACCATAATAGTTTGAATTGCACATGAATATGCTTATGTATTAGTACTTTCCCCTGTGGTAGACTATGAAATCTTTGAGAGCAGGGATAATGGCTATTTGTCATAGTAATAATAGCTAACTTTTATGGAGTGCTTTCAATGGGTCAGTCATTAATATTCACTGTTTTTACTCCAAGGAAACTTCTGAAGCCCCATCCCTACTTATGGACTAGCTTGGGTGTCCTCCTTCATGCTCCCATAGCACCTGTGTTTACATTAACCATTACACTTAGCATGTGATACTGACACTGCATATGTGCCTTCTTCCCTTCTAAACTATTCATGTATGAAGAGGAGAGCAATACTTTCAACTTTGATGCCCATGTCTGAGCATAGAGCTCAGTACAATAGAAGCACTCAACATAAAGGAATTGACTGGATTTTAACCATTCTTGCTTTGTCCTGGTTGGAACTCAGATCAGGACAGTCTTAGCCCCTATCATTTCTTGCCTTGGTTCTGTTTGTTAGTTTTACTAAAAAAGGTAACAGAGGATCTCTTATAGTGTCATCCTCCCTGTAAGGCAAGATCTAAAGGAGAGAATCACTGTGAGATGAGAAAAAGTACCATTTGGGAACAACTGGTCCCTGCTACTTAACAGCAAGCAGTAGCATGTCCATTAGGGTGAAGTGAGAAAATGACGGAGTATGAGTCAGGACCTAGAATCTTGTGTTTTGTTCTTAGTTTTGCCATAAACAAGTAACTCTATGATACTCAGAAAATCACTGAACCTCTCTAAACCTCAGTTTCTCTGTGGGGGCATGGGGACTATAATTTTTTTATTCACTGGCTAACAGAACTTGATAACAAAATTAAAGAGAGTTCACTGGAGTTTCTTTTGGGGGAAAACATTTTACCCTTCTATTACTTCTATGTTACATACCTGGATGAGTCTCGACCTCTGAAACTGACATTCCAAAATGGCTACAACTCTTTAGAATGCCAACCAAGAGTCATGTGTGTTGTGGTTTTCAACCTACTATCACCTTCCTAACAGCCCTTCAAACCACTTCTTCCCAGTGAAGGAAACATAAGAGGTGTTGAAACCCTGGAGATGAACCCAGAAAGTCTTTCCATCATACTGAGGCAAGACAAAAGATGTTTTTTAGCCCAAATTTATGTTCTATCTTAGCCCAGAATGATATAAAGGTGAAAAACAAAAGTAACATTATTATTGTTACTGTCATGATAAGATAACTACCATATTATTTTTCATATAATATACCATTATTGTGTTTAGAGACTATATAGTAATCATAGTAATGGCTTCTGGCTGAGACTCTGTGGTACCTCTTCCTGGTGAATTTCAAAGACTGCACCAAACTCAGAGGGGTCCAGATTTGAGAGATCAATGAATTGAAAACAGCATCAGCTGTTTCTCTTGTTTGGGGGCAGCACCCAGCATGTTGAGGGTTCCCATTAAATACAATGGAACTGACAAGCTTACTCAATATTTCCCTCCTTTGTCCTGCACAGGATTAGAAAAGTATAGCTCTTGCCCTTCTGACAGTAGACAGAGGTTTCATTTTTTTCCTTTCACCAGTCCTTAAAGGGGCAAGGAAATCCCCATCCTGTGAGTTATTCAGCTAGTGTTTGGTTTGGGCCCTGTACTAGGTCTCAGGAGAAGAAAGATTATTACAGACTTATTTTTTCTTCCAAGGGGCCTGTGGTTTAGTAGGGGAGACAGAAACAGGAAGCAACACTCGTGGACTGTACAGAATGAGGGTTGAGTAAGAGGTGAAAATAAGTCAGGGATTCAAGGTACCAAAGGAGTTTGGAGGTCCTTGGACATGCACCAGGTGTGATGACCGTGGGGGTGAAGGACTGTGCTAGGCAATGAGGAGAAACATACATTGAGCATGAGGAAGAGTGTGAGCTGGGGAAGTGCTGAGGAAGGCTTATGAGCAGTATATTTGGGAGTCAGTGACATTTCCAGTGTGGCTGAAGCAAGGGGACAAGCAAAATTTGGAGGGGTTGAGAAAAAGCTCAATTGGGTAGGCTTTGGAACCCTACAATATTTTACCCTTAAATTCTAACTCTATGTATGATTCATAAATATGGAAAAGAAAATAATGGCAACATGCTGGACAGGTAGCTAGCTGAGGCAGTGACCCTTAGGATTCAGATGATAGCAATGATTAACATTTATGATTTGCAATATATTTTTCACACATATCATGTCATCTGTTCATGATAGCCTATTCAAACCAAGTGCCCCACTGCTGACATTCCCTTCCCTCCTGTTTCCTTAAAGACTTACAACAAACAAATAAATAAACATAACCTATTGGTTGAGCTCACTGTCCTATGCAGGTGGAGCTGTTTCTGGGCAAGAGAGACAAAATGGGGCCCACAAATTGGGGCCAGATGAGCAAAGGACTGGTTCTAATCCAGAGTATCTGGGGTGTCCTGCCTTCATTTGCCCAACATGCTCAGTGGCTTTGGCTGCTGTATTCAAAGCCAGCCTGAGAAAGGACAGTTCCTGCCACTTGAGAACTACCTGTCTCTGGGTGAGCCTTTGGAAACACACTACAACAGGATGAATGACTCAAAGTTAGAGAACTGAGGTCTGGAGAAATCTATTTCTACCTTCAGTTGCCAATGGCCATTGGCAAAGCCCCAGATGGAGCTAGGCCAAACAGCCTAGCACACAGGCCTCTGTTACATAGTTTCAGTCACCATCCAAAGATATCTGTGGCCTGGCAGCACTGAGGGAGGTGAGATCAGAGGTGGGGGTGGAGAGAAACCATGCCCAGATTCAGGACAGGACCATGGACAGAGATTACCAGGCATCTTTAGACAGATCCCACAGGGAAGTGCAGCCCTCCGACATGTGACAGTGTGCCTGGGTGGCATAGATTTACAGGTCTTGTTCAGTGAGGGAGGTATTAGCAGTGCCAAATGTGCAGTGATGGAAATTTCAATATAGTCTCATGGTTTGAAGAGTAGTCCCAAAGTGAGGAAATTCAAACAGACTGAGCTTGATCAACTCTAGAAATATCTGGTCCAGGGCTTCTTGGATATGGAAACATCTATCCTTTAAAGAAAGAACCTCAAAGGACTCCTCTTCCTATAAAACCCAATACTTCAGAGTATACTTCATCCCCCTTTATCCCACCAACCTCAGTAAAGGAAAGGAGGATTAGTTGTTTTGTAGTAGAAAAGCACTGAACTGGGGATCCGCCCCTTACTAAAGTGACCATGGGCAGTGAATCTTCTTAAAACTTCAGTCTCCTCACTTGTAGAATGGTGACAACAGTAATAATCTCTATCTTACAAAAACCTTGTGAGAAGTTCGTCAGTTAAGGTGTATGAAAATGCCCAGCAAAGGCTTGGCATATAGTGCCATAAAACAAGCATGTCTGCTCATACATGAATTCCTGAAATTCTTGAAATCTCCCTTCCTGCAAGAACACTTTGCTAAGTCTTATGGGGAAGGTGTGAATTTTCCTTTATCTATACTAGAAATTTCTATGATATTCTTCCTTTACCCTGTAAATAACTGCTACTGATGTTGATAATGGTGGTAATAGTGATAAGATAGTGTGGAGACTAATGACTGGTTTGAGACCATGAAATAAATGATACAGGTAAAAAGAGAGTGGGAAATTACTTTAGGAAAGAAGCAGAAACTCTGGCTATTTTTGAGGTCTAACTTTTCCTGAACTAGCCTTACCAGGTCCATCCACATAAGTATTCATACCAAATCCCCAAGAACATTGCACTGGTTATTAAACAGCAAAATGTGTTCTAAGAAGCTCCTTCCCAGAATGGAAGATATGCTTCAAAAGAGTGAATGCAGGACAAAGCAGGAAAGAGGATGATTTCATTCATCTAGAACAAATGCTCCCTGAGTATCCTTTACATGCAAACCAACCTATTTTCTTTTTTCCACATCTTTATTGGTTCATTATAGTTGTACATAATGATGGCATGTGTTGTGAACCAACCTATTTTCTTCTTGGAAATGTGGAGTCAATACATATCCAATGAGCTATCTGTTCAGAGAGTCAATGCATGTCTCCAGTTTTGTTAAAATATAGGAAATTCGCTTTTGTTATTCTGTACCTCCAAAATCTTTAATGGCTCCTTAAAGCCTGAAAAACAAATGTCAAAATCCCTAAGCTAATAATTGTGAGACAGCCCAACCTGACTTTCTAGCTCCACATATCTGAGTCTCCAACTACATGGACATTCTCCATTTTCTATCTCCATGTCTTTGCTCAGGTTGTTACCTTAGCCCATAATACCCTTTCTTCACCTCTGCACACCAAAATCCTCCTTTTCCTTTAAGGTGTAGCTGAAATTTCATCTCCCTTCTAATGTTTTTCTTTTCTCTCTCTCTAAGGTCATTCTTTAATTTTCCTAGGGCTGCTGCAGCAAATTACCACATACTTGGTAGCTTTAAACAAAAGAAATTTATTCTTTCATAGTTCTGGGGGCCAGAAATCTGAAATCAACTTGTCAGCCGGGCTATAGAATCCTTTGCTATCTCTTCCAGCTTCCAGTTATTTCTGGCATTCCTTGGTTTATGGTAACATGATATGATTTGAATACAAGGCATCCCCTGCAAAAAAGCTCCTCTATTAATGTAGGAATGTTCGGAGGTAAAATTATTAGATTAGAAGAGTAGTAACCTAATCAGTGTATTAATCCATTATGGATTAATAATTTGAATGGATTACTGTGTGGAAACTGTAGGCAGGTAGGGCATGGCTGGAGGAAGTAAATCACTGTAGGTGTGCCCTTGGGGATTATAATTTTTGTCTCTGGCTCCTAACTCTCTCTGCTTTCCAGCTGCCATGATGTTAGCAACTTTCCTCTGCTGTGCCCTTTTGCCATGATGTTCTGCCTCACCTGGGGCCCAGAGAGATAGAGCTATTTGGGCATGGACTGAACCTCTGAAATTGTGAACTCAAAATAAATTTTCCTCCTCTAAGGTGTTCTGGTCAGGTATTTGGTTACAGTGATGAAAAGCTGACGAACACACAACTAAAGTAAAACCTCTGCTTCCATCTTCACATGACCTTCTTTTCTGTGTTTCTGTATTATTCATCTTATATTGATAATTTTCACTGAATTCAGATCCTTACGTGTTAATCTAGGATGATGTTATCTTAAAATCCTCTTAATTATACCTACAAGACCTTTTTTCCAAATAAGGTTATATTCAAAGATATCAGAAGTTAGGATTTGGACACTTCTTTTGGAGGGTTACTGTTTAACCCACTGCATCCTTCCACATATAATTGATATTCCCTTCTTTTGACCTAAACAGCATAATTTTGTTCATAAGAGCTTGGTTTCATTCTCCCTTCTGTGTTATAGTTATATGAATACAATTCTGTCTCCCTGATCAGAGGGCAAACTCCTCAAGGACAAGAACTATGTTTTATTAATCTCTGTGAAATTCATTGCTTATCTCAATGCCTGATATATAGGAGGAACTCAATGATCATTGAAATTCAGAAATGCCTTATTTACCTTCCAGTTCCAGTATAGAGGGAAGTAGCTATGAAAGGCAAGCTTGAAACAACAACGTACTACCTAACTGGTGGAGTTATAATATAGAATAAGTGCCTGCCTCTAAGAAATAATCAGCTTCTCTATCACCAAGAGGCAATTGTAACTCCCTGTAATATTACAGTCCTAATAGCAAGGGTTTCCTGAGAATCCCCAAGCCAAGCCATCCTGTCTCTGAACCTTAGCATAATTTTCCATGTGTGTGTACTGATTTACTCAAGTAGCTATTAGTCATTCAATTAACTGAGCCCCTATGTGCCAAATACTAGCCTTAGCATGGTAAGGAGATACAAAAATCCAATAAGGTGTAAGTATTATCATTTATGAGTTTAGAGTTATCCAAAAAGTAAAGAGACATACATATGATATTTATTGAGCAAGATATGATCATCTGCCCACAGGCATAATTGATGAGCTATCATCAAATGCAAGGTGAAGTCCTTTGCTTCAATAAAACTTAGAACCCTGCACTCAACCCAGGAAATCCTGCCTTCAGTTTCCATTTTCTTTGGGCTTCCTCTAATAGAACACTGATTATTCAGGGCACCTATTCCCTACTCATTTATGGATCATAATAAAATATGTCTGTTTACCAAATTCTGTCTAACCAAAAACCCTTGAAACACAAGAGCAACCCAAACCTTCATTCTATATTGAAACCCTGGGAGGTAAAGGCAGACCCCCCAGGACATCTATTTGCATCATGTTCCCCAGACACATGCTCCACCCTGCTCCCCTCAAACCCCTGGAAGACACTATGAATAGGACTTTGTAATTGACTATCAGGGTCCCAGATGCTGAAATTGAGATGCTTGAATACATGGAAAGAGCTAAAGGCTACCTGAAATTCCGAGAATGAAGTGGGGGTGGATGGAGTGAGGAGAGGAGAGTTAAAAGATATACATTCCCATTTAAGGCCCAGAGGAGAAGAGATAAGAAGATAAGAATTGGATGGTTGGGTAGGGGCAGGGAAATAGTCTTGCTTACATATTCCCCAACATGAACTAAATAAAAGCAACCATGGGGTGAAGCGATTGAGTGAGGAGTCCCAGCACCAAGCTAAGTGGGGAGGGATTGGGCCACCCTGAAAACTGAACTCATGATTTTTCCTGTGGAGCTTTGATTTTGGCCCAGAAGACTTACAATATTACCAATGCACATGTGTATGGTGCTTTCCAATTTATAAAGTTATTGTGCACCTTCTCTCACATAGCACTTCAAAAGTGGGAAGAATAGAAAAATGCACACTGACATGTGTGCTGGCATTCTACATTAACCATTTAGTTTGTTCTTAATACAGTCTTAGCAAGATACCTAGTGTTGATAAGAGCATCATCATCATCATCATCATCATCATCATCATCCTTCCTCAACAGAAGAGGAAGCAAGCCATGAAGGGCAAGCAACTTGTCCCTGTCACACAGTAGGTAAGCAATGGAGTTGAGTCTTTACCAAAAATAATGAACTGTTGGCTCTCCTCAGAAGCTACATGTTATTTCATGCTTCTGTCCCTTTATACAAGTTCTTTGTTCAGCCAGGAGTGTCCTTCCCTCCTCTGGTGATCTGCTGCTCACCTGTCAAGGCCTACCTAGCTTTAATGTCGCTTCCTCACTGAAGATTTCTATGACTTCCTATACTACCAAGAAGAATGAGTGGTTATTTCCTCTGGGCTTTTATGCCACCATGTATAGCATAAATCTCTATTAAAGCACTTATCTTTGTGTATTATAAGTATAGTCCATGTTGGCCTGAGAATTCCTAGCTCCTTGAAGATAGAGATCTTGTTTCCTTCTCTTTGTCTCTCCATTCTCTAGACAGTATCAAGTACTAACATTTGAAGAATAAAATGTGTAAATGAAGATTTCATGCACACACTTATGCTAGCCATGACCACACAGATGACTGCTTCTAAGGAATGTCTCCAAAAAAACAGTGAGTTCTTTCTTGAGCCTTACTCAGCCAAAAAGTTAATAAAAAACCTAACCAGGTTGGGCCATTTGCAAGGCTCCTCATTCAATATTGAGCCACCCTGACCACGTCCACTCTTTGTGCAAGAGGTTCATTCAGTTCAAGGGTTGATGTGACTCTGAAGACAATCCATCCCACAGAAGATGCCCTCATGTTCCCCTTCCTGAACTCAGATGACCCTAGAGATGGAAAGAAGTTTAGAGGAGGAAACAGGAAAAGAAAAGAAAAGAAAAGGAAAATATGGTAGGAAAGAGAAAGGAGAAAAAGAGAGATAGGAGGGAAAGAAAGAGCTAGAAGGGAGGGGACACCAGAAAGAGGCAGATGTGTCACTATAGATCATATATGGTGGACATAGTAGGAGTTCAAAGATGTCAGGTAATTTACATCATCTTCACATAGAATACTATCAATTAAATTCCTCAAAGCACACAGCTGATGCTTCTAGTCACACACTCTCATCTACACAATATGAATGAACACCTGTGCTCTTTACACTTCATAAGATTGGTAGCAAGGTGCAGTAGACACAGGTTGTGCTGTGAGGCAGATATGATTTCAAACCTTGAGCTGTGTGATATTAGACAAGGAGCAAGTTTCTGAGGTTCATTTGCCTTATATTTCAACAGAGGATAATAATATCTACCATGTAGGGTTACCTAGCTTACAAAGATTAGTGGTTCTGTACATAAAATGCTAAGTAAATAGGCAGTCAATGGATGATAGCTACTATTATTACTATGCTGTCAGATGGCTGCACTATTAAAAAAAGCACTGACTTCAGAGTCAGACCATGCTTTAATCCAATTTCTATTTACTAGCTGGATTTCATATGACAACTACTAGATGTTATTCCCTGAGGAAGGAAATTAATTCCCTCCTCCTTTAAATTGCTGTTTAGGCAATGTAGTCTGAAAATTAGGAGCATGACCTATTAAAATTTTAATCCTAGTTCTGCCACTTGACACGTGACCTTGAGTAAATTACTCAAATCCCAATTTCCCCATCTGTAAAGTGGGGGAAATGATAATAATAGTATAAATTGCTTGAGGAGTTGTGAGGATTAAATGAATTAAGTTATGTTTAAAACTGTAATGCTTAATTCTGCATCTGGTAGATAGTAAGATCTAAATAAAAATTTGTTATTATTATCCTGAAATACTTCCCAAATTCATTGTCTATTTCCCACAACATCCTGTGGAATGTATATTCTCATTCCCACCTTATAGATGAAAAAAAAGCCCAAGGCTCAGAACTGTTCAAATTTCTAAACCAGAGTAAACACTGTTTGCTGAGTGACTATGTATCCTTCCTCTCCTCCACTGTTTCTCAGTGTTTTTTCCTTGAATGCCATACAAAGTGTCAGATTCATCAGGAACTCACTCTGGAAATGCAATAGAGACTCATTCTCAACAAATATGCTGGATGGACTTTTACGTGCCTACCTGCTAGAGACATGGTTTCTATACACTCGCCTACATATCCATATCACTTCCTATGAAAGCCAGATACACTGCTTCTCTGCTTTGTAGAAGTCACTGAACATTGCCTTTCTACAGATATCAAAATTCTCTTCTGTTGCACATGTAGTCATTCTGCCAATATGCTTTCACCTTTATCTGGCCTAATCAGTCAGAATTTAAAGCTCTAAGATATTAATTTCCACAAACATATTTGCAACCCAGCAATGTTGGCTAAAAAGACATATCTGTAGAGAGAATCCCAACTCTCTAATTTTCTATTGACTTCTATTATAAAGTTAAAGGCATGTTCCCATGGAAACTGTCACCACAACACAAAGGATCAAAAGCTTTTGGTGAAGAAGGGTCAACTGTGCTGTGTTGGCAAGGACTGGGCAAGACTGAGCAGTGTGTGAAATTATATACATGAAAACAAAGTGCTACATAAATAGAAAATAGTACTAGAAGTAGCAGCAAGGCAAGTTTTTATTCTTGATCCCACAACCATGTTTGCCTATTTTCAGCTTCTGGAAAGTATTAGGAGCTCCCCACTTTACATTTTTGCAAACTGCATGCTCCCATATCTGCCATCAGCACTCCGCATCATCCACCATTTCTTTAAAAAATTCTTCATAGCACTTATCACCTAACACACCAGTTCTTTTAGATATTTGTGGTTTATTTTCTGTCTCTCCCCCATTAAAATGTAAGCAACATGAGTAGAGATGGATTGGTTTTTCACTACAATATACTCATCACCTGGAATGATACCTGATACATAGTGGATGCTCAATATATATTTGTTGAACAAAGGAATGAACAAATGAAAGAATATTGTTCACTCTGAAAAGTTCTTCTCTCTCCCTCAAACCACTTGACCTGGTTAACTCCCCCATAGCCACCAATATGCAATTGAGATATTGCTTCCTTAAGGAAACTTTCCTGCCTCCTTAGCCTTGCTTGGACCCTCCTATCATAACTTATCACAGCAGCTTATACTTTTCTTATAGAGCACAATTAAATAATAAATCATGTATTTTCTTGTATGTCCTACTGAAGACAGAAATTCCATGTGGGCAGAGTTCGCACTGTGTTTATTTTCCATGCCTAAAATAGGCCCTGACACATGACAAATGCTTAGTAAATAAGGTATGAATGATCTAATAAAGATTAAGTCAGTTATATAATGGAGCAGAGGGTCTTGGCTTAAGCATATATTGTAGAACATAGGATTCAGATGTATCTACAGGACTGATTGGGTGATCTTTTTAGATGAGGGGCTGAGAAGATTTCTGAGAGAGAATTCCTCAAAGAAAGACAGAGTTAGGCCCACAATTTTCGATTAAACAGTAGTGAACAGCATGCAAAAGGAAGATAAAACTCAATAGAGCACTGGTTACCATGTCTACCAGTCAGCTTGTTCTTTGACCCAGGTCTTGGGACACTCAAGCCTGAGTTTGAAAGAGGGTGTGACATGAAGAAAAACAATGAGAGCTCTTTAATCAAAAACATCTCAGAAATAGGAAATATGAGGCAGCCCTGCTTTGGGAGCTTTCTTGTTACATGTAGCCTAAAAACAGAGGCATACCTGGCTCAGAAGAAAACAAATCCATGGCACAGACAATAAAGCCCTCAACATCAGCTACTGGTGGCAGCAACAACTTTGGTGTACATTGGCAGTGGTAGAAGTGGTTGTGGCAGTGGCAGCCACAACTCTGGAAATTTGGAGGCCTGTAGCTAAGTTCTACAGGGAAGAAAAAAATGATAGAAGACAAACTTTAGTGGAGAGGCCTGTGCTTGTGAACACATTTCCTGGCAATACTTAGAAACAATTAGGTTATGATGTTCTAATCCCTGCCCAGTAATTTACTTTGTGGGTAGTACTTGGCTTACTCTAGGATATTCCCTCTTCTTCCACAATTACCAGGGGACCACCTAGCCTTAGCAGCCCCAGTCACTCCAACAATTTTCAGCAATATTCATCTCCCTTTCTCTCTCTCCTCTCTCTCTCTCTCTTTCTTTCTTTGTTCTTTCACTCGTTCTCATACTTTCAATTGGTTATGCTTTTTAAATTAGAAACAACACCTTTATTCATATATAGTTCACTTATCAAATAATTCATCATTTTAAAGTGTACAGTTGAATGGTTTTTAGTATATTCACAGAGTTGTGCAACCCTTGCTGCAATCATTTTGAGAACATTGGCATTATCCCCTAAAGAAAAAGGAAACCCTGTATCCATCAGCAGTAATTTTTCATTGAAACCCCACTTTTCCTTTCCCAACCTAGGCAACCATTAATCCACATTCTGAATCTATGGATTTGCCTCTTATGGATGATTCATATAAATAGATCATACAATGTTCTGACTTCCTTCTTTCACTTAGCATAATGCTTTCGTGGTTCATTCATATTGTACCATGTATTAGAACGTTCTTTCTTTTTATTGACAATATTCTATTGCATGGACATACCACATTTTGTTTATCCATCGATCGTCTGATGGACATTAGGGTTGTTTGCACTTTTTAGCTACTATAAATAATGATAAGTTTTTGTTTTCAGTTCTCTTGTGTATATACGCAGGAAAGGAATTTCTGGGTTGTATGAAAACTGTTTTATCTTTGGAGTAACTACCAGACTGTTTTCCAAAGAAGCAACATTTTACATTCCCATCAACAATGTATGAGGATTATTTTTCCACTTTCTCGACACTTGCTATTATCTGTATTTTTTTATTATAGCCATCCTCATGGGTGTGAAATGGTATATCATTGTGGTTCTAATTTGTATTTACCCAGTAGGTAATGATGCTTAGCATCTCTTTGTGTTTATAGACCTTTTCTATAAATTCCTTGGAAAAATGTTTATTCAGATCCTTTTCCTATCTGAATTGGGTTATGTATCATTACAAAGTTATGAAAGTTTTCTATGTATACTATGTGAAAGTCCTTTGGCAAAAATGTGGTTTGCCAATATATTCTCCAATTCCTTGGGCTTTCATTTTGTTTTCTTGATGATGTCCTTTGACACACAAAAGAGTTTCATTTTTATGAAGTTCAATGTATTTATTTTTGCTTTCATCCCTTGTGTGTTTGATGTCATATCTCAGAAACTGTAACCTAATTGAAGGTCATTAGATTTATTCATATTTTTTCTTTTATGAGTTTTATAACTTTAGCACTTATATTTAGATCTTTGATAAATTTCAAGTTACTATTTCTATATGGTGTAAGCTAAGTTTCTAACCCTCAATCTTTAGTAGACAGATGTCCAGTTATCCCTGCATCATGTGTTAAGAACACAATTCTTAACATTGTATTGTTTTGGCACCCTTGTTGAAAACCAAGTGAACATAAATGTATGGAATTTTTCTGGAATCTCAATTATATTCCACAGATCAATATTTATATTCTTAAGCTAGTACCACATTGTCTTATCTTTGTAGTATGTTTTGAAATTGGGAAGTGAGAGTTCCCCAATTTTTTCTTTTTCAAGAATGTTTTGGCTAGCCAGGCATGGTATTGCATACCTGTAATCCTAGTGACTTGGAAGGCTGAGGCTGGAAGATCTCGAGTTCAAAACCAGCCTCAGCAATAGCAAGGCACTAAGCAACTCAGTGAGACCCTGTCTCTAAATAAAAATACAAAAAAGGGCTGAGGATGTGGTTTAGTGGTTAAGTTCCCCTGAGTTCAATCCCAGTACCAAAAAAAGAGTATTTTGGTTATTGTTTGTCTATATAAACACCATATTAATTTTAGGATCACTTTGTCAAGTTCTTTTTTAAAAAAATCCAGCTGGGATTTTGAGAGGGACCTATAGATGAATATGGGGAGTATTGCCATTTTAGTAATATTACTCTCTCAGTCCATGAACATGGGATGTCTTTTATTTAGGTGTTCTTTCAGTCTTTATAACAATTTGTTCCTAAGTATTTTGTTGTTTTTGATGCTTTGTAGCTAAAATTGTTTTCTTAATTCATTGTTAGTGTATAAAATAGCAGTGATTTCTTATTGATATTTTACCTTACAACTTTGCTGAGTTTTTTTAGCTTTAATAGTTTTTTTCATTTTTTAAAAAAAATTAAATTAGTGCATTATAGTTATACATAATATTGTGTTCATTCTGACATAAATGTACAAGCATGGAATATAATTGGCTCCAATTCCCAGTACTTCTCCTTTCCCTTCTCTCCTCTCTCCTGTTGTTCCCTTTCATCTATTCTACTGCTCTTTATTCTATTTATTTTCAGTTCTTTTTTTAAAATAGTGCATTATAGATACACACAAAGATGAAATTCACCATGGTACATTCATATATATCCTATATGTATATAGGATAGTTTGGTGACTTTCACTCCACCTTTTCTCCCTTTTTCTGTCTCTCTAACCTCCTGCTCAATCCCCTTCCTCTACTCCATTGATCTCCCTTCTGATTTCATGGGATTCCCATCCCCTCACCGACCTTTTCCCTATTTTGGTCTAACTTCCATGTTATGAAAGAAAACATTCAACCCTTGACTTTCTGGGCCTGGCTTTTTTCCCTTGGCATGATATTCTCCAGTTCCATTCATTCACCAGCAAATACTATATTTTCATTCTTCTTTATGACTGACTAAAATTCCATTGTGTATTTATATCACATTTTCTTTATCCATTAATCTATTGAAGGGTGCCTTGGTTGGTTCCATAGCTTGGCTACTATGAAATGTGCTGCTACAATCATTGATTTGGCTGTATCCTTATAGTATGCTGATTTTAGATATTTTGGATATATACCAAGGAGAGGGATAGCTGGATCATATGGTAGTTCCATTCCTAGTTTTTTGAGGATTCTCCATATTGCTTTCCAGAGTGGTTGTTCTAACTTGTAACCTCTCCAACAATGCACGAGTGTGCCTTTTCCCCCATATCCTTGACAGCATTTATTACTATTTGTATTCTTGATAATTGCCATTTTGAATGGAGTGAGGTGAAAGCTCAATGCAGGTTTGATTTGAAATTCCTTGATTGCTAGAGATGTTGAACATTTTTTATATATTTGCTGGTCATTTGTATTTCTTCTTTTTAGAAGTGTCTGTTTAGTTCTTGTGCAATCTATTAATTGGGTTGTTGTTATTTTTTTGGTGTTAAATTTTTTGAGTTCTTTTTTGTGTGTGGGTTTTTTAGGATTTCTAGGATATAATATGTCATCTGAGAATAGAGTGTTATTTCTTCTTTTGCAATTTGAATGACTTTTCATTTCTTTTTCTTTAGTAATTGCTCTAACTAGTACTTCCATTAAAATGCTGAAAAGAAGTGAAAGTGGGCATCTTGGTCTCTTTGCTGATCTTAAGGGTAAAGCTTTCAGACTTTCACAATTGAGTATGATGTTAGCTGAGTTTTTTTTCCATCTATGGCCTTTACTAATGTTGAAGAAGTTTCTTTCTATTTTTAGTTTATTGACCATTTTCATCTTGAAAGGGTGTTGGACCTTTTAAAATATTTTTCTGTAACAATTGAGATGGAATTAAAAATCTGAGAATAAAATATTTTAAAAACATTATTTTTTATGAGAAAGAAAAAAAGGACATTACTTGTTATAAGAGCAAGGGCAGAACCGAAGCCACTCTTTCAGCAAACATGTTCTTTAAGAACTCTTTGATACCAGGCCTTCTATTTCATAAACAGAAAAAAATAAGGAATGCTTAAAATATCAGTGTGGTAGCTGTTAAGTGCTCTAATGACCTTGATGCTTTAGCTGTTACATGTAGAATAGTATTTGCCCAAAATGAAGGCAAAATATATATGACACAAATATTTCTAAGTTCAAACGAATAGTCTACTTCTTGTGGTCAAATTATAAAGGTGATGAAGTTGAAGTTTCTGTGTGTAAAAACTTCATGTTGGCATCACCTTAAGTTAGAAACACAATGATCTCTATTTTTCAAAACTTAACCTACCCCCAAATCTGAGTTAAACTCTAGGAAAATTGGAAGATGACTTCAATGTTTGAGGGACTCCTAGAAAGGTGTCTGCATACATATTATCAGACCCTGAGCACTTGAGGGACTGGGACTAAATCTTTCTCATCTGGCCACCCTTAGCATCTAACACAAGTCCTGGCCTAGAAAGTAAGAACTTACCTGTTAGGCACAATGAATGTGCATTGAAGGCATCCTGAGACTTGAGTGGAATAGAAATCATAGTTTCTAATTATCTAGAGTAGAATGATTGAGAAAAGTTTTCTCAGCAGATCAACAAGTCTTGAATATTTACAAAGTACCTTCACACTGGAGCATGTGGTTCCATTTCACTGTGAGAGAATGTTTAGTAGTTAGTCCTAGCCAAAACTTAATGATAGAATCTTACATAAATGTCCATGAGCATCCTGCCATAACATTGTCTGGAATATATTTTTGATCTAAATAAATATACCAACATACTCTTTCTACCTAGCTATCCTACAGGCACTTCAAATTGAATTTGTTACCTTCCTCACGATTCTACTCTCACCCCTGGAAAATTCAGAATCATCTTTGCCTTTGTTGTCTTCCCATATCCAAATCCACTTTATCACAAAAATCTCTTCTGAATATGCCTTCTTCCCTTTTGCTCTTATTTGTCACTGCTCTAAGTCAAACCCTTATTCATGGCCTCATGAAGAAGTTTCACTAGTTTCTCTACTTTCAGTCTTGTTAACCCTACTTAATGTTCCATATTACATCTAGTGTGATCTGAAAAACACAGAACTGATCCTACTATTCCCTTGCTGAAAAACCATTAATGAGATTTCAATACCTACAGGAAAAGCATCCTCCAATACATCTTTTCAGACTCATCTCTTACCACTTAATTCCCACAAAAGTATCCTCCAATCATACAAACTTTCTTAAAATTTCCCTAATACGCCATGCTCAGTCATGCCTCCATGCCTTTTTATATTTTATTTTCTGCTTGGAATGCCCTTCCCATTCTCTCTGCCTGATGAATTCATATTTTTCCACCAGTCAAATTCACAAGTCAATTCCTTTGTGAAAACTTTCCTTACTTCCTAAGGCAGAGGTAGGGAATTTGTTCTCTATGTTTTGTACAATCCTCTGTTATAACATATTGTGTTATGGTTGCTTTTTACATCCCTGTCTTCTTCACTAGACTCGAGGTTAGGGACTGGATCTGGGTTGAAATCATCCTTATATCTCCAGTACCTAGCACAGAAGTTTGAATAAAACAAGCACCCAGAAAATATTTGTCAATGGTCAATACTTTACCAATATAGTCTTACTGCTGAGGCTTTCAATAAGGTCACACTGGAAAATGAATACAAACCTCACAAACACCTGGATTTAGACACCCATAGTGATGGATCAAATTTTAATGCCAGGATTTGTCTTATACAGATAGAGAGGGGACATCTTCTCCCATTATAAAAATTCATTTTTAATCAAGAACATTTTTGAAAACTAGAAAAAATATTAGTCTTTTTCTTCAAGTGTGCAAATAGGAAGTTGAAGATGAAAACTGGACTCTTTACATAAAATATTTTTAGTTTTTTGGATGACAAGGGACTTGATTTTTATTTGAAATTATGGTTACTACACACATACTTATCACTAGGTAAACAATTTGAGAGTTCATATTCACATCTTATTAAAATAATTATACATGTTTTAGCAAAGGAAAATTTTCATAGTAAGTTGGTTGTTTTTGTTAACATAAAATACCTAAATTCTCTTTTTAAATACAGTCTGGCAAAAAAAAAAATTACATTCACCAATATTTATAATTAACCTGCTGAATAGTAGATTGCTTTCCTCCCAATGACCTCACAAGTATCTACTTGAATTAGCTTTGGCAAATAATAAAATCATTATTCAGTTTCCTTATATAGATGCAAAATTAATCTGAAAAGAGTAAAAAAAAATGAGTCATTGCTTTAAAGTTTATTAGTGTGTACTTTCTAAAATGAAGCCTACATCTACTGCTGAGTTGAAGAACCTGCATTAAGGCTATAGCAAACAACAAGAAAGCACTTTTCCAAGAAAAATGTCAGGGACGTTGTAGTTAATAATCTGATTCATGAGTCAGATAGAGGCTTGGTCTCAATGACCTCTAATTTCCCTTCCAATGCCAATATTTTATGGTTCTATAAAATCAAGTCTTCCTAACCTGTGATTTAAACATATTTACTTTAAATAAAATCCGCCTTACCAGAAACTACATTTGTTAATCAAATCACATTTTCAATGCCTTTCATTACAAAACCAGAGATGGTTTCCATAATAGGAAGAATTGGAACCAAATAGCAAATTTAAAAGCACAATACTCAAGAATGCAGGAATTTTTTTTTTAATGAGGGCATTAAAGGAGGAAGAAACAGGCCATTTTCTGATAAAGTATTAATAACAATTCTCAGTACAAATGAAAAGGTACAAATAGTACCCTGCATTGAAAAAACTAGCATCAGATCAGAAACTAAGTACCTCTAGTAAACACACTTTTAAACTCAAAAAGGTATTGGTCTCTTTTTATTCCATTGAGGATTTTTTACAGCTTATAATTTAAAGTTATAATCTCAATACAAGCAGGGCACTTTTTTTAGTATTTTTATTGGTACTTTATATTCATACATACTAGGGGGGTTCATTATGCCTTATTCGTACATACACATACTTGATCAATCTCATTCCCCAGTACCTTCCCTTTCTTAACTTTCCTCCCTCCCCCAATCCTCTTGCTTTTCTCTACTGATTTCCTTTGTGTTATTATTATGATTTTAATTAGTGAATTATAATTAATATATAAGTGGCATTCATTATGAAAGAATTTCACATGGAGACAAGGGTCAAAGCTAAGTGCTGGAGTAGTTCCGCTTTATTCAGAAAGGAGTGTGTTTATATAGAGCCGGGTGTGGGCTGATTGGTTGGGGCATAAAAGGGGTGAGAGCTGATAGGGCGAGTCCCGTTGCCTCGGGTTTCAGGTGGAGATATTGAATACTGATTGGGTGTGGCTGTGGCGCCAGTGGGAACAGCCATGGGAGGTAGAATCCGGAAGAGAAGGCTGACCAGCGTCATGTTGGGAAAAGTGAGAGCGGTGACCTTATACATAGTATGTTCATACTTGGACAGCATAATTTGGTAGATTTTTGTGCCTCAGTACTTTCCAATGCTCTACCTTTCTCCCTCCTTCCCTCTCAATCCCTTTCCTCTACCTCTATTGGTCTTCCCTCTATCCCTCTATTTTTGTGAGCTCCCCCCCCCCTTTTTTTTTTGCGGTGCTGGGGATTGAACCCAGGGTCTTGTGCTTGCAAGGCAAGCACTCTACCAACTGAGCTATATCCCCAGCCCTCTGTGAGCTCCCTTTTTAAATTTCTTTTCTTCCTCCCTCTCTTTGGCTTCCACATGTGAGAGAAAACATTTGGCCCTTGAGTTTCTGGGTCTGTGTTATTTCACTTAGCACATTCTATTCATTTACCAATAAATGACAAGATTTCATTCTTTATGGCTGAATAAAACTCCATTGTGTGTATATATACCACATTTTTCTTTATCCATTCATCTGTTGTTGGGCACCTAAGCTGGATCCAAAACTTGGCTATTGCTGAGTTGTACTGCTATAAACATTGGTATTCATGTACTACTATTGTATGCTGATTTTAGGGTTTTTTTGCATAAGTACCAAGGAGTGGGATAACTGGGTCATATGACCCAGCTCCATTCCTTGTCTTATTAAGAATCTCCATAATGCTTTCCAAAGTGGTTTTACCAATTTACAAGGACACATTTTTCTTTAAAGACCAATCCTTATCTCATGAATTCTTTTAGGGCCAATTTCTCCACATGGTGCCTTTTTCTCAGGTTTAGAAAACCTCAATCAAGACTTTGAGAGGAATATAACTTGGTTAGTCAAGGTCAATGGATCTGGTATTAGTCAATACCAGTTAGTCAATTGGGAATTTAGATCCCTCGTGACTTAGGCAAATTCCTTAAATTAACTCAATCTCAGTTTCATCATTTATAGGGATTAATTTAAATCCCATTTTACAAATAATATGATCAGTTGTTATTAGGGTACAGATCACAAATGATCTTAACATCTGGAGCTGCTTGATTTTTTTCACAAGGGCTTTCTCAACTGAGAACTTTTATTTATATTTTATTTTTTGATATAACTTTATTTTTCTTATATAAAGAGAGAATTTTTTTAAAGGCAGAGACTTTTGAGGATCACAAGTGTTATCCAGTAAGGGTTGCTAGAGATTTTAGCTGTCTACTGAGATTCACAAACTTACTTTCACTCTATGCTTTAGTTTTCACTATGGGAAGGGCAAGATGGCTTTCTCATTTCACTTAGCAAAAATGAAAATCATTGATTTAAGTTGTATCCAATAAGAGAACTGATTGATTCACTGAACAGCAGTTATTTATCTAGTACCTATTATGTGCAAAGTTCAAGGCAAATTCCCATCATAGAGGACCTAAATGAGGATGATGCACTTTCTGCTCTCAAAGAGGTTACGGCTCAGTAAACTGTGAGATAAGAAAAACACAATTTTAATGCAAGGCCAATGTACTGAGTGCAAATAGATTAGCACGAAGTGTGGCCAATTTCTCCTAATGTCTGGAAATGTTATTTCTTGACATAGCAAAGATTTTTTTTAGTCATTTAAAAGATTAATCCTAACTGAAGATCTAAATTATTTTTATTGCCTACTTTTTAGTGAAAACAGTATAGATCAATTTTCAGTTTTCCATGCAAATGGAGAAGGGCAGAAAGTTCTCACATAAACAAAAGGTCTCACTACTTACAGTGATTTCAACTACTTTCCCACAAAATTCTGTTCTTACATATTATTATTGTTATTTCTACTGAAAGTCACATGGTCTGCCACTTCTATGGAAGGTTCAGTCTCCCTCTTTCAATTAAGTTCGTCAGATTAACAGATTTCTAGATCTTTGAGTAGTACAATGGGAGTGGTATAATGGAAGTGGTGATTTGAGGTGGTAAAGACAAACAGAATTGGAAAGCTGGGTTTGAGTATTGGTACTACCATAACCAGTTGTGTAAACTTGGGAGAGTCATTGCCCCCTTTATGCCTTCATTTTCTCTATTATAGAAATGGAGATAGTAATACTAATCCTAAGTGCTGTTGTGAAAGTGTTTCATAATTTACATAGTTTTTTAGGGGGAAGAGGTTATTAGGTGGTTTTGTTATTAAAAGCAAGCTAGTCTTCTTCAACCCAGGGCATCTAACAGTTACTTTTTCCCCTTAGATTTATTTAGGCATAATTGACAAATAAAAATTAGACATTTTTATAGTGTACAGAGTGATATTTTGATACATGTATATGTTTTGCCGTTGATTACCACAATCAAACTAATTTATTCATCACCTCACAGAGTTATTCCCCTCGCTAGCGGAGAACATTTATGATCTATTCTCTTAGCAATTATCAAATATACAATACATGATTATTAACTATAGTCATCATGTTGTACATTAGATTTCCAAAACTTATGCAGTCTCTTCACCTGGAGCTTTTCACTCTTTTGACCAACATCTTCCCATTTCCTCCACCTGCTACTCCTAGGCTACCACTATTCTATTCTCTGCTTTTATGAGTTCAGTATTTTAATTTTCATTATTTCAATCTTCAGTATATTTTTAGATTTCACATGTAAGCAAGACCCATTCAGTATTTGTCTTCCTGTGTCTGGTTTCTTTCATTGAGCATAATGTCTTCCATGTTCATACACGTTTTTGCAAATGACAAGATTTCCATCTTTTTAAAAACTGAATAATATACCATTTTGTGTGTATCACATTTTCTTTATCCATTTATCTGTTGACACATGATTAGGTTGACTTCACATTTTAGCTATTGTGAATAGTGCTGTAATAAATATGGGAGTGCAGAGATCTCAAAATACTGATTTCATTTCTTTTGGATATAATCACAGAAGTGGGATTTCTGGATAATATGGTAGCTCTATTTTTTATTTTTTGAGGAATCTCCATATTATTGTAAATAATGTGAACTAATTTACATTCCCAACCAACAGTGTACAAGGGTTCCCTTTTCTTCATGTCCTCAGCAATACTCATTTGTCTTTCTGATAAGAACCATTCTAATAGGTATGAGGTGATATCTCATTGTGGTTTTAATTTGCAGTTCCCTGATGATTTGTGACATTGGTGCATTTCAAAATATATCTGTTGTTCATTTGTATGTCATTTTTTGAGAAATGTTTATTCAGATCCCTTGCCCATTCTTAATTGATTTTTTCTTGCTACTGAGTTGTTTGTATTCCTTACATATTTTAGATATTGACACCTTATCAGATTATGATTTGCAAATATTATTGGTGTTTCTCATCCAAACTAATTGCATTCTTTATTAAATTGGGGTCATGATTATCCTAAAATAAGCTTTCAGATTCTTGGCACAACACTTCAGTTTGCTCATCTAGATGAAATATTTAAGTCTTCTAATCAATTCTTCTAACCTCTCTATTAAAAGTCAGAATTCCCACCAACTCATAGGTAGGGTTTTAGGTTAGTATAGTACAGGAAGGAGCAAGAAGATGGTGATGATAAATAGTGTTGAAGATGTCAAGGGGATATAGAAATTAAATTGGTACAGTCCAACTTTCTCACTTTAAGATTGAGGAAACAAAGCCTGGTGATGGAGATGAATTGTTTATGATAATTACAGATAACATTTACAGCCTGACTACTATGTGCCAGGCACTGACCTAAGTGCTTGGCATGCATTATCTCATTTAATACCTACCATAATCCTCTGTAATAGTCATTATTACACCAATTTTATAGATGAGGAAGCTGAAGCACACACAAGTTAACTTGCTTAAAATTGCACAATTAGAGGGTAAGGGAACCCAAATAATGCAAGGAATCTCTTTGGCATATTTTTCTTCTAAAAACCATACTACCTACTAAAATGATTTAAACTTTTTTTCTTTGGACTGGGGGATTGAGACTGGGGTTACTTTATCACTGAGCACTTTTTTTTTTTTTTTGAGACAGGGCCTCACTAAGTTGCCCAGGGCCATCCTAAGTTGCCGAGGCTGGCTTTGAACTTGGTGATGCTCCTGCCTCAGCCTCCCCAGGCATTGGGATTACAGGCATGCACCACCACACCTGGCTCAATTTAAACTTTTAAATATGAATTGAGCCCAGCCTATCACTCCAGCCTTGTTTCCTTTCATCTTCATGTATCTTGTTCTCTAGCAGTTTGCTGAATATGTCACATGCTTTCCTAACTTGTTGCCTTGGTGGTGATGCCTTCTGTTTCTTCTCTTGCCATCTCTACAGGTCCAAATGTTACCCATCCTTTAAGACCTGGTTTAAATGTCATTCTGTTCACTTAGAAGTGACTTCAACCTCCTCTGTGTTTCAGAAACTCTCCAAAATGACCTTCTGCTCAGAAAGAGCTTTTATTATGGTTTAGCCAGAGAGAGGGTATGACAAAAGAATCTATATTTTTATCAGTTTCCTAAAGCCCTGCCTGCCTTGCAAGCTTGTCATAAAGATGTAATGAGACATTGGATATGAAAGGGTAGAGTACTGTAAGGGTCATCATTGCATTTGGATGTCCCTTTACTTTCCAGGTTTTAGAAAGTGTCTCCTTCAGGGTCACCTATTTTCAGGTGGGAAAATTTCCATTTCTGATGCATACCAAAAAAAATTGAAAATATCAAAGATGCATAAACAAAAGGGCCATTAGTAGAAGGTAACATGGACAAATAAGATTTTGACTTTAAGTGATGAGAATGTGGGCAATTATGGTCTTGGGTTTCAGTTGTTATTATGATGACTGGAAAAAGTGAAGATAGTTGCTTGGAATTAATTGTATACATGCCTCGTTTTTGTTTGATTTGAAAAAAATCTGTGTTCATTAAAAAACCCTAAGAGAGGGTTTATACTCTTCATTGTTAGAGTGATAAGGCCATGGTGCTATAAATTAAAGGGTGGCTTCAGGCCCAGGTTTTATTTATGTCTATGTGTGCACATATAATACCCACCTCCATGCTAAAGGATGACACTCAGAAGCCTTTAGAGAGACAGTGACATCTGCTATGGGGGAGTCACACTTGGGACAACTTGATTGACCATTTTTGGCATATGCTGGTCTAAATTGGCTCATCTATTGGCTAACAATCTTTTCTGAATTAGGTCCAACTCTCAGCAGGCACATTTCCATCTGGTTAAGTTTAGAACTCAAGCTGTTTTTTTTTTTTTAAAGAAAAAAAAAACCCACCTTAACCAATATTGTCTAGGCAGAAGGTTCTTATATCTGTCACCCCTGTCCTCCTTTAAAAAGTATTTTCATTTCCCTTTGTTTTAAATCAGGATGAATGACTTGGTTACTGAGACTCTTGGAGTCTGTATTTTTAAGAGGAGCAAGGATGGCTTTTTAAAGAAGACACAAAATGAGACAGGGAGGAAGAAAATGCATACATCTGCAAATACTGGTGCATTTGCATGATAAAACAGGAAACAAGTATGTTAGGTGCCTGCATTCTCTTAGTGGAGGAAGGTAGCCCTGATTAACAGCTGCTTAGTGCAGACAGAGCCTTCTGCCACATGGTTCCCTCCTTGTTTCTACCTCATACACTAGCCTGTGGAATAGTGCATAATATTATGGAGTTACACAGATGATCAGAAGAGAGATGCAAATCCATGTGGTATATGACATGTACCAGCAGGGCAGTAAATCAGAGGCCCAAAGGCGTTGTCTTGTAATCAGCTCAATAATGTTCCTGTTGACCTTTCCATAACACCCTTTGGTCTTCATTTCTGGGCATAAATCCCCACAGAAGAGTTGACTGGTTTAGGTATGGAAGGTGAAAGGCCAGTTAGAGGATTGACATACATGGTTAGTGTTTCTTTAGAATGTGTTCCCAGTCCTCATATTGACAAAGCAGCCAAAGATAGAGCCTCTCATATCCAGGTGCTTTGTGATTCTGTCACAGGGCTGAGGTTTTAGTAGGTGTCCCATGTGTGTTACAACTTTGTAAAAACATGTTTCACTTAATTCCTAGTCTGAATCAGGCTAGCTATTACAGGGATGGTGCCAGAAATTTAGGAGTGTTCAGTTCTTTTATTTTAAATTAAGCATTTAAAATATTTTTAAAAGTTAAGGCTCATGAGGAGTTGTAAAAATGGTAGAGACTTCCTATATACCCTTCACCAGGTTTTCTCCAGTAATAATATATAACCATAAAACATTATCAAAACTAGGAAATTGACAGTGGAACAATACTGTTAACTAGGCTATAGACCTTATTAAGATTTCATGAAGTTTTATATGCATTCACTTCTTTTTTTTAATTATAGGCTTTGACACAGGGCCTTGTGCATACTAGGCAAGGGTTCTACCACTGAACCACATCCCCAGATCTTGAGGGTTGTTATTTTTTAAAATGTCATTTTATCATGTGTAACCACCACCATGCCATCAGAATATAAAAATGTTGTTCCATTACCAGAAAGAAGATACCTTGCCCTACCTTTTTATAATCAGTCAGAGTAGGGTTTGATTGTAACTAAGTTTTAACCTCTCTGAAGTGGCCTCTGTCAGTTGCTACTCTCCTGAATCCCATCCTCCAGCTCGAACCACCATGCCCAACTTCCAGGGGAATGCTATTTTTCCATGAAGTCCCTAGCTCAAGTGGGAACAATTCCCTCATTGCTTCCTTTTCCTTAGCAAAGCTGTAAAAAGCTTGAAAAAATGAGGGAAGAACACAAAATAAAGAAGTACAAGACACAAACAAAAAAATTAAGCTTCCAAAGAATCTGTTTCTAATTTCACACTACTTAACTTGCTTACAAGTCTCTTAAATCATATCCCATGATTTATTCTGTCTCCTTAGATACTTGTGCTACATTCCCCCAGACATTGGCCAACACAACTTCCAGACACCCTGACTGCTTACTTTCCAAGTTTCCATATGACAGGTATCAACTTGTTTCCTGTTACTTATGAGATAACTATTCCTTCCTTCCCCTTCTTCCATCAAGTACCCACACCTCCAACCCTATGTAGTCACCAACTAGTTATGGTTTCTCATGTGACACTATCCACAATAGATTGGTAACTGATACAACTCATCCTTTATGTGAGATACTGATGGGAGTTATATAGTAGTATCATAATATCATGTTAAGGTCTCTGTGTTAGTCAATATTTTGTCACTGTGACAAAAATACCTGAGAAGAACAATTTAGAAGAGGAAAAGTTTATTTTGGGCTCACACTTTCAGAGATTCAGTCCATGGTTGACGATTCCATTACTCTGGACCCAAGGTGAGGCAGAACATCAGGGCAGAAGTGTGTGGTGGAATAAAGCTGCTCAGCTCATGGTAGCTAGGAAGGAATGAGAAATCTATATCTATATCTATATCTATCTATCTATCTATCTATCTATCTATCTATCTATCTATCTATAGAGAGAGAGATGATATCAAGGACCCAGAGGCAAGATACAGTCCAAAGCCACACCCCAGTGACCTACTTCCTCCAGCCATACCACTCCCCCACCTATGGTTACCACCCAGTAGTCCATTCAATTTATTAATCCATCTAATGGATTAATTCACTGATGCAGTTAGAGCTCTGGAAATATAATCATTTCACCTCTGAACATTCCTACATTGCCTAACATGAACTTTTGGAGGGGCACCCCATATCCAAACCATAAGTCTCTCTAGACTTCCATAAAGTAATCACAGCATCACTCAAAGTTACAGGCCAGGTTATCGCAGGTTTATCTTTAAGAGGGTATTCTTTATAGATCTGAATTCATCAGAGCAAAGGACTATATTAGTTTTGTATTAATACACAACAAATCAGCATGAACTTAGCTGCTGAAAACAACATCCATTTATAACCTCACATTTTTATAGAAATCCAGGCATGGCATAGCTGCATTTCTCTGCTCAGGGTCTCATAAGGCTGAAATAAGAGTGTTGGCCAGGCTGAATTCTTTTCTGGAGAGTATAGGGAATAATTTGCTACTTAGCTCATTCAGGTTGTTGGAAAATTCATTTCCTTGCAGCTGTAGGACAGAGGTCCCTATTTTTTTCAGCTAGCTGTTCTCTCAGCTCTTACAGGCTGCCCCTCTCAATTAGCATTTCACAACATGGATGTTTACATTATTTGAGGCCATATGGAGCACATCTCTTTGACATCTTCTTCTCTGGTCAGAGAAAACTCTCTACTTTTAAGGCATTCATGTGATTAAGACAGACCCATTAGATATCTCCCTATTTTAAGATCAGTTGTGCCACAAGACATAACCCAAACACAGTAGTAAAAATGCATCATTTTCACAGTTCTAGGGATTATGTAGGGCATTCACACCAAGGGTAGGGAAATCTTGGCAGACATCTTACAATACTGCCTACCATAGGACATACCATTTTTCTTTTTCAAAAAAATAAAAAGTCCCTTGAGCAGTTCATTCTCCATCCAGAATGAATGAAATGAACATAGCTTCCCAATTGATGTGCCATGAACAGGTAATAAAAACCAGATATTGATTCCTTCATCCCTTGGGAAAATGAGTCAGAACTTAGGATGACAAGAGCTCCTAAGCCCAGTGTATTCAAACTGTGAGCTACCTGGTCACATACCCCAGGAAAGTATGCAAATTTTCTGTTTTTGACACACAAAAAATGGTCAGGAACATAATTTCAGTAGTTTTGGAAAATCAGAAAAAACTTTTTAGACCAATATGAAATTTCCCAAGAATTTGGATCAGATGTCTCTATTCTAGAAAAGGTCATTATGATATTTAATGGTACCTTGACTATGCAGGTCCTATTTAAACTACAGAAATGCTACCAAAGGTTTATGTGTGGGATGGGCATTATACTTCAGTGGAATTATCTTTTCCCCTGTCTGAATAACCTGTGAGAAACATGAAGCCAGGCACAGTGGTGCATGCCTATAATCCCAGCAGCTCAGGAGACCAAGGCAGGAGGATCTAGATTTCAAAGCCAGCCTCAGCAATTTAGCAACTTAGCAACTTAGCACTTAGCAACTCAGTGAAACCCTGTCTCTAAAAATATAAAAAGGGGCTGGGGATGTGACTCAGTGGCAAAGCACCCCTGGGTTCAATCCTCAGTGCCAAAAAAAGAAAGATGCATAAAATAACAATTACATATCTATGTTAATGGGCATATGCAATGTATAAAATGAAATTTGTGGATAACTGCATAAATGAGGAGGAAGTAAGCTATAAGAGTTTTGTTTTTATAATTTTAATTTAAAAATTAACTTTAACAATAAAACATAAAATTGTACTTATTAATGTTCAACCATGTAATATTCAACACATTTTTTAGTCAGCTTTTTCTCTGCTGTGACTAAAAGATCTGACCAGAACAATTGTTGAGGAGGAAGAGTTTATTTGAGGGCTCATGGTTTCAGAGGTCTTAGTCCATAGAAGGCCGGCTCCATTCCTCAGGGCTCGAGGTGAGGTTGAACATCATGGTGGAAAAGTGTAGTAGAGGGAAGCAGCTCTCATCATCAGGAAGCAGAGAGAGACTCCACTCTCCGTATACAAAATATATACCCCATAGCAACTCCCAAATTCCCACCTCCAGTCACACCCTACCACTTCAATTAATCCCACCAGGGATTAATTAATTCACTGATTGAGTTAAGACCCTTACAACCCAATCATTTCTCTTCTGAACCTTTCTGCATTATCTGACATGTGAGCTTTTGGGGGACACCTCACAGCCAAACCATAACAACACATATACATTGTATAAAGTTTAAATCAGTTTAATCACATTTACCTTTTCATTTATCATTTCTTTATGGTGAAAACTTTCAAACTCCTTTCTTCCAGCTTTTGGATAATAGTTATCTATAGTTACTGCACTGTGCAGTAGTTCCCCAGAGCTTCTTGTTCCTAAGTACCCACTAATCAAACTTTCCCCATCTCTCTCCTCTGCTCCACACTATCTCTAACTTCTGGTAACCACCATTCTACACTCAACATCTATGATGTTGATTTTTTTTTTTTTAGATTCCACCAGTACTTGTATTTCTGTGACTGACTTATTTCACTTAATACATTGATCTCCACTTTCATTCATATTGTCACAAATGACAGAATTTCATTCTTTTGTATGAATCCACTGTATATATGTACCACTTTTAAAAATTCATTTCTTGCCTATTGTGAATACTGCTGCAATGAACCTGGGAGTGCAGATACCTTTTCAACATATTGATTTCAATTCCTTTGTGTATATATACATAGGCATGGGATTGCTATATCATATAGTAGTTCTATTTTTAATTTTTTTAGAGATCTCCATACTACTTTCCATAATAACTGAGTTAATTTTAATTCCTACCAATAGTGTGCAAGAGTTCCCTTTTCTCCACATCCTTGTCAGCACTTGTTATCTTTAGTCTTTTTGATAGTCACCATTCTTACTGCGGTGAGGTGTTATCTTATTGTGGCTTTAATTTGAATTTTCCTAATGATTAGTGATACTTAGCATCTTTCATGTACTTATTGGCCAGTCATATGTCTTCTGCTGAGAAATGTCTGTTTACATTTGTTGCCCATTTTTAATTGGGTTATTATTTTACTATTGAATTTTTGGAATTCCTTATATATTCTAGATATCAATCTCTTATTAGATGTATACATTGCAAATATTTTCTCCCACTCTGTAGGTCTTCTCTGCACTCTATTGATTGTTTCCTTTGTTGTACAGAGCTTTTTAGTTGGATGTACTCCATTTGTCTATTTTGCTCAAAACAACCCTTGCACATTCCAATATCCTAAAGCATTTCCCTCATGCTTTCTTCAAATCATTTCACAGTTTCAGGTCTTATACATAAATATTTAATCCACTTTGAACTGATCTTTGTAACCATTGATAGATAGGGGTCTAGCTTCGTTCTTCTGCATTGTGGATATCCCATTCCCCCAATGCCATTTATTGAAGAGACTGTCCTTCCTCCAATTCATATTCTTAGCTCCTTTGTTGAACATCAGTCAGTTACAAGTATGTGGGCATACTTCTGGGCTCTGTATTCTTTCCAGTTGACCTATGTGTCTATTTTTATGACAATACCATGCTTTTTTGATGACTATTTTTCTAGTTTGTTCTGAAGTCAGGTAGCATAATGCCTCATGCTTTGTTCTTTCTGCTCAAAATGACTTTGGCTACTTGGGGATTTTTGTGGCTCCATATAAATTTAAAAAATTTTTTAGTTCCATGAAGCATGTCATTGATATTTTAATAGGAATTACATTTAATCTATAAATCACTTTGAGTAGTATGGACATTTTAAAAATATTAAAAATATTAATTTTTAATATTTTTAAATTTTAAAAATATTAATTTTTCTAATCCATGAACATGGGATGTCATTCTACTTTTTTGTATCCTATTTAATTTCTTTGATAAGTATTTTATAATATTCATTGTAGAGATCTTTCATCTCTTTTATTAAATTTATTCCCAGGTATTTTTTCTAGAATTGCTTTCTTCATGTCTATTTCAGATAATTTGCTATTGGCATATAGCAATGCTGTTGATTTTGTATATTTTTTTGTATCCTGCAAATTTGCTGTATTCATTTATTCATTCTAACAGTTTTTTTGTTGAGTTCTTTTGGAATTTTGCATATATGAAATCATGTCATCTGCAAACAGTGACCACTTGACTTTTTCTTTTCCAATTTGGGTGTTTTTATTTCATTCTCTTGTCTAATTGCTCTGGCTGGGACATCCAGCACTATGTTGAATTAAAGTGGTAGAAATGGGCATGCATGTCTTGTTCCAGATCTTAGAGAAAAAGCTTTTGGCTTTCCCCTATTCAACACAATGTTAACTATTGGCTTAGTATAAACGAACTTTATTTTGTTGAGTTACATTTCTTATATACTTTGTTGGTGTATTGTTCAAAAAGAAATTGGAGAGTACCTAGAAAGAGTAGTCTATTCTCACAGGTATTTCCTGGGGCCACAGTAGGACTGAATGCCTTGGCCACAGTTACTGGCCTGTGGTCAGATAGTGTGGGATTCTGCCCAACTCTGGACAGAGTCACCATGTATGGACCAACCCCAGTCTCCTTCCTGTGTCACATATGTGGTGACCAAAGCACCCAAGTTGTGTCACAACCAGAACTATGAACTGGTATTTGAAACTGCTCTGTATTTCTTAACAGGCAAGTGGAGAGCTGAACTGGGGGTCACCTTGAAGAGGCCATGCTGCAGCTTGTTGCTCTGGGAACTCAAGAGATCAAAGAAAACATTGCCATTCTGTCCCAGCAAGCACCTACTGAGTAGTCTAGGGATACCTAGCAGAATGTGAGTGAAACAGGTACAGATATTTTATTCCAAGAAACTTAAGTCAGAAAAATGGAGGGGAGTGCAATTTGCTTTCCCTCTGAGTCTGGCAGCTTACATGACCAACTGAAGGGAGTTGGGAAAATGAACAGGCAGGTATGAATATACTGCCGGACTAAGTCTGGGAAGGTCATTTTCATGGACAGCTAAATGTGTAGAGGGTTGACTCCCTGTCCCCTTGGGAGACCCCTGAGATTCAGTCTTCTGAAAGAGATTGGCATCTGCCTGGCCCTGAGGGTGTGTTGACCTAATATTTTCAGAACAGATACTGCCCAACAAAGTCCCTAAGGCCTGATTAGACTAAAGCCCCAGTGACTGGAACGCCCTTCAGAATTCTACAGTGGACCTACCCTGGAAGTGCATTGATCTGGTCTATCCAGACAAAACTCCAATTGACACTTATTTCAATTCCATCCTACCTTCCACTGGTAAAAAGGGAATCTGAGAACTATCTCATTCAACTTCAGTTTTAGGCCATTCCAGCTTACAGCTCCGTGAGCAACACAAAAAGGGGAAGGAGTTAACAATCTTCATCCTTCGTGCTCATTCATGTGTGTGCACTCTCTCTTGTGTGCTCTCTCTCTCTCTCTTTTACATAGACCAAGAAGAAATGGAAAGGAAAATTGAGCATATGCAATGGTCATTCATTGTTGACTGTTTTAACCACCTCAGTAGAGACAATTCTTTCATTTTTCATTAAGAATATTTTTTTCCTTTTTTTTTTGGTGTTCTTGTTGTGCTTATTGGTTTGTGGGGATATATACACACATTTACATATTTGCTTCTTTTTTTCTTATTTTCAGCATTTTTTACAATAGTTATTTTTCCTTGTCTTTTGAAGGTTAATGTTTTTGTTTGTTTTCTTTTGTTTGTTTCTCCTTTTTCTCCTTTCTTCTCCCACTAACAGCCAAATTCTCTTTTCTTTCTCTCCCCTTTTGTTTTTTCCATTTTTCTCCATGTTCTTTATTACCACCACTTGCAACATCTCTTCTGCATTTTCTCTGTTCACATTTTGAACTTTCTAAACTTTCTTCTATCTTCTTAACACATTTTTAAAACGAACTGTATTGCTACCATTTTTTTAGGATGTTTTGGTTTTTCTAACTCCTGCCCCCACCATTTATGTTGTTGCAGTTATTAGTACTGTGGATGACATAGTAAGCACCTGATACTCACTTTAGTGCCAGATTCAGTCCACAGTTAATTATTGTTTTATGCTCCTGACAATTGTTGTCCCCATTCCTGTTTTGTGGTAATTAATGTTACAGGTGTCATAGTAGGCACTGGGTGTTTATTTTAATGCTGTATTTTGTTTGCTTTGATAGTTGCAAACTACCATACTATGTTTGATTCTCCCTTTTCTGTGAGGTGCTGGGAATCTGCAGGAACACTACAAGTTCACATGGTAGAGACTCTGTTGCTAAACTAAACTCAGCCAAAAGACAGCACACTTGCTCCATACACAAACTGATAACACTCAAACTTCAGCTATACTTTAATGCAAAGAATAGAAGAGGCAAAACCCCCAAACTAATGATGATGGCCTCAAATAGAAATGGCTGGGAGAGGAGGTCCAGGTCACACTCCCTGATATCCACTCTTATAGCAAAAACAGAATTAACACAAAAGTTGTGGATACCACACATACAAGGGTTCCAATCTAAAGCACTCTAAGACATTTTGACAAGAGAAGGTTGTGTCCTAATAGGCCCCACACATAAGAGTGGGAGGGAAATCCATCCCAAAAGATGCATAAAACCCAACACAGGAATACAACAAATACAAAAAAAAAAAAAAAAAAAAAAAAAAAAAAAACAAGGAAACACACCACCTCCTAAGTTCATGATTTACCAGCAACTGACTAAATAAATTGAAGTGGATGAAATATCAGGTAAAAAATTTAAAAGTATGATTATAAAAGTGATCAATGAACTCCAAGACAACACAGAAAAACAACTGAATGAATGAAGAAAGTCAACAGAAGATATGAGTGAAAAATTTGATAAGATACAGATATTGAAAAAGAACCAAACAGAAATCTTGAACATGAAAGACACAATCAATCAAATAAAATGTGCAGTTGAAAGTCTCTCTAATAGAGTAAACTATGCTGAAGACATAATGTCAGAGCCAGAAGATACAGTGGCCAGCCTTGATCATTCAGAAAGAATTAAAGAAAAGAAGTAACCATTACCAGAATATACGAAAACTCAGGACAATAGTAAAAGACCAATTTTAAAATCATTGAAAATGAAGAGGGTTGTGAGATGCAAGTAATTCAGGTAATGGAATGGATAACCTCTTCAGGTACAATAACAGAAAAGTTTCCAATCCTTGAGAATGAGGTGAATGATGGACATCCAGAATTGGGAGTTATTCAGAACCTCAAATAGACAAGATCAAAAAAGAACCTCTCCATGACACATTATAATTAAAATGCCTAACATACAGAACAAAGATAGCATTTTAATAGCCTCAAAAGAAAAACATCAGGTCACATTTAGAGGCAAACCAACATATTAAGAAGATTGTGCATTATGAACAAGTCAATTTTGTACCAGGGATTCAAGGATTGTTTAACATACACAAATCAATATATATAATTTATCACATAAATAGAATTAAGGACAAAAATCAGTTATTTCAAATAGATGCAGAGAAGGCCTTCAACACAAATCACAATGCACTCATGACAAAAGCACTGAAAAACCTAGGATAAAAATAACCTACGTCAACATCATAAAGGATACATACAACAAACCTCAAGCCAACGTGATAGTGAATGGGGAACAAACTTCTTTTAAAATCTGGAACAAAATAAGAGTGTACATTCTCACAACTACAATTCAATATAGTACTATAAATTCTAGTCTGAGAAATTAGGGAAGAGAAGGATGAAGGATATGGTTACCTACCTGTCTGCCCACTCACCCCAAATGAGCCTGCCACCAAAACATCTCCCATGACCTGGCCCTGCCCCCTTCCCAGGAAAAGGTCCACCAAAAGTAACTACCTCTTCCCATGGACTGGCTCTGCTAAGGCTACCTATAAAGCCCAGAACCTCATGGTGACCAGCAGCCATTTTACCCCTGAAAATGAGCCACATCATATGTTTGACCGATTGACCCAACTACTGAATAAAGAAGAGTTTGCTGATTTGAAGTCCGTTTCTGGACTCCACCATGTGCTTTCAAAGGAAATGAAAGCAATAAAAATAGGAAGGGAAGAAGTCAAATTATCACTATTTGCAGATTATATGATCCTATACTTAGAGAATCCCAGGAGATCCAACAGAAGAACATTAGAGCTAATAAATTCAGCAAAATAGCAGGTTAGAAAATCAACATACAAAAATCGATAGCTTTCCTATATACCAATAGTGAATCTGATGAAAAAGAAATCAGGAAAACAATCCCATTCATAATACCTTCAATAAGATAAAATAAAATACCTAGGAATAAACCTAAAAGGTAAAAGATCTTTACAATGAAAACTATAGAACACTGAATAAAGAAATTGAAGAAGACACAAGAAGATGGAAAGACTCCCATGCTCATGGATAGGCAAAATAAATATTGTTAAAATGGCCATACTTCCTATGGAGATTCTTCAAAAAACTAGGAAGGGAACCACCATTTGACCTGGTTATACCACTCCTTGGGTATATATCCAAAGGAGTTAAATCAGCATACTACAGCAACGCAGCCACATCAATATATATAGCAGGTCAACTCACAATAGCTAAACTATGGAACCAACCAACCTAGATTCCCTTCAACACATGAATGGATAAAGAAAATTTGGCATATATATACACAATGGAATATTGCTTAGCCATAAAGAAGAATGAAACATGGCATTTGCCAGTAAATGGATGGAACTGGAGACTATCATGCTAAGTGAAATAAGCCAATCCCAAAAAACCAAAAGTTGAATGTTCTCTTTTGTATGTGTATGCTAACATACAAGTGGGGGAGCAGGGAGAAGAACAGAAGTTCAGTGGATTAGACAAAGGGGAATGAAGTGAAGGGAGGGAGGACAGGAATAGGAAAGACAGTGGAATGAATCAGACATTACTTTCCTATGTTCATATATGAAAATGCCACCAGTGAAACTCCACATCATGTATAATCACAAGAATGGGATCCTAATTAGAATAAGTTATTCTCCATGTAAGAATAATATGTCAAAATACACTCTATTGTCATGTATATCTAAAAAGAATAAATAAATAAAAATTTAAAAATGGACATACTTCCAAAATCAATATACAGATTTGATACAATCCCCATGAAAATACTAATGGCATTCTTCACAGAATTAGAAATGTGTCCTATAACTCATTTGGAAGACTAAAAGATCCAGAATAACCAAAACAGTGCTAAGGGGAAAAATGCTTGTAGCATAACACTACCTGATTTCAAATTACACTACAGAGATATAGTAACAAAAATGCATGGTACTAATATAAAAACAGACATGTAGAGCAATGACGCAGAAAAAAGACATATAGACAGAACCACACAGATACTGTCATCTGCTCATTGACAATGATGCCAAAACCCTAAGGTAGAGAAAAGACAGGATTTTTAACAGTGGAGCTGGGAAAACTGGTTACCCATACACAGAAGAATGACATTACATCCTTATCTTTCACCCTGCACAAAAGTCAACTAAAAATGGATTAAAGACCTAGAAATTAGACCAGAAACTATGCAACTTCTAGTGCCAGGAAAAAGGAATCTCTATTGGGGTTTTAGATGGAAAATGTATGTTTTTTGGAGGTTTGGGATTTTAGCAAGGCCTTCTTTGAAGAATGAATAAACCTTCCAGGGATGGGAAATTAGAGCACTCCATGCAAAAGTAATTACTTAAACAAGGGTCACAAGTTAAAGGGAAAAATGCATAGTAGTGATGAAAGAATGTACATGTAAGATTTCTGCATTCAAGTCTAAAATGGAATATGATATTAGGACTGTAAATTGGGGCTTAATTTTGAAGGGTCTTGAATGCCACATTTAGGAGTTAAGATTGTATTAAGAAATGAGACCAAGTTTAGACATGTTTTAGGAAGATAACTCCAACAGCAGTGGGGGAGTGTGAGGGAAGGAATGGCTTGGAAGGGAGAAAGAAGTATAGACCATTTTAGTGTGTTATAATTTTTTACTTGAAAGTAATGAATATTGGTGAGTCTTTCAGGTAATAAGAGCCTAAACTAGAGAAGTTCCATGAGAGTGAAAAGAAAAGGACGAACTGGGGATCCCCCAGGAGAAAGTATCTGAATGAATAAGCAAGGATAAATTAAAGGACTTTAAGGCTGGAGATATGGCTTAGTCGGTAGAGTGCTTGCTTTGCAAGCACAAGGCCCTGGGTTCAATCCCCAGCACCGCAAAAAAAAAAAAAAAAAAAAAAAAAAAAAAAAAAAAAAAAAAAAATTAAAGGACTTTGGTGAAATATTGTGTTTTAAAGAATTCTGAAAGATAAATAAAGGAGGTATCACCACAGACATCACTGAAGCCCAGCAGATCATTAGGGTCTATTTTGAAAACTTCAATGACAATAAAATGGAAGATCTATGAGAAATGGACAAATTTCTAGACACATACAACCTACCAAAATTAAACCAAGATGAAAACGAAACAGACCAATCACTGGTAATAGATGGAAGCAGTGATAAAAACTTTTCCAACAAAGTAAAGCACCGGACCAGACGAATTCCCAGCTAAATTTTACCAGACCCTTAAAGAACAACTAATACCTCTGCTCCTCAAAATACTGCATGAAATAGAAACAGGGTAACACTCCCAAATGCATTCTGTGAAGCCAATATCACCCTGACATCAAAACCAGATAAGGACGCATTAAGAAAAGACAAATTCAGGCCAATACCCTTGATGAACATAGATGTGAAAAATCTTAATGAAATAATTGCAATTTTTATTTAAAAACATATTAAGAAGACTGTGTATAATGATTAAGTTAGTTCCATTCCAGGGATGCAAGGAGGTTTTAACATACACAAATCAATAAATATGATTCATCATAAAATAATATAATCATTTCAATAAATACATGAAAACTATTAGACAAAGTTCAGTACCCATTCATGAGTTTAAAAAAACTATGAAGAAACTAGAAGTACATGGAACTTACCTCAACACCATAAAGGCTGTACATGACAAACCCCAAAGTAACATCATATTGAATGGGAAAAAACTGAAAGCATTTCCTCTAAAATCAGAAGGATGACAAGGATGTCTACTCTCACTATTCCTACTCAATATAGTACTTGAAACTTTAGCCAGAGAAATTAGGCAAGAGAATAAAATAAAATGGATTCAAATAAGAAAGGAAGAATTCAAATTGTCCCTGTTTTCAGATATGATCTTACAGTTAGAAGACCCTAAAAATACCACCAGAGGAATTCTAGAGCTGATAAATTCAGCAAAGTGGTACATACAAAATCAACACACAAAAATCAATAGCTTTTCTATGTGTCAAAAATGAATCTGATTAAAAAGTAATTGGGAAAATAGTTTCATTTACAATCATCTCAAAAATATCTAGGAATAAATCTAACCAAGGAGGTGAAAGGCCTCTACGATTAAAATTATAGAACACCAAAGAAAGAAACTGAAGAAGACATTAGAGGATGGAAAGACTTCGCATGTTTTTGGATAGGCAGAATTAATATTGTTAAATGGGCATACACCCAAAAGTGATTTACAGAGTCAATAATATCTCCATCAAAGTACCAATGACATTCTTCACAGAACAATATCAAACTATCTTAAAATTCACATGGAAGAATAAAAGAACCAGGTGTGGCAACCCACACCTACAATTTCAGCGGCTCAGGAGGCTGAGGCAGGAGGATTGCAAATTCAAAACCATCCTCAGCAACTTAGCAAGGCCCAAAGCAACTCAGCGAGACCCTGTCTCTAAAAAAGATATAAAAAAGGAATGGGGATGTTGCTCAGTGGTTAAGTGCCTCTGGGTTCAATCCCTGGTACCAAAAAAATAAATAAATAAATAAAAAATAAATAAAAGACTCAAAGAAGTCAAAGGAATTCTAAGCAATAAGAGCAATGCTAGAGGCAATACAATACCTGACTTCAAATTATACTATAGAGTGCACTACAAATTATACTATATAGTAACAAGAGTGCATGGTATTGGTAAAAAAGAAAACTGGATTACATTAGAAGACTCAGATAAACTGACACGTCATCTGATCCTTTACAAAGGTCAAAAAAAGAAACCTATATATATTGGAGAAAAGACAATCTTTTTAAAAAAATGGTGCAGAGGAAACTGGATATCCATATGTTGAAGACTGAAACTAGATTCCTATGTCTCACCCTGCACAAAAATCAACACAAGAATTGGATTCAAAATGGTGGATCAGAGGAAGGCTGCATTTCCAGTTGCTCTATGGCTTGGGATTTAAGCAGCAGGAGTACAGCTTCTCAGTAAGGTGGTGAAAGAGGGAATTCACTAAAATTCCGTATTAGACAGGGTTTCTTAGAGACTCAGAATTTAGTACAACCACTGTGGAAATCGATATGGAATTTCCTCAAAAGACTAGGAATGGAACCTCAATATGATCCCATTATACCACTCCTCACTATTTATCCAAAAGTATTAAAGTCATCATATTGTAGCAATACATGCATACCCATATTTATAGCAGCATAATTCACAATAGCTAAAATGTGGAACCAGCCCAGGTATCCATCAACAGATGAATGAATTAAGAAAATGTGATATATATACACAATGGAGTTTTACTCAACCATAAAGAAGAATGAAATGATGGCATTTGCAGGAAAGTGGATGGAAATGGAGAATGTCATACTAAGTGAAATAAGCCAGACTCATAAAGTCAAGGGTCATATGTTTTCTCTCATATGTGGAAGCGAGAGAGAGAGAGAGAGAGAGAGAGAGAGAGAGAGAGTAAAAACATGGATCTCATGAAAATAGAATGAAGATCAGTAGAACAGACAGAGAATGGGGATTGGAAGAGAAAGGAGGGAAGGGAAAGGGGAAGTACAGGGAAATGTATTAGACCAAATTTATGCTATGTGCAGGTATGAATATGTTATAATGAAGCCTACTATTATGTATAATTATAATTCACTAATAAAAAGAATAAATGGAGGAATTGTGAATTATTCACATATCTAGTGCAAAAAAGTTGCTCTGGGTCATCAGTGGAGGAACATCAGTTGCTAGAGTTTAAAATAAGACACAATTTACACTAGTGTTCGCCAGGCCCTTCTTAGGTTTCCCTGGAACCTTTCATCTTATAGTTGCCATACAGAGAATTATTTTTCCTACAAAGGCCAAATATTTTAGAACAGTTCCTCAGTTTAATTTATGACGGTAAGTCTGATGACATCTTAAACCTGCAAAGAGAAATAGGAAAAGCAAGATGGAAAGGAATGGAAAAATAAATTCAGATGCCTTTTTATTCACTGGAGGTAGGGAGGCCTCTTAAAAAGCTGTATTATTAAGAACTAAAAGATAAGGCCGGGTGTGGGGCATATGCCTGTAATCCAAGCAGGGCTGGGGATGTAGCTCAGTGGTAACTGGTAGAGTACCCTGGGTTCAATCCCCAGTAACAAACACACACACACACACACACACACACACACACACACACACACACACATATACACGCACTACAATTAAAAGGTAAGAGGCTGTACAACCAACACTACACCAAGAAACTGAGAATAAATTTCACACAGCATGTATTTACTGAATGGCATAAACAAGGGCCTTACTAGATGGTGTAGGAGTTACAAAGGTGGACAAAAATGATCCTTGCTCTCCAGCTTAATGTCTAGTGAGTCAAGCCTGGGTAACTAGAAGTATGGCTGGTGCCTTAACAGAGGTAAGAAAAAAAATCACATTGGTTTTTGTAATGAACTACCTGATTATTTTGGTTAGGATCCATGGTTTGTTACATGTCTTACATGTCTTAAACATTATATTTTATTTGTTTTAACAGCAAAGTGTGTGGAGGAGTAGAATTGAGACATTCAGTATTTGGAAAATAAAAGATAACTTTATTCTTAAGTCTAGCTGTGGCATTTAACTTTTTATATTAAGGAGTTCAATATGTTTTCAGTATGTTTTCATATACATTCTCACTCTCTTATATCATTCCTGTGAGGTACAGGAAGACAGACATTATCCAGAGTATGCAATGAAATCATCTCTCTAGGGTCCCTTCAGAACAATCAATAGCAGATCCAGGAGTGGAATGCAGGTTTTTAAACTCCCACTTTAAACTCCACTAGTTTAAACTCCACTCCTTCCCAAGATAATACTTTTAAAAAAGTTAAGTAAAATCTTTTCCATTAGGATCTGTCAACTATAATTTGTTTATGATATTTTTGTTCATTCCAAATCTTAGTCCCTGGAAACATTTAACAGATATTACATTGGAATTTATTGGAGATGGGTCCTTGAACCTTGGCAGACTTAGCAAAGTTTTTAGACTGAATTCCCAATAAATTCCAGTATTACCAGGTACTTATAAAAGCCTAAGATGTATGATATTCCCTATGAATTCACCCAAGAGCAGGGCAAAAACTGACCTTGGCAGCTGCTTTCCCTTAAAAGCTGGATCCCATTTTGATGCCCAAAATCACCATTATCCAGATGCTTTTGCTAGTCATAATTCTGAGACTACTCATTCTAACAACAAATTGAGCTCTGATTACCTGATAGGAATGACATAAATTAGAATTTTATCATTTCTTATGATGACTGGACCAGGATTCTAAAAGAAAATAATAGGAAACCTGGATCTGGGTTATTAAACATTTGACCCTTTTTTTAGGCAGTAAGTTCTTGAACATGATGTGTACATGTATGGTATATACATACATTCATACACCAATTGTAACCATATACGAACATGTATATATACACGTGTACATATACAAGTATACTTGAAGTATTATTTCCGATGAATTTTGTTATAATTCTGTTAGATGAAGACTGAACTCAACAAAGTGGTAGCTCAACTTGACAATCTACAATTCCGTGTTAGAAAGACCAATAGGTTTATTAGGAGGATAAAGTCAAAGTTTTCCTATGTTTTTCTCCCATTCTTTAGAGGAGGGGGCACACTCCATATTTTGTTTCAGATAAAAGACTAGAATGATTCTTAAATTGCCAAAAATTCTTTGTTATGAGTAATCTAAATCTTTCCTTCTGTAATTGAAGTACATTTACTCTTACTCTGTATTAACATGTGGAAGCTATGTAAGAGTAAGAAACTACAGGACTCAGAATGAGGAGTCCTAGTGTCTCCAAGCTCTGTCATTCATTCATTTGTTAACTCACTTAGATATGCATACCTCAAATATTTGAGTGTCTATATTGTGCTAGTTACTCAGAACTCAATGACGGACATTACTGTGTGACTTTAGGTAAGTCACTTCTCTTCTTGAGTCTGAATTTTCACGTTGATAAAATGAAAGTGTGGGAGTTGTTCTTTTAAAGCACTTTTAATCTTGAAGAAAAGAGATAATTGGTGTGAAAATGCTTTGCTAATGGCAAAGCACAAAAATGTAAGTGTACAATTCTAGTTGTGCAAACCACAATTTGTTTTCCCACATTTATTTTCAAGGGTTAATTTGCTTAATTGGTACAGAGTTCATATAGCTCACTCCAAATACTAGTTGAGACCATGACTCCCTCCCTACCTGCAAACCAATTTTCTTGTTTGACAGAAGACTACATTTCTAATAAGGCTTGAAGTTTAAAGCCATGAATCCACATCTTACATGTAAGACATTTCTCAAATGTTCTGGTCGCAGGATCCCTTTTATACCCTTAAGTGTTTTGGGGAATATGAAACAACTTCTGTCCGTATGGGTTAAATCAATATTTATTGTATTGAAAATTAAATTTGAGAAAAATTTTACATATCTATTTAAAATAGTAAATCCATTATATAACATAAATATAACATTTTATTTTATTTATTTATTTTTTTTGCGGTGCTGGGGATTGAACCCAGGGCCTTGTGCTTGCAAGGCAAGCATTCTACCAACTGAGCTATCTCCCCAGCCCAAAATAACATTTTAATGAAAAATAACAATATTTCATAACAAGTGAGTGAGAAGAGTGGCACTGTTTTACAGTTTTGAAAATCTTATTGTCTGACTTGATAGAAGGTAGCTGGATTTTCAAATCAGCTTCTGACTTCAGTCTGTTGCAATATGTTTTTTTGGTTGAAGAAAATTCAGCCATAAATGTATATTTAGTTGGAAAAGGGAGGGTGTTTCAATACCTTTTAAAGATAATTATGGATAGCATTTTTTGATTCTACAACAAACGTGACAAGTGGTAGTTTCTTAAAGTTTGCAATGTAGAATCTAACACCATGTCATTGAATTTTTCAGATTTGTTTATAATAAAATCCATGGTGTTATCATGTACTTCGAATGGATCTTTACCCCATGATTGGTTTTGTAAAAACATACATTGGCTATATGGAAAATATTGGTTCACTGATTTATGTAAATCTTCCAAATGTTGATACATTCCATTACAAAATATCCAAAATGTCACATTTGCTATCACCACTGGCCTTTTTAGAAATGTCACTAAGTTTTGGGCAGCTGTCAGGCTAACAGTGGTAGGATTCAAGATTTTCAAATTTCTAATTTTTTCTGCTAAAAGTTCAAATTTTATCATTGGTAACAAATATTATTCACTGTTTTCCTTGAAGTGACATGCTCACTTCATTATTTTTGAGAAAACATCTGTAGAATACTCAAATCTGAATAATCCGATTTTTTCAATTAATCCTCTTTTTAAAAATTTATTTTTATTGTAAACAAATGGGATACATGTTGTTTCTCTGTTTGTACATGAAGAAGAGGCATACCATTTGTGTAATCATACATTTACCTAGGGTAATAGTTTTTGACTCATTCTGTTATTTTTTTCTCCACCCCCACTCCTCCCACAATTAATCCTCTTTTCAAGTGAAAATGGTTTTCCATGAAAAAACTAAAAAGCTGAAAATCCAAAAAACAAAAATCATGCAAGTGCTTTTCCTTGAGACAATTATCATATTGCAGTATACACAGAAGTGGTTTACGTTTACTTCCCATTTCATCACACAGAACATTTTAAAGTGCACTGAAAGGTCAAGATTTAATAACTTTTATTGCTTTATCAATGATATTCTTAAATAACACAATTTCTAAAATTTTAGTATAACTACATGATGGTAAATAATGTACAGCTCATAGTACAATATGGTGCAACTGTCTTGACTGAAGAACCAAAAGTTTTACTTACCAGATGGTTTTGCACCATCAGTATAAATGTTAACACAGTTGTTCCAGGATGAACCATGAGGTTCAAAAAAGTTATTCAACACTTTGCATATTTCAGTAACACTTGCATTTATTTTCAACAAATCACAACAACTTCAGTTACATTCATAGATTTTTTTCCATTTGTAAGGCAGATGTATATTTCTGTGGATGAGTCATTTTCATATTTATAGCTAAATGCTTAATTAGATGTTTTATTATATCGTTGGAAAATGATAGTGCCATGATTCCTTCTACTGACTTTTCATTTGGTAGGCATTCATTCAGCAATGTCAAGTCTTTTTACTATGTCTATTTTTCCAAGCAATTTATGATAATTTACCTATAAATTGCTTTGTTGGCTTTGTTTCTAGTTGGTAAAGCTGTAACAAATAATTTTTGGCTTCATATTTTTCCATCTATATTTAAAACTGTCAACTCTTCTCTATGAATAATGAGTGATTAATCTCAAAATGATGTCACAATTTAGTATCAAATACTATATGAAAATGTTTTGTTTCATAATCAATACTAGGGCAAATTATTAAGATCTATAAAGCTGAGAAAAGATAGTTTTATATTTTAATTCACATTTTTGCCTAGTCTCTTAACATATATTCCTCTGTTCCTTGAATCAAAGAACTCTATTCTGATATGTCAGTTTTGAATTAAAAACAATTTTCAGCATTTTTAGAGGTGGTTGGTTAGAGCTGTGCATTGGCAATATGATTCTTCTAGTTCTCCTTTTACAAGTCAATGACCCAACTCCAAAAATAAGAAAAATTACGGTTTTCAAGATGGCGGCCTAGAGGGTGGCTGCATTACGTGTTGCTCCAGAACTCAGGATTCAAGAGAGGAGATATTGAGACGCTTGGGACCAACTCAAAGTAGCCGGGTGACTCTCACCCCCTGGGGGGGCATCCCGGATGGGACGGGGGTCCCGGAACGCAGGAAACTTTGTGAAGTAGAACTGCCGGCGAGACGCCCCTCCCCCCGCTGGAGCGCCATAGAGGAGGCCGCTCGGCACAGCGCTGGGACTCGGAGCAGCCACTGGGGCTCCGGCGGCTGCCCGGGGGAGGAGTGGCGGGGAGAACTGTGTGGACTCAGGACACCGGGGCCTGCCCTGAGGAGGAGGAGAGGAGCGTGGCCACTTGGATTCGGAGAGACTGCGCCAGAGCTGCAGGCGGTTGCCAGAGGAGAAGCCGCGCGGCGAGCTGTTTGAAATCAGAACGACGCTTCTGAACCCCGGGGCCTGCCCTGAGGACTAGGAGGAAGAGGAGCAGCCGCTTGGATTCGGGTGACTATACGGGAACTACAGGCGGTTGCCAGAGAAGGGGCTGCGTGGCGAGCTGTTTGGACCCTGACCACTTCTGAACCCCGGGGCCTGCCCGGAGGAGTAGGAGAAGGAGGAGAAGGAGCGCGGCGGGTCCTTTGGACTCGCAGTGACTGCATTAGCGCTCCAGGCGGCTGCTCAGAGGAGAAGGCGAGTGGTGAGTTGTTTGGTCTTAAAGTGACAGCTCCTGAACACAGGGGGGCTGCCTGGAGGAGAAGCGTGGTGGGACGCTTGGTCTTGAGGGACCACACCAGAGCTCCGGGCGGTTGCCCAGAGGACCCGTGCAGCGGGTCACGTGGATTCAGAGCCACTCAGAGGGACTGCTCCTGAACACCCGGGGGGTTATCTGGAGAAGGAGGAGGAACGGGCAGGGTCACTTCGACTCGGAGTGATTGATTGCCCCGGGCTACGGGTGGTTGGTGGGAGGAGGAGGCACGAAGTGAGTTTCTTGGACTCCTAGTGACCGCACCGGCATACTGGGCGGCTGTCTGGAGGAAGAGGCCTGTGGCGGGTCTCTGGGACTCAGAGCGATTGTTCGGGGCCACAGGTGGCTGCTCAGAGGAGGGGCCACGCAGCCAGGCGATTAGGTGCAGAGCAGGGTCCCAGGATCTAGGAGGCTTCTGGGTGGAAGAGCCGCACAGAGACAGGCTTAGGGCGGAGCGAAGGTTCCAGGCCTATGGGCAAATTCTCTGAGGAGGGGCAGCCTAAGGAGATTCATCTGCGAAGGGTGAGGCTCCCAGGCCCAGGAGGTAGGGCCGGGCCCCTGGAAACTTTGCAGAGGAAGGCAGCCCAGCCCAGGCAGTAGCTGTAAATTGAGGGGAACCTCTAGGAGGAAACTGACCAGCGAGACCTCCCCACCGGGTGAGTCTTCCCTGCTGGGTGAGGTTTCCCACAAGGACGGTAAAACCAGAGACTCAGGCCCAAACAGGCCTTGCCTCAGCCCACAGCCTAGGTCCCCTTTGGATGACCATTGGTCAACAAGTGGAGGCACCTCTGCCCACTAGCAGGGAATATACCCCACCTGAAGGCCACCACTCCTAGAGAGGCAGCTTCCTTGTGGAGCACCGCATTATCAACCTCCTCCAAGACTTCAGCCTACTGAAGGCTAAGAGGGGATATATATAGAAATCTTCAGGGTCATTGTAAATCAACAGAGGAAATCTGCAATATCTCAGCGGTCCACTGATATCTGAACAACATGAGAAAACAAGGAAAGAAAATGCTGCAAACAAATCTAGATGTTACATCAATAAAACCCAATGACAGCATGGCAGAAGAAATGACAGAAAAGGAGTTCAGAATGTACATAATTAAAATGATCAGAGAAGCAAACGAGGAGATGAAAGAGCAAATGCAAGCATTGAATGATGAGATGAAAGAGCAAATGCAAGCATTGATTGATCGCACCAATCGACAGTTAAAAGAGCAAATACAGGAAGCAAAAGATCATTTCAATAAAGAGTTAGAGATATTGAAAAAAAACCAAACAGAAATCCTTGACATGAAGGAAACAATAAACCAAATTAAGAACTCCATAGAAAGCATATCCAATAGGATAGAACACCTGGAAGACAGAACCTCAGACATTGAAGACAAAATATTTAACCTTGAAAACAAAGCTGAACAAACAGAGAAGATGGTAAGAAATCATGAACAGAATCTACAAGAACTATGGGATATCATGAAAAGGCCAAATTTAAGAATTATTGGGATTGAGGAAGGCCTAGAGAAACAAGCCAAAGGAATGAACAACCTATTCAATGAAATAATATCAGAAAATTTCCCAAATCTGAAGAATGAAATGGAAAATCAAGTTTAAGAGGCTTACAGGACTCCAAATACACAAAATTACAACAGACTCACACCAAGGCACATTATAATGAAAATACCTAACATACAAAATAAAGACAGAATTTTAAAGGCTGTGAGAGAAAAGAACCAAATTACATTCAGGGGGAAACCAATACGCATATCAGCAGATTTTTCAATCCAGACCCTAAAAGCTAGAAGGTCCTGGAACAACATTTTTCAAGCCCTGAAAGAAAATGGATGCCAACCAAGAATCTTATACCCAGCAAAACTTACCTTCAAATTTGACGATGAAATAAAATCCTTCCATGATAAACAAAAGCTAAAAGAATTTACAAAAAGAAAGCCAGCATTACAGAACATTCTCAACAAAATATTCCATGAGGAAGAGATGAAAAACAAAGAAGCAAATCAGCAAAGGGAGGAATTATCCTAAAGGAATTGTCAAATAAAGGAGGAAACAAGTTGTGTCAAACAAATAAATAAACAAAATTTTAAAGATGAACCAAATGTCCGGGAAACCAAATCATTTCTCTATAATAACCCTGAACGTTAATGGCCTGAATTCATCAATCAAAAGACATAGACTGGCAGACTGGATTAAAAAGAAAGATCCAACAATATGTTGCCTGCAAGAGACTCACCTCATAGAAAAAGATACCCATAGATTAAAGGTGAAAGGATGGGGAAAAACATACCATGCACATGGACTCAGCAAAAAAGCTGGAGTATCCATCCTCATTTCCGATAATGTGGACTTCAAGCCAAAGTTAGTCAGAAGGGATAAAGAAGGTCATTTCATACTGCTTAAGGGAAGCATAAATCAGCAAGATATAACAATCATAAACATCTATGCCCCAAACAGTGGCTCATCTATGTATGTCAAACAAATCCTTCTCAATTTCAGAAACCAAATAGACCACAACACAATAATACTAGGTGATTTTAACACGCCGCTCTCACAACTGGACAGATCTTCCAGACAAAAATTGAGCAAAGAAACCATAGATCTCAACAACACAATCAATAATTTAGACTTAACGGACATTTATAGAATATTCCATCCAACCAAGAGTGAATACACTTTCTTCTCAGCAGCACATGGATCCTTCTCTAAAATAGACCATATATTATGCCACAAAGCTAATGTTAGCAAATACAAGAAGATAGAGACACTAGCATGTATTCTATCAGATCATAATGGATTGAAGTTAGAAATAAATGAAAGAGTAAAACACAGAAACTATTCCAACATCTGGAGATTAAACAATATGCTATTATATGATGAATGGATAACAGAAGATATTAGGAAGGAAATTAAAAAATTCTTAGAGGTAAATGAGAACAAAGAAACATCATATCAAAACCTCTGGGACACTATGAAAGCAGTACTTAGAGGGAAATTTATTTCATGGAGCGCATTTAATAAAAGAAGTAAAACTCAACAAATAAACAACCTAACACTACAGCTCAAAGCCTTAGAAAAAGAAGAACAGAACAGCACCAAAAGTAGTAGAAGACAGGAAATTGTTAAACTCAGAGCTGAAATCAATGAAATTGAAACAAAAGAAACAATACAAAAAATTGACAAAATAAATAGTTGGTTCTTCGAAAAAATAAACAAAATTGATAAACCTTTAGCCACACTAACAAAGAGAAGACGAGAGAAAACCCAAATCACTAAAATTCGGAATGAACAAGGAAATATCACTACAGACAGGATGGAAATACAAAACATAATTAGAAGCTATTTTGAAAATCTATACTCCAACAAAATAGAAAATTTCGAAGACATCAACAGATTTCTAGAGACATATGAATTGCCTAAACTGAATGAGGAGGACATAAACAATTTAAATAGACCAATTTCAAGTACTGAAATAGAAGAAGTCATCAAAAGCCTACCAACAAAGAAAAGTCCGGGACCAGATGGGTTCTCAGCCGAGTTCTACAAAACCTTTAAGGAAGAGCTCATTCCAATACTTCTTAAAGTATTCCATAAAATAGAAGAGGAGGGAACCCTCCCAAACTCATTCTATGAAGCCAATATCACACTGATACCTAAACCAGACAGAGACTCATCAAGGAAAGAAAATTTCAGACCAATATCCTTAATGAACATCGACGCAAAAATTCTCAACAAAATTTTAGCAAATCGCATACAAAAACATATTAAAAAGATAGTGCACCATGATCAAGTGGGTTTCATCCCAGGGATGCAAGGTTGGTTCAACATCAGGAAATCAATAAACGTAATTCACCATATTAATAGACTTAAAGTCAAGAATCACATGATTATTTCAATAGATGCAGAAAAAGCATTTGATAAAATACAGCACCCCTTCATGCTCAAAACACTAGAAAAAATAGGGATAGTGGGAACATTCCTTAATATTGTAAAGGCCATTTATGCTAAGCCCATGGCTAATATCATTCTAAATGGTGAAAAACTGAAAGCATTCCCCCTAAAAACTGGAACAAGGCAGGGATGCCCTCTTTCACCACTTCTATTCAACATCGTTCTTGAGACTCTGGCCAGAGCAATTAGACAAACCAAAGAAATTAAAGGGATACGAATTGGAAAAGAAGAACTCAAACTATCCCTGTTCGCTGATGACATGATTATATATTTAGAGGAACCTGGAAATTCCACCAGAAAACTCTTAGAACTCATAAGTGATTTCAGTAAAGTAGCAGGTTACAAGATCAATGCCCATAAATCCAACGCATTTTTATACATAAGTGATGAATCTTCAGAAAGAGAAATTAGGAAAACTACCCCATTCACAATAGCCTCGGAAAAAATAAAATACTTGGGAATCAATCTCACAAAAGAGGTGAAAGACCTCTACAATGAGAACTATACAACACTAAAGAAAGAAATTAAAGAACACCTTAGAAGATGGAAAGATCTTCCATGTTCTTGGATAGGAAGAATTAATATTGTCAAAATGGCCATACTACCTAAAGTGCTATACAAATTCAATGCAATTCCAATTAAAATCCCAATGACGTACCTTACAGAAATAGAGCAGGCAATTATGAAATTCATCTGGAAGAATAAGAAACCCAGAATAGCTAAAGCAATCCTTAGCAGGAAGAGTGAAACAGGGGGTATTGCAATACCAGATCTTCAACTCTACTACAAAGCAATAGTAACAAAAACGGCATGGTATTGGTACCAAAATAGAAAGGTAGATCAATGGTACAGAATAGAGGACACGGACACAAACCCAAATAAATACAATTTTCTCATACTAGACAAAGGGGCCAAAAATATGCAATGGAGAAAAGATAGCCTCTTCAACAAATGGTGCTGGGAGAATTGGAAATCCATATGCAACAGAATGAAACTAAACCCATATCTCTCACCATGCACGAAACTAAACTCAAAATGGATTAAGGACCTCGGAATCAGACCAGAGACCCTGCAGATTATAGAAGAAAAAGTAGGTCCAAATCTTCATCTTGTTGGTCTAGGACCAGACTTCCTTAACAGGACTCCCATAGCACAAGAAATAAAAGCTAGAATCAACCACTGGGATAGATTCAAACTAAAAAGCTTTCTCTCAGCAAAGGAAACTATCAGCAATGCGAAGAAAGAGCCTACAGAGTGGGAGAATATCTTTGCCAATCATACTTCAGATAGAGCACTAATCTCCAGAATCTATAAAGAACTCAAAAAACTCTACTCCAAGAATTCAAACAGTCCAGTCAACAAATGGGCTAAGGAAATGAATAGACACTTCACAGAAGAAGATCTACAAGCAATCAACAAACATATGGAAAAATGTTCAACATCTCTAGTAATAAGAGAAATGCAAATCAAAACCACCCTAAGGTTCCATCTCACCCCAATTAGAATGGCGATTATCAAGAATACGAGCAACAACAGGTGTTGGCGAGGATGTGGGGAGAAAGGTACACTCATACACTGCTGGTGGGGCTGCAAATTAGTGCAGCCACTCTGGAAAGCAGTGTGGAGATTCCTTAGAAAACTTGGAATGGAACCACCATTTGACCCAGCTATCCCACTCCTTGGCCTATACCCAAAGGACTTAAAATCTGCATACTACAGAAATACAGCCACATCAATGTTCATAGCTGCTCAATTCACAATAGCCAGACTGTGGAACCAACCTAGATGCCCTTCAATTGATGAGTGGATAAAGAAACTGTGGTATATATATACTATGGAATATTACTCAGCCATAAAGAATGATAAAATTATGACATTTGCAGGCAAATGGATGAAATTGGAGAATATCATGCTAAGTGAGATAAGCCAATCTCAAAAAGCCAAAGGACGAATGATATCGCTAATAAGTGGAGGTTGACACATAATGGGGGGGAGGGAAGGGTTAGAGTTAGGGTTAGGGAGGGGGGCAAGTATGGAGGAAGGAACTACTGTATAGAGGGTAAAGAGGGGTGGGAGGGGTGGGGGGAAGGGGGAAAAAATAACAGAATGGATCAAACAACATTGCTCTATGTAAATTTATGATTACACAAATGGTATGCCTTTACGCCATGTACAAACAGAGAAACAACATGTATCCCATTTGTTTACAATAAAAAAAAAAAAAAAGAAAAATTACTATATAGAAAACTTTGTTAGTATAAAATATTATGAATTTGTAAAATAGTTTTAGATAAATGTAAACTTTTAGATGTTTTAAAAATTTAAAAATATGGCAAAACTATACAAATAAAGTATACTTACTTCTTATATCTTCATATAGGCATGAGGGAAATTCTAGAATATTTAAATCGTGCTTTAGTGGATAATAATGAGGTTAAAAGATTATAGAAGGCAGAATCAGAGATTGCTAGTAAGAAAATAGAAGCAATGAGAATAACTGTTTTTTGTGTGTATGTATATTTCTCCATATTTATAAAGTTACTACCCTTAGAAAATTCTAGAACACATGCATCAACTTTCAGAACAATGCTGTCATCATATATCTTGTATGGAAAATGCCACGTATACTCATCAAATAATGAGAGTAAAAAAAGGAAATGACATCTTGGTATAATTATGAAAACTGACCTCACAGACACTGAAAAGTTATTGGGAACCACCCAAATCATACTCTGAGAATCGGTGATCTAGACTTGCAACACTTGAACATAAAAGTTCTTTCTGATAACTTCTAACACCCTGAGGAGAGGTTTTCCTTCAGAAGAAGAAATGTTATTTCCTCTACCAGGAATAGATCAGTCCTCACATTAAAAAAAAAACTAACTTGTTAAGCTTTAATGGACTTTGACATATATCATTTAGTTTAAATTGCTAACCTTGAAAGTAAATTCAAAATGTTAATTCATAAAAGTCTCTGCTATAGTCATGTTGCCTAAAATACCTATGAGAGATGGATGTCAGTCCAATTCTTCATAATTTCTAGAGACTGAGATCCTACAATCTTCTTCAAAACATCATTCTAGAGTCTAATATTATTGGTTTATATAAATGAGAACTGTGATATATAAGAAAGAAATCTGAAAGTGTGATTAATTGACACTGGTCAAGAAACTATAATTTTAAGTACTGACTATTTTCTGATCTTTTCTTACTTTTAATGAATCTCATCCTAATGATTTCACATTTACTATTCATTGATATTTGAACCCAATTGCATTGCCACTCATTGACCTTTATAAGTATGACTCCTTTTCTATGGGTAAGTATATATTAGTAAGTTTTATAAAAAATATATTGCTGCTTTATGAGATATCATTATTGTTACTTTCTTTAATAATTTTTACTTTGTTGATATATTGGGATCTGCATTGCTCCTCTTCAGTTTTCTAGTGAGAGTCAAATGGCTTTTTAATACAAATAAGTATGTCTAATCAATGGGGAACCATGATACATATAGAAATTATTCATTAACATCTTCAAAGTTTTTCCAAAGGATAAGAACGCTCTTAAACTAAAAGCATTGTTGCAAATCTATAAGTAGAGCAAAGACCAGAAGGAAGGAATGTGAATGTAAAGTCTTTGAGAAATTGCTGCTTATCAGTTACTTTGAGATGTAATTTGCATAGTGTTAAAATAATTATTGAATGAATTGTTTATATATGTATATCAGTTATTCCTGATTCAGGATATTGATGAAAGCAAATACATTTCACTTTCATTGGTTTTACGGTTTTTTTTCATAATTTTATTCCTCTGACTCCTGATTGGGTAAGAGTTGCTGGGAAATTTCCCCCGACACTCACGAAAACAAGTTTTGCAAGCTTGAATAGTAAAGCCATACTCAAACCTGAACATAGAAGAGGGCAGGCAGGATTACTAGGCCAGTTGGCAAGTGCAAATCTTATTATAAATTTCTTACCTTCCACAAATACATACTGTGATGATGAATCCTTATTTTAATTCTTGTACCTGACATTAAAATCCTGAGGCCAGATACAGAAAAGCAGCTCCCACACGGTTTTAGTAAGAAAATTTGTGAAAACAGATTTAAACTAATATTTGGAAAGTCAGGGATTTTGTTTTGTCTTGGTCATTTTGGGCTTTATTGTCTTAGGAGAGCAAAATTGTATAGTGACTGGATCAAAATATTAAATGTAATAAAGTCAAAGGGAAGACATTAGATCACCCATTTCAATTGATGGTCTATTACCTTCATCATTATGTAACCTAATGAGGCTTTGTAGTATGATGCCCTCTGAATTGAATGAAAACAGAATCCTCATGTGGTTCCAGCCCAAATCCTGATCACATCCTTGTAAATTGTCACCCATTATACCTAGGTTCTTCATTCTCCCTGGGTTCTTCAGATATGTAGCCATGGTTGAAGGAGTTGGTTGGCTGAGTGCACTTGTTGCTCAAACACCCTGGACCTCCATTTCATAATTCTGGAGGCTAGAAGTCCAAAATTAAAGTGTTGGTAAGGTCACAATCCTAGGAGTGGATCCTTTCTTGTCTCTTTCAGCTCCTTAGAAGCCCCAGGTATTCCCTGGTTTATGAATGCATAATTTCAATCTCTGCCTCCATAGTCACATGACCATAGTGTACCTGTGTCTGTTATCACATTTTCCTCCATGTTTTTATTGAGTAAGTGATATTACTACAAAATATTTCACATGAACTCGTTACCAGGATCTGAAAACTTCTCATCAGCCAGGAAAAGTTTATTAGAAATCTCTACCATATTTGTGTTAGAGCCAATAAATTAGTATGAAACTTAACTTGCACTATTATTATAACTTGGTACTGAGGACTGAACCCAGAAGCACTTTATCATTGAGCTACACCCCCCAGGCATTTTTATTTTTTGAGACAGGGCGTCATGAAGTTGCTGAGGTTGACCTTGAACTTGTGATCCTCCTGCCTCAGCTTCCAGAATTGTTGGGGTTATAAGCATGCACCACCATGGTTAACTACACAATTATTTTTAAGAGATAGATTATCACTTCTTAGAATACTGACTATAATTTCAAACATTAAATTTGAGTGGCCACACTGGGGGATGTTATGGGCCACAAAAATTAGTTGTATTCTGAGTTACAGGTTACATGATATATTAATGCATTTTCTGTAATCTTAAAATATAAAGAGGAGTGTGTAAGCTTTGGAGACATTTAGGCATGACCATTCGAAATTAATAGCCTTTTCTTTAATCTATTATTATACTTTTAATTTTCTCTTTTTCCTAAACAGAGAGACAGAGCATGAGAAATGACCAGGAACTTAGAGAAACCAAAATTAAGCACTGACTGAAATATCAGTTTTGAAAAGGACATTCATTAGTAAATCTGGAAAGCTGTTCTTTGCATTTTCCTAAGTGCTCAGCCCCAAGCTGAGTTTTGTTTTACCATATTTAGAACAAAAAAATTTTGTATCTGCTTAAGAAACCCTTACTACTAGAGTTTTATCAGGAGGGGAAATCAGCTGAGAAACCAACTGACTCAACTAAGGGTTCACTTAGTTCCTAATTAATTATTGCATAGCTGGAAACATGATTCCTAGATTATCAATACCTAAACTTTTTTGTTCCTCTGGATTTTAGACCTTTGATCATTTTGCTTCTTACCCCCTCTACCAATGAGCTAAAGTGAGATACAAGAGTGAAAAGGGAAGTAGTCAGTTTTCTTATGTTAATTAATTTTATTGGTAGACAAGAGGGTAAAATGGGATTTAATAATTACTTACAGATTTCATGTATCTCTGAGAATTCTTGACCACTGTGAAGTCATTTCATAGTTCATTGTTTTAGTAGCAGTTACTATTGTAAAATGAGTTTGAGGTGTTGCATTAAAAGAAACAAATAACAGGAGAAAAGGCCATGTACGGGCAGAAAATTTATAAGCTTAAATTAAGGAGGATAAATGTGAAAAAATTAGAAACTTTCAAGACTATGAAGTATTTAATAGGCATTATGCATTTGGATTGACTTCAGATAGAAAGGTGATCAGGATGTGTTTTGAGAATAAAGTATTAAATGAAAATAAGCAAAATCACTTTCAGAGACTAAATTTGACTAGACCAAAACAGGGATGAAATCAGGCTTCTTACATATTTGTAGTACAAAGATATTTATGTTGTACATAAGTAACATTTAATGGTAACATATAGGTTCATTTACAACAGGTAAACACCATCTGTTGTATTAACTTGATGCAATTTAAGCAGTGCCTGCGAATGCCTTACATGGCTCCACTTTTCAAAGGGTGACAGCAGTGGGGACTGCTACCTTAATATGACCCCTTAATATTTTGACATGATTTAACCTATGACAGGACAGTAAAAACACACTATTTTTCTTGAAAGCTCAATATGTTTTCTTGTTAAATGTTCTATATTTTCAGCTTTGCATTACTACAATGAAATACTTGAGGATGCTGACCTTGTAAGGAGAAAAGATTCATTTAGCTCAAAGTTTTGGAGGTTCAAGGGCATGGTGCCTGCATTGGCTCAGTTCCCGTGAGGGCTGTATCACATCAAAGTGGATGATAATGGTGGGAGTCCATGAAGGAGCAAGCAGATTGTATCTGGATCCAGGAAACAGAGACCTGGGGGCCTGGGCTTGTTCCTTTTACAGCAATCCACTCCTGAGAACTGCCTCATGCCCTGTATGACCCAAAGGCTTCCCACAAGGCCCCACTTCTTAAAGATTCCACTACACCTCCCCATATCACCACCCTGGGAACCAAAACTCCAATTACATGGATCTTTCAAGGGGACACAATAAAACCATATCCAAACCATAGCATCATCTTTTGAGTACAATAAAGTAAAAAATGATTACAATCCATGGCCTGCAACTCCTGAAGATGGTAGCTGACATGTTCATAAGGAGAAATGTTTTGAATAAATACTTTTATAAATCAGTTAGGAGGGGTCGGATGGCCTAACTTTGGTTGAATTAACAATCTTGTCAAACTAATAGTAATTAGTCTATAAATTATCAGCATCTACCCTGTATTTTCCAGTTTTTAGCACACTCTGGTACATAAATTCCACAAATTCACACAGAACACTACTTCCTTTAGCTGCTGCATTCATTCATGTCAACTCAGAAAATTATCTGTGACTACTTCTGCCTAGCTTTCAAAATCGTGTGGAAGGGTAGAGAGCACAAAATTAGGCCTCTGTTTCCTCATTAGCTATGAAACAGTGAGTTCTTTCATATGTATAGTACATCACACCTTGCAAGTAATCCCACATTCATTATCTCATTTAAATCTCACTAGAATTATATAGAAAAAGATTTATTATCATCATTTTATAGAGGAGGGAACTGAAGCTAGGTCAGCTAGACATTACAATCAGCCAGTGGAAAAGCTAGAGTTCTATGATAGCTCTTCAGATTACAAATTCATTTTTTTATATATGTGCTGGTTATCTGGACTTGTGCTGTTTTGGCTTTCAAAATACTCTAAAATTAACATCACACTCCCTATTACACTATAAATTCCCTGAGAGGAATGTGATATTCATTCTTTAAATACATGTCCAAAAAACAAAATATAATACTATATATCTTGATACTAACTCAATACATATATTACTAAGAATCAGTAGAAAGTGACCAGAAGGAGAAAAAACATTTATTATACATTTCAATTACTCAAATAGACTGAGAGAAATGACAAATTCAAATTGGGGAAACATAAGATCAGATTACTGAGAACAAAGGAGTCACCTCTATTTTGACTGCTTAAACATGGCATAGTGAAAAAGAGGTGAGTTGAGTTCTAGTCCTAGTTTTGACATTGATCAGCTTTGTGAACTTGATTGAAGTAGACACATGTTCCTCTATGTGCCTCAATTACCTAAACAGAAATATGGGGAATGGAAGGTGCTTTTATAAGTAAAGTTTTATTGGAACACAGACATTTTCATTCATGTATTATTTATGGGTTGCATCTGCACTACAAAGACAGAGTTGAATAGTTGTGACTAAGACCATTTGACCAACAAAGTCTCAATATCGACTATCTGTACCTTTACTGAAAAGGTTTGTTGATCCCTAGACTAATCTGTCCTAGATTGCTTCCTACTGTTATATTCTATACAACTATGAAATTATTGATTACAGTCTTTACAATAGCTTTCTATGTATGAACTTGCAGCTTCTCACTTATGCAGCCCCTCATCTTTATAGAAAACCAGGTGTGTAATATTAATACTGGAAGATGGGTTTGTTCTTCATCTTCCATGACTACAGTTAAGGGCAGCATCTGTAGAGATTTTCTTGAATCATCATCATTAAAAATATCTTAAGCATGGTAAATGAACCTTTGGAAACAGAAGCTGGAGACTCCCATAATCAAAACTAGAAGAAAAAGTCCTTGAGGATTCCAATTTCTTATTTCAATGGCATGAGTTCTTAGAATACAGAAATACTAGCAACATACCACCATGTCCGGATATGTAAAAAACACATTTTTTCATAAAAAAAGCATGGCAACACAGGCTATCGTCCTTATATTTACACCACACAAATTTGCATTAACTCTCCAATTCTCCACAACACACTTCCACCCCACTCCCAGACCTAGGCAAGCACTACTCTACTTTTGCCTCTATTTGCATGTTCAGGAATGTAAGTATACAATACATAGACTTTTGTGACTGGTTTCTTTGACTTGGCATGTTTACAAGGTTAGTCAATGCTATAGCATGTATTACATTTTTTTCTATTATCAAATAATATACCTAGGAGTGAAACTTCTGGGTTATATATAGTAACTCTATATTTAAATTTTGAAGGAACAGTTTGTTTTCAAAAGCAAACTGCACCACTTTTATGTTCCCACCAGCAATACATAAAGGTTCCAATTTCTCCACATTCTTGCCAACATTCTTATTATCAGTCTTTTTGATTATAGCCATCCCTAGTGTGTGTGAAGTGGTACCAATTGGTTTGATTTGCATTTCCTAATGGTTAATGATGTTGAGCATCTTTTCAAGTGCTTACTGGCCATTCATATGTCTCCTTTGGAGAATTCCTATTTAGATCTTCCTCCTTTTTACTGGGTTATTAACTTTTTATTATTCTTGAGTTATAATTATATATTCTTCATACATTCTGGATACAGCTCCCTATGGGATATATGACTTACAAATGTTTTCTCCCATTCTAAGCGTTGACTTTACTTTCTTAACAATATTATTTGAAGCACAAAAGTTAATTTTGATGATGTTCAATTTATCAGTTTTCTCTTGTGATGCTTGTGATGTTGATGTCAAATCCAAGAAAACATTCCTTAACTCAAGGTCATGAAGATTTACTGCCATGTTTTAAGATTTTATGTTGCTTGAGTTCTTAAATTTAGGCTTATGATTATGTTGTGTCCATTTTTATATGTGGCCTGCAGTCCATCTTCAATCTTTTGCACGTAGATATATAGTTTTCCTAGGACTCTTTGTTAAAGAAAATGTTTTTTCCTCATTGATCTCAGCAATCTTATCAACTCACTCAAAACGTAACAGTTTATTTCTGAACTCTAAATTCTATTCCATGATATATATTTCTATCCTTATACCAGTTCCACACATATCTTGATTACTGTGACTCTGGAATAAGTTTTGCAACTGAAAAGTCACTGCCTTCCAAGTTTGTTTTTATTCTCCAATTGACATGGCTAGGACATTCAGGAAAATATTGAATAGAAATGGTAATAGCAAGTATTCTTATCCCATTCCTGACTTAGGGGTTCAGTCTTTGGCTTTTCACCATTAAGTATGATGCAGTGGGTTCCTTGTGACCTTCATCGGGTTGAGAATATAATCTTCTATGTGGGTTTATTAAGGATTTTATCATGAAAGGATGTTGTTGCATTATGTCAAGTGCTTTTTCTGAATTTACTGAAATGATCATATGGTTTTTGTCATTTATTCTATTACAATATTTATTACATTGATTTATATACATATATTTTAGTTGTGGATGGACCTTTATTTATTCATTTATTTATATGTGGTGCTGAGAATTGAACCCAATGCCTCACACATGATGGGCAAGCACTCTGCCACTGAGCCACAACCCCAGCCCCTATTACATTGAATTTTGATACTAAATTAACTTTGCATTTCTGGGATAAACCCCACTTAGTAATGCTGTACAATCCTTTTAAAATGTGGCAGAACTTACTCTCATAGTACTCTGTTGAGGATTTCTGCATCTACTAATGTACGAGGTATTGTTCTGGGGTTTCCTTGTCTTTGGTTGTTATTAGGGCAATACTGGCCTCATAGAATGAATTGGAAATAATTTCCTTTTCTCCTATTTTTTTTGAAAATCTTATGAAGTATTAGTATTAATGCTTCTTTAAATGTCTGGTAGAATTTGGTGGTAAAGCCATCTTGACGTAGGTTTTTCTTTGTGAGTACTTTTAATTAGTAACAATCTCTTGATATAGATTTATTTGGATTGGATATTTCTTCTTGAGTCAGCTTTGATAGTTTGTGTCTTTCTATGGATTTGTTCATTTAAGCTATCTAACTTGTTGGTATAGTTATAGTATTCCTTTGCAATTCTTTTTACTTCTGTAAGATTGGTAGTGATATCCCTTATTTCATTCATGATTTTAGTAATATGAGTGTTCATTATTTTGTTACTGGCCAGTTTGAAGACTTGATAATTTTGTTTTCTACTTCCCAAATTAACTTATATTATACATTAGATCTTTTGATTTATTCATCTTACATTTTTCCACTTTGTCTTTTGACCTACATCTCACCATTTCTTCTTCCTGCATCCTGACCCTGATAATGTTCTATATTTTTCTCTATATACATGACTTAAAATCTCTTTTTAGATTCCACATATAAGTGAGAGCATGCAATATTTTTCTTTCTGTGTCTGGCTTATTTGATCAAGCATCACATCCTCTAGGTTCATCCATGTTGTTGCAAATGGCAGGATCTAAATACACATAATAAAACTTATTTAGAAAAAACTCAATTCATGTTTTTGATAATTTTCTCTGCTGATTTTCTATTCTCTATTTCATCAATTTATGCTTTATACTTTGTTTATTTCTGCTTACTTAGGGCTTAGTTTGTTCTTCTAGTTTCTTTTTTTATTTTTTACAGATTGCATTTAGATTCATCATACACAAATGGGGTACATCATTTCATTTCTATGGTTGTGCATGATGTAGATTCATACTCTTCATGTAATCATACATGTACATAGGGTAATGATGTCTGTCTCATTCCACAGTTTTTCACATCCCCCTCCCTCTCATTTCCCTCTACATAATCTAAAGTAAGGTGGAAGTTCAGGATACTGATTTGAGATACCTTAGAAAAAAGGAGCCAGCCCCCCCACACTGACATTGGACGCCATTGCTGAGCCTGCCTGCCTCCCCACACGGAGGTCATACCTAGATGCTGAGCCCTCCCACACACATGGAGGTCAGAGGCCAGTAGTTGAGCCTGCCTGCCCACCTGCCCCCTTACTGCTGAGAGACACTGCGCCTGCCTCCGTGCTGACTCAGCACACCATCGCTGGGGCTCCCCAGCTTCTTTGGCTGCTGGTGCAGGCACCTTGAATTATTCCTGAGGGTGTGACCACCATCATTGGAAGGGCGGCTTCCTTCCTGAGACACCTATAGGAGACTGGAGGCCCTTTGATAGGTATCTCTATTTACTCACTTACATCCTACACCCTTCCCCATCCTCTTGTTCACAACTAGAAATATTGTGAATAGTTATTGAACTGATCCTGTTTATTTTAATAATGTTAAAGTCTTTATAGGGGCTATCTGGTTCAGGGCTACATTTTCTCTGTATTGGGTGTTATTGGTATTGATCTCCCCTTCAAAGGAGAGGTAGTGGAAAACTGCAGGGTCATAATAAGCCTGCAGGGGGCAAACTTCAGTATCTCAGATCTTCACCGCTAGAGGGGAATATACAGAAAGAATATGAAAAACCAGGGGAAGAAAGTGTCCCTAAGAAACCAAGATGCTATTGTGACAGAGTCCAATGACAGCATTGCAGTAGAAATGACTGAAAAAGACTTTAGAATCTGCATGATTAAAATGATCCTTGAAGCAAAAGGTGACATAAGAGAGCAAATGCAGGCAATGCACAACCATTCCAGCAGACAGTTAAAAGAGCAAATGTAAGAAGCAAAAGAACACTTCAATAAAGAGATAGAGATTCTGAAAAAAAACACAAATACTTGAAATGAAAGAAACGGTAAACCAAATTAAAAACTCAATAGAAAGCATCACCAACAGAATAGACCTCGTGGAAGACAGAATCTCAATGAAGACAAAATATTTCATCTTGAAAATAAAGATGAACAAACTGAGAAGATGTTAAGAAGTCATGAACGGAACCTCCAAGAATTATGGGATAGCATGAAAAGACTGAATTTAAGAATTATTGGGATTGAGGAAGGCACAGAGATACAAACAAAAGGTATGAACAACCTGTTCAATGAAATAGTATCAGAAAATTTCCCAAACCTGAAAAATGAAATGGAAAATCAAATACAAGAGGTTTACAGAATACCAGGTGCACAAAACTACAACAGATCCACACCAAGACACATTATAATGAAAATGCCTCACATTCAAAATAAAGATAGGATTTTAAAGGCTGCTAGAGAAAAGTGTTAGATTATATATAAGGGGAAACCAATATGGATATCAGCAGATTTCTCAGCCCAGACTCTAAAAGCAAGAAGGGCCTGGAACAATATATTCCAAGCTCTGAAAGAACATGAATGCCAACAAAGAATACTATACTCAGCAAAACTAACCTTCAGATTTGACAATGAAATAAAATCTTTCCATAATAAACAAAAGTTAAAAGAATTCACAAATAGAAAGCCTGCCCTGCAGAACATTCTCAGCAAAATATTTAGTGAGGAGGAAGTGAAAAACAATAATACAAGTCAGTAAAGGGAGGAACTACCCTAAAGGAAAAGCCAATCAAAGGAAAAGTAAAAAAACAAAAATAAGCCAAAATGAGCAGGAATACAAATCATATCTCAATAATAACCTTGAATGTCAATGGCCTAAATTCAATAATCAAAAGACATAGACTAGCAGACTGGATTAAAAAGAAAGAACCAACAATACGCTGCCTGAAAGAGACTCATCTCATAGAAAAAGACATCCACAGACTAAAGGTGAAAGGATGGGGAAAAACATACCATGCACATGGACCCAGTAAAAAAGCGGGGGTCTCCATCCTCATATCAGATAAAGTGGACTTCACACCTAAGTTAGTCAGAAGGGATAAAGAAGGACATTTCATACTGCTTAAGGGAAGCATACAACAGCAAGATATAATGATTTTAAATATTTATGCCCCAAACAATGGAGCATCTATGTATATCAAACAAACCCTTCTCAATTTTAAGAATCAAATAGACCAAAACACATTAATAGTGGGGGACTTTAACACATCACTCTCACCACTGGATAGATCCTCCAAACAAAAACTATAGAACTAAATAATACAGTCAAGGATATAGACTTAATGGATATTTACAGAGTACTTCATCCATCATTGAGCAAATATACTTTCTTCTCAGCAGCTCATGGATCCTTCTCCAAAATAGACCATATGGTATGCCACAAAGAAGCCATTAGTAAATACAAAAAATAGAGATACTACCCCATATCCTATCAGAACATAATGGAATGCAATTAGAAATGAATGATAAAATAACAAACAAAAACAACTCATATACCTGGAGACTAAGTAATATGCTATTGAATGATGCAATGATAACAGAAGACATCAGGGAAGAAAGAAAAAAATTCTTAGAGGTAAATGAGATCAATGACACAACATATTAAAATCTCTGGGACACTCTGAAAGCAGTACTAAGAGGAAAGTTCACTGCATTGAGCTCATACATTAAAAAAATGAACAGTCAACAACAAAATGACCTAACATTAACACCTCAAAGCCCTAGAAAAAGAACAGATCAACACCAAAAATATTAGAAGACAGGAAGTAATTAAAATCAGAGCTGAAATCAATGAAATTGAAACGAGAAACAATTCAAAAAATTGAGAAAACAAAAAGTTGGTTCTTTGAAAAAGTAAACAAAATTGATAAACCCCTAGCCACACTAATGAAGAGAAGGAGAGAAAAAACTCAAATTACTAGAATTCATGATGAAAATTGAAAGATCATGACAGACACCATTGAAATATATAACATAATTAGAAACTACTTTGAAAATCTATACTCCAACAAAATAGAAAATATCAAAGACATCGACACATTTTTAGAGACATGATCCTCCCAAACTGAATCAGGAAGATGTACACAATCTAAACAGAAAAATTTCAAGCACTGAAATAGAAGAGGCCATCAAAAGCCTACCAACCAAGAAAAGCCCAGGACCAGATGGATTCTCAGCTGAATTCTACAAGACCTTTAAAGAAGAACTAATACCAATACTCCTCAAAGTATTTCAGGAAATAGAAAAGGAGGAACCCTTCCAAATTCTTTCTATGAGGCTAGTATCACTCTGATACCAAAACCAGACAAAGACACATCAAAGAAAGAAAACTTTAGACCAATATCTCTGACGAACATAGATGCAAAATTCCTTAACAAAATACTGGCAAATTGCATACAAAAATATATTAAAAAGATAGTGTACCATGATCAAGTGGGGTTTATCCCAGGGATGCAAGGTTGGTTCAACATCTGGAAATCAATAAATGTAATTCATCACATCAATAGACTTAAAGTTAAGAATCACATGATTATTTCAATTGATACTGAGAAAGCATTTGATAAAATACAGCACCCCTTCATGCTTAAAACACTAGAAAAAATAGGAATAGTAGGAACATACCTCAACATTGTAAAGGCTATCTATGCCAAGCCCACAGCCAACATCATTTTTAGTGGAGAAAAACTGAAACCATTTCCTCTAAAAACTGGAACAAGACAGGGATGCCCTCTTTCCCCACTTCTATTCAACATCGTCCTTGAAATACTTGCCACAGCAATTAGTCAGACCAAATAAATTAAAGGGATACAAATAGAAAAAGAAGAACTAAAGCTGTCACTGTTTGCTGATGACATGATCCTATATTTAGAAGATCCAAAAAACTCCACTAAAAAACTTCTAGAACTAATAAATGAATTCAGCAAGGTAGCAGGATATAAAATCAATACATGTGAATCTAATGCATTTCTATTCATAAGTGATGAATCCTCTGAAAGAGAAATTAGGAAAACCACTCCATTCACAGTAGCCTCAAAAAAAAAATACTTGGGAATTAATCTAACAAAAGAGGTGAAAGACCTCTACAATGAAAACTACAGAACATTAAATAAAGAAATTGAAGATGGAAAGATCTCCCATGTTCTTGAATAAGCAGAATTAACATTGTCAAAATGGTCATTCTACCAAAGGCACTATACAGATTCAATGCAATTCCAATTAAAATCCCATTGACAATCCTCATAAAAATGGAGAAATCAATCATGAACTTCATCTGGAAGAACAAGAGACATCAAATAGCCAAAACAATCCTGAGTAGAAAAAGTGAAACAGGAGGTATCACAATACCAGATATTAAACTATACTACAGAGCAATAGTAACAAAAACGGCATGGTATTGGCACCAAAATAGACAGGCAGACCAATGGTACAGAATAGAAGACACAGAGACAAAATCACATAAATACAGTCACCTCATACTAGACAAAGGAGCCAAAAACATACAATGGAGAAAAGAGCCTGTTCACCAAATGGTGCTGGCAAAACTGGAAATCCATATGCAGTACAATAAAATTAAACCTCTCTCTCTCGCCCTGCACAAAACTCAACTCAAAATGGATCAAAGACATAGGAATTAGACAAGAGACCCTGCAACTAATAGAAGACAAAGTAGGCCCGAATCTTCATCATGTTGGCTTAGGATCAAACTTCCTCAATAAGACTCCCAAAGCACAAGAAATCAAAGCAAGGATCAATAAATGGGATGGACTCAAACTAAAAAGCTTTTTCTTAGCAAAGGATACAATCAAAAATGTGAAGAGAGAGCCTACAGAGTGGGAGAAAATCTTTTCCACACACACTTCAGATAGAGCACTTATCTCCAAAATTTATAAAGAACTTAAAAAACTCCACACCAAAAACACAAAGAACCCAATCAATAAATGGGCCAAGGAACTGGACAGACACTTTACAGAAGAAGACACACAGGCAATTAAAAAACATATGAAAAAGTGTTCAACATCTCTAGTAATTAGAGAAATGCAAATTGGAACAACTCTAAGATTTTATTTTACTCCAATTAGAATGGCTATTATCAAGAACACAAACAATAACAGATGTTGGCATGGATGTGGGAGAAAAGGCACACTTTTACATTGCTGGTGGAGTTGCAAATTGGTGCAGCCACTCTGGAGAGCAGTGTGGAGAATCCTCAGAAAACCTGGAATGGACCCACCTTTTGGCCCAGTTATCCCACTCCTCAATTTATACCCAAAGGACCTAAAGTCAGCAAACTACAGTAACACAGCCACATCAATGTTTATAGCAGCTCAGTTCACAATAGCTAGATTGTGGAACCAACCTAGATGCAACCAGAGGAATGGATAAAGAAACTCTGGTATATATACACAATGGAATACTATTCAGCCATAAAGAAGAATAATACTATGGCATTTGCAAATAAATGGATGGAATTGGAGAATATCATGCTAAGTGAAATAAGCCAAGTCCAAAAAACCAAAGGCCGAATGTTTTCCCTGATAAGTGGAGAATGATATATAATGGGGGTGGGGGGTTGGGAATGAGAGAATAATGAGGGAAGTTTAGAACATGTAGAAGGAAATGAGGGGGGGTATGAAAAATGGTGGAATGAGACAGACATCATTAGCCTATGAACATGTATGATGACATGAATGGTATGAATCTACATTCACCAATGTACAACCATAGAAACGAAATGATGTACCCCATTTGTGTACAATGAATCAAAATGCAGTCTGTAAAAAATTAAAAGCTAAATAAAAATAATAAATATATATATATATATATTTATTTATAAGAGCTCTGGCCGAATTCCATACATTTTTATGTTTTCATTTTCATTAATCTCCGAGTATTTTCCTATTTCTCCTTTGTTATTTCTTCTTCAACCTATATTTAAAGTATATTAATTGCCATGTATTTTGGAAGTCTCAAAGTTTCCCTGTTTTAACTTCTAGTTTCATTCTTATTGTGGTCACAGAACATCCTTTGTAAACTTACAATAATTTTAAATTCAGGTATTCTTTCCATTATTCAAAGTAGGGCTTTGAATTTTCTCAATATTACTGTTGACTTCCCCATCTCTCTTCAATTTGTTAGTTTTTGTTCTATTTTGATCTGTTCTTAGGGTACATGTTAAAAGTTGTTTCTGATGGATGAACCCTCTAGTCATTACGAAATATCCCTATTTATTTCTAATAATTTGTTTTAAAGTTCATCTGATATTAGTATAGTCACTCCAACTCTTTATGATTGGTGTTTGCATGGAGTATCTTTTCCCATCCTTTTACTTTCAACCTATTTGTATCTTTGAATATAAATAGCATCTCCTACAGACTATTTTAGTTGGACCTTTTATTTTTTAATCCAATCTGACAATCTCTGTCTTTTGATTTGATTGCTTAATTCATATTTGTTATTATTAATATGGTTGGATACACATCTATATACACCTATTTTGATTTTTATATATGCCTCATCTTTTGTCTATTCCTCCTTTATTGCATTCTTTTGTATTACATGGATTTTTTTAACATTTTGTTCCCTTTAATGGTGCTTTAAATATTTTTCTAGAGTTAATATCTTAGTGGTTGTTACAGGGCTTACAATATATATTCTAACTATCAGAACTTACTTCATATTTATACTGATTACTTTTAGTGAAATATAGAAATTTTATTCCTTTATCTTTTCCACCATTCCATTTTTATATTATTATTATTATACGTATCACATCTATGTTACAAACACAACAATATGCTATTATAATCATTATTTTAAAAAGCTGAGATGGGAACACCATATGCAAAGAACTTGTGATATTATAACCTTAAATCATTCTTTGCCCCTCTTTTTCTGTGCCTATGAATTTGAGATATCATCTGGTATCATTATTATTCCAAGACAGCTTTGTTTCCACCCCCAACAAAATAATAATACATATATTGCTTTGTGCAGTTGCTTTGTAAGTCAATTAAGAAAAGAAAGGAAAGGAAACATGCAATTATACTGTCTTCTGTAACTATCTACATGATTGCCTTTACTGGTACTCCTTGTTTTTACTGGTGGATTTGAATTATTGTCTGGGGTCACTTGCGTGTTGCCTGAAGAATTTCCTTTGTACTTATTGCAAGTCAAATGACAATAAATTTTGCTTTTGCCTGCACTCTTATTTCACCCTCATTTTTGATGACAGTTTTGCTGGATATAATATTCTTGGTTGACTATTTCAGCAATTTGAAAATGTCATCACTCTATCTTCTGGCCTTCGCTGTTCTAGATGAAAACTTCTACCCGTTAACCATATTAAAGTTTCCTTGTGTGATGAACCATTTTTACTGCTTTCAAGTTTTTTACTTAATTTTGGCTTGTAACATTTGAGTATATGTCTGGGTGTGGACCTCTTTGTCCTAGTTGGTGTTTGTCAAGTTCCTTAAATGTGTTAATATTTTTTCACTAAATTTGTTTTTAAATCATCTTTGAAATTGTTTTTTCCCTGTGCTTTATTCTTCACCTGGTAATCCAACTATACATATGTTGGTATGCTTAATTGTGTCCCACATTTCTCTAAAGTCATTTGTTCTATATTTTTTAAGTGTGCTTTCCAGACTCCATAATCTATACTGATCAAATTCAGATTTTTTCCCTCTATTTTTTTCTTATCAGCTCAAATGTACTCGAGCACATGTGGTCAATTTCCCATTTCAGTTATTGTACTTCCAACTCCAGAATTTCCTTTCGGATGGATAAAGATGTGCGTATCTTTGTTGAAAACCTTTTGTTTGCTACACACATAATTGGGGCCCCAGAAAGGTAATGTTTATTGCTTACTTTTCCTCCTGTGTTTGGATCACTTTCTTGTTTTCTTTCATGCCTTGTAATTTTTTGTTGTAAACTGGACATTTCACATAGTGTCTTACAGCAATTTTGGATACTGATCTCCTGTCCTGGTAGATTTGTCATTTACTAGCATATTTCCCTGGTAAGTATGCAGCATGATGTTATCCTTCTTTTAGTTCATTCGTCTAGGGGTTGCCACTGGGTTGGTACAAGCACTTATGACCTGTAAGATTTTTACCTACTACCATTGGATAGCTATGTACTTGGAGGGTAAGATCAATAGTTCAAGGAGTCAACTTTTGACTCATGTCCACCAGGGACTAGTAGCTTAAGGTTTCCTTCTCTGATATGTTCTGAGAGAGAACATTAGAAAAAAAGTCTTCCAGATTGACAGAGATTGATGTAATTTTATTCTTAAGCCTATGTTTCTAGAAGTCACCCTCAGGTAACCATAGCTTAATTGTTTAGTTAGTGTTTGGCTGAAGCTGTGCTTAAGCTCATTTTGCCATTGAAGCTTTTGCCATGTCAATGGGTCTGCATGTGTGGGGAAATGCTTTTGAGTCTGTCCCACATTATGCTCTATTGTCCTGAGTGGGTACAGCTCAGCACATGTACAGGCTTTTCAACCCCTATGGTTGACTGCTCCCATGAGGGCTTTTCTTGGTTTCCTCTTTCATTTCTATTAAACTTGTGCCTGTTTTGCCATTTTGCTTGTACTAGCTAGTACTTATTGCTCTAAATCAAGATCCCATTGCGTTTAAGTGATGAGCGTTCTCCATGCTCTGTTCCAAATGAAGTCAGTTCTCCCAGGCAGAGTCATGGAGTTTTGTGCCCTTACCCTATGCTTTTCCCCTAAGGCTGAACTTCTGCATCATTGAATAGCAGCTGGGGTCAGGATCAACTTTTTCTGGAGTGAAACAACTACTCTACCGTGGGTCAATGATGTGGGATGAAAGCAGTTACAGTTTACCAGTTCCCTTCTCTTTGAATGAAATCTCCAACCTATGAGCAAGTTGGGGAAGAAAAAATTAAGGCCCCATTACTGTCAGCCTGTTCATGCAATATACCTTCCACTCTGCTATGGTTTCAATGTGTCTTCCAAGATTTTGTGTGTTAGAAATGCAATCCCCAAATTCATATGTTAATGGTATTTGGAAATGGGGCCTTCAGGAGGTAAACTGAGATGAAGTCATGAGGGTGGGGCTCCCATGATGGTATCAGTGACTTCATAAGAAGAGGAAGAGAGAACTGAGCTAACATGCTTCCATGATGCCCTCCAAAATGTTATTATGCAGCAAACAGGTGCTTACCAGATGATGAGCAGATGCCAGCATTATGATCCTGGGCTTCCTAACTTCCTGAACCATAAGCCCAATAAAATTCTATTCTTTATACCCAGTCTCATGTATTCTGTTATAGCAACAGAAAACAGACTAAGATACAACCTAAGGAGGAAGGGGCAGGGTGGCAGAAGAGGAAAACAGGCAGATACCCCTGCCAGGTAGAAAATGTAGCCTTAGATTGGGAGCTGGGAGAAGAGGGAGTAATATTCACCCCATTATTTTCATATCTTTACCTGCTCAGAATTGAGGAGGTAGAGCTTCCAGAGCAGTGTACTCAGGTAACATAGGCCGAGTGACATGGAAGATATGGAGCAGGTCAGTCCTCAAGTTGTTCTAATGGACTGTCTTAAATAAATGAATACCTAAAGGCATTTCTTATATGCCCTTAGGACAATTTTCAGAAGCTTTAAATGACTGCTTTTTCTAAAACAATTTTTTATCAGTTAAATTGTTGCTTTGTTGCGGATAGGGTCTACTGAGCTCCTTACTTTACTCTGGAAGTCCTGCCCTTCAGTTTATTATTTAATAAAACTTGTGAGTAGAAATGTGGTGTAGCATAAGAAGGAACAAACTGGGAATCAGGAACCAAGGTTTTCATCCTGACTTGGCCTCTAGCAAGCTCAGTGACTTCTCCTGAAGTTCAAGGTCCTCATTTGTAGAACTGAGCACAATGTATTAAATGACACTTTAATTTCTTCCAACTCTAAAATCCTATGATTTTTACTAAGTAGAAATGGAATAAGAAGTCACTGGTACACATTCCACTGTAGCTGTGTAAGAACAGGAAATATGGAAACAATTCACAATTTTTTAACCAAAAATGTTCTGTTTTTAAAAAATTGTTCTTTTAGTCGTCAGTGGACCTTTATTTATACACGGTGCTGAGAATCGAACCCAGTGCCTCACACATACCAGGTAAGCCACAAACCCAGGCCCTCTAATCTGTTTTTAATTAGAACACACACTTCATTTCCAACTCTACCTAGCTAATCAAAATGCTGGTTTAAGGCACAGTTTGCAGACAAACATTTCTCCACCCAAAGGCTTCCTTCCTAATCATTAGAATTGATAAACTAGTGGCAAATGAGAAAGCAGGGGCTGTTCACTGATTGGTCATCAAAAATATGACAGCTTAATGCTTAATGTAATCACTATAATTTGCTACCATTTTACCCCCATTATGAGCTCTGCAAACAATTACTTTCTCCCTGAAACAATGCCAAATTTTCACTTTCTATATAAGGCTAAGGCCACACTTGCCGAGTATCTATTAATTATCTGTATTTATTTTGAGTGTGTAAATGACAAAATATCAATTTTCCCTAGTTACTGCAGAAAAGAGTTGCTTCATCCATTTCTAGTCGCAAAGACATAATGTTTATTTAGTAATGATTTTCCACACATGTTGCTTATTATAAACAATAAAACCATGGTAAGGGTTTTCTTGGTTGAGTTGTTTTGTCTTAACCAGTTTTAACCAGGTTATTTGATTTAATATTGTGTTTTACTATACAGTTTACATTCAGAATCTATATACTCAAAGAAGGGACTTTCTATAATTTAAGAAAACTGCAACTGCAAACACACTGAAATGCTTTCCATTACTAATTCACAACAAAATATTTTGGGAGAAAGCTACAAGGTAAGAGAAATATGAATACACACCAGCAAAAGTGCTGACACATTCAGCAAGTAAGAAAGATAGGAGCAAGATGGCAGTATGGACAAAGTGATCTAGAAAGAAGGAATTATACAATCTTTAAATATTCTTGCCTTAAAAGCAAAACACATTCTTACAACAGCCATCTTCATAAACTAAGCTTCGTCAACTTTGAAGGGAAAGACAAAGTATTCTATCTTAAGGTATAGAAAAGGTGCAAATCCCTGCAGAAGAACAGTAAATGCGTATCTTGAGCTTGTTCATGTCCAAATGCTAAGGCCTCTTTCTGATTCTCATAAATGACCCTTACACTTGAGTTGTTAAAAAAATTTCCAAATGAGTCCATCTGCTCACCAAGATACTTCTATGTTAAGAACCTTCAGTAAAGCATCTGACCCAGTTTTTTATGATCCTGAATTACCTTGGTTTCAAGTTAATTTTTGTAAACTGGAATTCCCTTAGGAAGAAAGTAAAATTTTCAATCTTTAAAATAAAGGGATATAAAAAATAAAACCCTATCATCTTGTTCCTTTTTCAGAGCTCAAACTTCAAAACTGCAGCTTCTTCATCCCAATACATTAAAAAAGCATCGTTGCAATGCTGATTTTAAAATGTATCCACATTATCCTTTTGTGTAAGTATGTAATATTGTAATGTAAAATTAGTACGTTATAATTAAATGCCCTTTTTCTTGGTATTTTCTGAGTGAATCATCGTAGGAAGCTTTTCTTTCATCTTAATCTGTCTATTATTTCCCTGTATAGAACCACCTTAATATAATGTGGTTTTAAGAGAAATGTCTTTAAGACTTAGTTATGGCCTCTACAATAATTGTGTTTTCCAGGTAATTTAAGTTTTTATTAACTGAAAATACTGGTTAATGACCACAGTGGCCTAGGGACCACCTGCAATCATATGAAAAGAAAATAGCTTAGCAATCTTTTAGTGGGGAAATTATCTCCACCCTGAAAACATTCCTACCCTCTTGGACTAAATGTTTCCCATATCACAAAATAATTTGCTTTGAACACTGCTATTCAAACTTCAAAAGGAATTATTATTAATGCTGACCTCACTCTTATTTGCTTATTTTTCCACCAGCATCACTGGAAATGTATAGAAGGAATTAACAGAGATGAAATGTTTCCCTCTAGATTTTAAACCACATTTCCATAGCTGATTTATCCAAAGGAAGGGTTTCCTTTACTTTCAGAATAGCTATTGCTGTTCAGCTTCAGAGTAAAAAAATGTCAAAAAAAACCCCCAAAGAAAGCCAACCTACTATGCAACTGATAACACATCTCAGTGTTCATTTCAACTTTAAAAGCCAAGATCCTGCATCGCTTACTCTGGTATCAAAGACTGACTATGAAATACTGGCCTCAGGTTACTTATCAAATTGCCTAAACTAGGTAAGTTTGTATTTCTCCATCAATATCCACAGTATAAAAGAAGAAATAATAATCTCTCATACTAAATTATCACTTAAAACACATTAGAACCATAAACTAATAAAATAAGTACTTTCCTGAGAAATAAAACCTCATTATACATGGTTATGTAGCCCTTCATGAGAAACAGTTTTTCAAACTGAATAATTACTATGAAACAAATTAAGCAAATTCATACTGAAAGACAGAGGAACTTTCTTTTCTTTTTTTAATTATAAGAGAGAGGGTCTTGTTATGTTACATAGGCTGACCCTGAACTTCTGGGCTCAACTGATCCTACTACCTCAGCTTCCCAAGTAGCTGGGACTACAGGTGTGTACCACCATGCCCAGATTAAGAGAGGGACTTTCTATGTGAAAGTACATCATTATTTTAATACTTATTTCTAATAAGCAAAACATTGGTTTTTTTCCCCCTCAGTTAAAACTTGATTATTGTGTTTGGGCTAATTGTCATGTCAGACATAAAGGAATTCATTAAATTACTAAAAAAGTAAGATAATACTTTATAATAAAGTAATTCTGAAGTGTCAACATAGATTAAGAATGATGGTCATCGAAAGAATATTTGTGAGCATGTGTGCACACATGCATTGTGTAGGAATCCTTTCCTATATACCAAAGGTCATATATGCACATGTATATTAAGGTTTTGCTCCAAAAAGTACATAGCTAGAAATACTTAAAAAACAATTAAGTATGGGTATCTATTAGGTAAGACATTTAAACTATAAATGCATGTCTATTTCTGAAAAGCTCTAACTTTATGTTTAAAATCCAATTTTCACATTAATGAAGTATTTTAATTGGAGGGGGAATGAGGAAAAACAATGAATCCACAGTATAGTCTGTTTAATTTTAAGAAAAAGACACTAAGCTATCTTTTGTCAAATTGTCAGCATAAAGGAGGCTTGAAAAACTACAAAAATTTGGACTCTTATCGGATTCATCTGGTTATGGATGTCAAAGGCATGGTGGGTCTCAAAAGGGTAATGGGGGAAAGTCAAAGTAACAAAAATTGTGTGATGAGTATAACCAAGGCAGTAACAAGAAAATAATTTGTGGATAAATACAGATACCACTTTAAAATAGACTGGCAAAGATGTAAAACTCAAATCCCCCTTTCAACAAATCTTATCCAAAAGAATAATTATAGAAAATGGGAATGTATGATTTTTGTTTTAATTAAACATTTCTGCTTTCAGGGCAGAACTGTACTTGAAGTGTAGTCCAAAACAAAACAAAACAAAACAAAACACAATGAAAGAAAAGAAAAATTCTCATGTGACTTAGCAGGAACAGTTTCCACAGCCTTTCACACTGTTGACAATTTCTTCTTGTAGTTTCTTCCTTTCCTCCTCTTTGGACGTGCTTTCTTTCTTTGCATCCCATTTGGGGTTATCATGGTTCTGCACTCGGCTGCTCTGAGTATGCCACATTTCTGAATAAATACTGCCAGAGTTAGCAAGCAAGCCATAATGGGTACCACGTTCAGCTACCTTACCCTAATAAGCAAACACAAGAGAAACAAAGAAAAAGGTCATTAAATTAGCATAATAACTAAAAATACCTGATTATTTATAATGAAAGATTTTGAAGGAGCTGCATTCATTAAAATACCTCTCCTACTTCCTCATTCATAGAATAAGTGGGAAAGATTGAGGTAAGAATGCTATCTTCAGTGTTGATCTACCAGTCCTAGTGAATAAACAATAGATCATGAAATTCCCAATACCATAGACACCATTTTACTTCGGGAAAATAAAACCTTGATGTTTTATTTTTTATTTTGCAGGGCAGAAAGGGAAGGCTAAAAAATTTAAAAAGATGATATTTTCTATAATGAGCAAATATTCAAACCCAAAACACTTATTTATACAAAGTTTTAAAGGATTTTAAAATAATATTCTGAAAGTCTTATGTGTGTAATTTGAAATAAAGATTTCATAAAAATAAAAAGTTTTACTTTTTCCAGTAGTTATTTTTTGTTAACAATAACTATTCAACTTAGCACTGCAAAGCTGTGATACAGATTTCCAACTCTATTTCAATTAATTTGTCTCTTGAAAGCTATTGTAAACATGTTGGGAGACAAAAGGAACTTTTGTCACTTTTTACTGGAAATTCTGGTGATAGGACCTTTACAAATACACACTAAACAAAATCCTCAAATTTGTCTGTGCCCATATCTGAGTTCCATAGTTACGTGTGTGTGTGTGTGTGTGTGTGTGTGTGTGTGTGTGTGAGTGAGAGAGAGAGAGAGAGAGAGAGAGAGAGAGAGAGAGAGAGAGAGAGAGAGAGAGAGAGAGAGAGAGATAGTTCTTGATTCACTGATATCTAGCATTATATACTGACCGCCTATTGTGGAAGATGGAGATTCAGCACTCACAGTTTCCCACATTACTATTGCCCCATTTTTCACTCTTCAAATAATATCAGTAATATTTCAAATTTCAGTTTAGTGTTTACTTTGTTATGACTATGTAAGTATCTCCTGTTGGGTCAAGTAGTTACTAGAACATTGTATATTTTTGCAGATGTTTTTATTCTTCCCAGACCTGGTAACTGCCTTATTTTTCCATTTGCTTAATTTTTGGTTACTACTGGAAACCTCTCCAAAGTCTGTTACTGAATTATAAAACCCTTCTGATCACTATTTGCCTCATAATCAAAAATATTAGGTAATCTATTAGTTCAATTTCTTCCAGCACTCAGAGCTTTTAGGTTATTTTCTACAGCCTCAACCCACTGTGGTATGGGTTTTTCTTTCCTTTTCATTCATTGTGGTGGATGCTTGGTAGGCCCTTTCAATCGGGAAGCTCTTGCTCTGAACTTCTGGACATTCTTTGAGTATTATATCTTTGATATATTTCCTCTTTTTCTGTTCTCTCATTTTAGAACTATCACTAGTCAGTGGAATGATATAATTTTCCTATGTACATATATGAACACACCACAGAGAATCCCACCATTGTGGACATCCATAAGAATAGGGTCCTAATTAGAATAAGATATATTCCATGCTTATATAACTATATCAAAATGGATTTCACTGTCATGTATAACTAGAAAGAACCAATAAAAAAGAATATGGGGGCTGGGGTTGTGGTTCAGTGGCGGAGAGCTTGCCTAGCATGTGTGAGGCACTGGGTTCAATTCTCAGTGCCACATATAAATAAAATGAAGGTCCATCAACAACCAAAAAAATAAAAAAAAATGGAGGTACATGTATATGAGTATATACATAAAACATTCACAAGGAAAGAAATATAGTTATATATTAAAATGTTTTCCTTTAATTGAATTTTTAAAAAGTATGCTTTGGAAATGCTGTATCTTGACATAAAACATTTTTTTAAAAATTACAAAAAAACTACCCCTAGTCAGATGTTGAGCTTCTTTGACTAATTCTTTCATTTCCTCATCTTTTCTCTGTATTTTCACTCTTAATTCTATTCTTTGAATATTTCCTTGGCTTTATTTTAACAATGACATTTCTCATTTCCAAAATCTCTTGTTCTCTGGGTATTCCTTTATTTATTTATCATCTCCATTTTTTAAATTTTGAAATGCTGCAAGAGTGATACAATAAGCATTTATATGTGCTTTTCTTAGTTTAGCAACTGTTATTTCAACATTTGCTTTATGTCACGATACAAGCTTTTATTTATTTATTTATTTTTGGTACCAGGGATTGAACCCAAGCATGCTTAATCACTGAGCCACATCCCCAGCCCTTTTTATTATTTGAGACAGGGTCTCACTAGTTGCTTAGGGCCTTGCTAAATTGCTGGGATTACAGGCATGCACTGCCACATCTGGCTCGCTTTACACACTTTCTAAATATACACTCCTTTTTGCCAAACCATTTGAGAATGAATTGTAGACATCATTATAATTCACGCTTAAATAGTTCATTAGTATGTATCTCTTAAAAATAAGGGCATTCTCCTACATGAAGGGAATATAACTATATTATATCTAGGAAATTCATAATGATATGAAACTCTAATATAAAATGCATATTTCAACTTCATCAATTTCCCTCCAAAATGTTTATTATCATATTTTCTAAGATCCAATCAGGATCAACACATTGACTTCATAGCAGGCTTCCATGTATGTGTGTATGTGTGTATGTGTGTGTGTGAGAGAGAGAGAGAGAGAGAGAGAGAGAGAGAGAGAGAGAGAGAGAGAGAGAGAGAGACAGACAGACAGACATAGATAGTGAGACAGATAAAACACTCACTGGCATTTCTAAAATGCCTAGTTCTGCTTTTTTTTTAAATGCCTTTCAGTTTGTATTATCTAGTTGTTCCTAATTATTAGATCTAGGCTAAAAAAAATAAAGATCCAAGCCAAACATTTTTGTCAGAAACAGATGATGATGTACCTTCAGTGTATCACATCAGGAGGTACATGAGGTCAATTTGTTCCATTATTGATATTAAATTTGATCACTTAATCTGGTATCTACCAGATTTCTCTCTCTCATTGTACTACTAGTGATTGAATTCCCAAGGTGCTCTATCAATAAGCCACACCCCCAGTCCTTTTTATTATTTTATTTTAAAAAAATCTTTTTTGTAGTACTGAGAATTGAACCCAGTCCTTATTTATACTCCACTGAACTACACCTTTAGCTCTTTTTATTTTTTAATTTTTTAAAATTTGAGACTGTCTTCTTACTAAGTTTCTGAGGCTGGTTTCAACCTTGCAATCCTCTTTGCTTCATTCAGTCTTCCAAGTACCTGGGAATACAGGTGCGTGTCACAGAATCTGGTGAGATTTCTCTCTTTAAAGGTACTTTTTTTCTTTGTAATTAATAAGTTATATATAGGTTATAATTCAAAATTTGTGAATATTCTGTTCCCCAATAGCTTCTCATTATATGCTTCAGCAACCAGTGATGATTCTTATAGGAATCAATTATTACAGTGGTGGTTGTAAAATCTGATTTTCTACATTTATCATTCCTTTTACATGTGTTAGCTGACATTCTTCTTAAAGAAGAGCTTTTCCTTTCCCCTTGACACTTTTTGTTTTAAAATTATACGGATGCAGAGATTAGTTTTCTATTCATTGTGTTAGAATTCATTAGTGTCATTATTCTTTTTGATGCAGTAATCAGAAATTTGGCCAGTGGAAGCCCATTCAAAATGGTTCCTGTGTCCTTGTGCCACGTGTTCATTAATTTCCCCATTCTGACCTGAAATCAATGATTTCTCCAAGGAATCTTGGTTCCTTTTAGTGAGAAGCAGTACTAAGTGGCCAAGTTCTACGTACTAGTTACATTCATTGCTACTGGATTTTCACAGCTTCTAGGCCCTTTCAGTCAAAAGTTTGAATACTTTTTAAATATAAATCTACACTGATAATTCTGTTCCAATATAACATTATAAGACTCTTTTCTTTGACCATTCCATATTTGTATCTTTATTCTCCCAAGTCAGATCTCTATTCCTAATACCATCAACATATATACTCATATGTTCAGTCTTAAACAAAAATAGTTTCAAAATGGCTCCAACGCTCATAATGCTATCCAACAACAAACTTAATTAACTATAAATTTTCTTGAGTTCTTTTTGTCCTTATTTATACTCCACTGAGGGTATATTTAATTGGAGTACTACATTCAAAAAATCACTTGGATTAATTTCATTTTTAAATATACTTTTAGTTGTACATGGATACAATACCTTTACCTTATTTATCTGGTGCTAAGGATCAAACTCAGTGCCTCACATGTGCTAGGCAAGTGTTCTACCACTGAGCCACAACCCTAGCCCTATTTCTATTTTTATTCAATTTTTGTTTTTCCCTACCCTTGTTGATTTAATTGTATTTTTGAATATATGAAAATACTAACATGGTTCAAAAGTAAAATCAATATAAAAAGTATAATCAGGAAAGTCACATTCTCTTCCCTATCTCTTAAAACCCTTTTCTGCTCCCATCCTGTATGTAGCCAATTACTTTAGTCTCTAGTTTATTCTTCCTTTTTGCAAATATAAGCACATATACATACAGTCTTTTTACTTCATCCTCTTGTATAAGGTGCCATACTATATACTATGTACTCCTTTGAAGCCTACTTATTTTCATTTAACAATCTACCCTAGAAATCATGCCATGTAAGTTTCCTTTCCTTTTCTTAAGAGCATCTGCTATTATTTTAGAAATGCTATATTTTCCATGACCTTTGGAGATATTATTATATTTTAAAGTTTCTTATACTCTCTGCACTGTTTACATTTTCTACTGTGTTACCTTTTTTCTGTTTGTTTTAGAGGTCTTCCTTTATCATCCACTGATATTTAATAATAGAGCATTAAGAGCTGATCAGGATGAGCACCTGGCCATTTTGTTGGGGTTCCAAAATGTACATCTTTTATTTCTGGGCTACTTTTGTTTCTTCAGAGAAGAATACTCCAATTATCTTTTGATGAGGGAAGGTAGAGTGATGGTAGAAACAAAGAACTGTGGCAAAATTCCTGGAGCAAGTGACATGAGGGCTATGGTTTGCTCCTTTGGTATGTTTTGATTTCCAGTTAATTTTACCCTTACTTGTTAATGTGTTTGGTGGTTTTCTTGTGTCCGGAGCTGTCTTAATTTCCTGGTAAGAAACCTGCCAGCTCCTTGCTAAGGTTGGGAAGGGTTAAACACTAGATTGGGGGTGGGGTGAGGAAGAGCCCTGGAAACACTATTTCTTCTATATACATTTAATTCTGTTATTTCAATCTCATGCCTTTACATAATATCTGGGTGCCTCCAATTACTGAACATCTTCAGAGGTCTACAACATATACCAAGTTGTTTTTATTGGTTTCTCTCCATTTTGGCACATAATATTCAATTATATCAGTTGTGCTAATCTATCTACTTACCATCTTCCCCATATTTGCTGATATCTTTTTTAAAAAATATTTTGTAGTTGCAGATGGACACAATACCTTTATTTTATTTATTTTTAAGTGGTGCTAAGGATTGAACCCAGTGCCTCACATGTGCTAGGTACGTACTCTACCAACGAGCCACAACCCCAGCCCTGCTGATATCTTTTATTCACTATAATTTCCTCTCCTAATATCTTTGTGTTTGTGGGTTTATACTTCATTATACTTATTTTACTCCTTTGTGTTTGTTTTAGTATGATTTGAGGGAGAAGAGATGAACAGATATGTCTAATCTCCTATGTTTAACTAAATATCCCTTAGATTTGCCATCTTAACATGAATATTCTAAGAGACTACTGATAGAACACATGAGGTGACCAACCACTAGCTGAAATAAAGGTCACATTAGTTTCACTAGAAAATTAAAATCAATCAAATTTGAACCATCAAATTATTAACATAAGGAGATTTTAGATCTAGGTGTTATGTTCATTAATAAATTGGTTCTAATGGCAACGTTGTGATATAAGTGGATGAACATTGGGATCCTCATGGCATGAGATAGGCAAGTCCATGACTGGTAAAGTATATGAACATTTTCTACTTGTAAGGGAAGGCTTTAACTATGACTGCCTGTAATTGGAAAGCTTACTAAAAAGCAAAAAACTCAGATTTTAAAAAATAATTTGGTCAATATCATTGCCCAGTTTAAAAAAAAATCACCAGAGTATATTTCAGATTCTTGAATGTCAATGATATGAGATGGTGCATTTAAATTTTTTTCCATTTAAGACATTCTGGTATGTTAATACTGGAATAATCAGTGTATTTTCTAATGAATGTAAATATTTATAAACTAAATAACAGAAAAGCCTAAAGTCACAAGTGTAAACTTCACACAGAAAATAAATAGTATATGTGCTACAGCACTGAACACCATATAAAAAGTTTTAGAGGACTGAAAAAAGTACCTTTCAATAACTCAATATGTAGAAAGCACATAATGTTTTTTTTCCCCCTCTTAACTCTCTCAGTGAATAGGCTTTCAAAATGATAAAAACTGAAGATATTCTTATTAGAAGGGAATAATAATAGAAAAGGTCGAATGTGATATGGAAAACTGAAAAATATTAGATAAAATCAAGTACTAAGAGTGGGAGAAGACGTCCTTAGAGAAAGAAGAAAAATATTTCAAATTTTCAAATCTACCAATCACACTAGTGATACTCTGATTTGTTCAGAACATTTCAATAGTACACTTGTATAGTAATTCTTCCAGAGGAGATAAAGTAGGCTATTTTCTCCATAAGGAAAAACAAAATAAAAATGATCATGTTTGAAAATGACCACTTTATTTTACTGTAATTTTCCTTTAGACATCAAGGGTATGGACAGTGCTAGAAAAATGAAAATATATATTACAGCAACGACACTGAGCAAAGATTCTACTCAGAGCAAAATTTAATGCAGAAAAATTCTTTTATATATATGCCCTTGAAAACCTGCTTCTATCATGAAGATTTAATGCTTTCCTTATCAAATTTTTCTTTTAATGCTTTAACAAAGAGAGAGTTAATACAGTTTACTCCTTTTTGGAAATGACATGCATTCTTTGCTACAAAAGAGGCTAAAAACAGAATCCCATCAGCATTCAATCTCATCCAGAGAACACAAATTCTGTATGTATTATTAGAAACAATATTTAAGTTTCTTGTATCAATAACAATCCTCAATGCTCTTTGAATACTAAATTTTAATCTCTTACCTGGTCCAAGACAATGATTTCATCTGCATCAACCACTGTTGACAATCTGTGTGCAATGAAAATAGAAGTTCTGTGTCTGACCACATCCCTCATGGCACCAAGAATAGTCTGCAAGTTTGATAAGAAGAGTCAGATGGGAAAAAAAAAATCAACCCATTGGGTAACTGCAAATTAAAATAATCATGCATCTCTTTGTGGAACATAGAAAATGTCGATTAATTTTTTTATGATGTAAGTTTTATACCAGAACCGAAAACTGACCTATAATACTAAAAAGGAGGAGAAAATCAAACAGAAAGGGAAAGGAAATATGATTATATGTCATGAGAAAAATTATTAAAATATGTAACATTTCTCTAAAATAGAAAATCTGGGAAAAGGTAGCTATTTCCTGTGCTTAAAAACCAAACAAACAATCAGCAACTCCAGTGACATCAGGAGCATAGCCAGATATGTTTAACAATAAGAACAAAATTAAAATGAGGCAGTCAAATGATAGGACATAGAATAATTTAAAATAAACCAGGGAAAGAAAGGGAGACTTGAAGAGTACAGGAATATTTGTTCTTCCTTAGTTCAACATCAGAGGACAGAAGGGGAGACAAAGACACCATGTATTTTTAACTTGAGGAAACCTTAATGCAGTCTGAAAAATAATTTTTGTTTATTGCTGTAAAATTGGAAACCTGGGTCTAAATACAACTGGTCAGATGGAAATAGCAGTGTGGGGGGTGAGGATGTGCCACTGGTTTCCTATAGCTACTTCTAAACATTTTCTTTATTAAAGGTATAAAATTGAGAGCAGATGGCTACACAAAAAGAAGACCTGTATTTTACAAGGCAGACTAATAATCAGGTACAGGGCACATAAGAAGAAAAACTGATTTTTATCCTCAAGAATTAATCTCTGACATCTTACAGAGTGCTCTGGACCTTTTATAAAGGCCCATTCAAATTTTCCAATCTTCTGGTAACTCCTTCCCTTGTGGGGGCTTCTCTGTAAACTCTTAATGAGTTATATTCTGTGACATAATAAAGCTAAGTGACTCCAATGAAGACTGTTGAAAGAACTTTTAATTTGTGGTAGTATGACCCATTTTTCAATGTAAAGTTCTTACAAGCAGGTTCCTACTCTAATAATGGGCTCTGGTCCTAGTTAAGGTTCACTTTAAATATAACAAATCAGCTGGGTGCAGTGGTGCACAACTAATCCCAGCTATTTCCAAGGTTGAGGTAATAGGATCACACATTTGAGGCCATCTTGGGCAATTTGGTGAGACCCTGCCTCAAAATAAAGTAAAAAGGGTTGGGGATGTAGCTGTATGGTACAGCACTTGCCTAACGTGTGAAGCCCTGGGTTTAATCCCTAGCACTACATAGACAAAAACAAAAACAAAAAACAACATAAATCCTCAAGCTAACCGGTTCACTTCGGAATTAAATTGCTTTTAACATGGTGCTGATCAAATAATGTGTCCTAAACTGTAACTCCCTATGCAAATATTATACCATACAGCCTATAAATCTGAAAGTAGACATATGCTTCAACACTAGGTTTATACCAAGTACTAAATTAAAAGGTAGGTGAATGATGGAAGCAACTGACAACATCTGCCTATCTTCAGTTGTAGCTTAAGGGGATTTGTTAATGAAATTATCATTGCTGTTGAGACTTAAGTATGTAATATAAAGATGTTATAGAGTGTAATGTAGTTTCTGAGGTAGAATCATGACATCAGTGTCAAAATATCTTGATGTTTTACAATACTTCCTGTGCAATGAATACAAGTTGATACCACTGCTGAAGGTTGTGTAGGCCTGATTTGCACCTCAATGGGTTGATCTATAAAAAGTGAGAGGAGTGAGAGGCTTTCTGGTGAGGACCATGTCACAATCACTTACATGACTTACATTAATGAGTATTAAATGGCAGTAGGAGAGAGATAAAAACCCTCTTCTTTTTGGCATGTTAGGCAATTTGTACAACTTTGCAAGGTGCAAGGGTAATACAACAACATCATAAGGTGTCACACAGTTCCAAAAAATGTTTGCAAATAAACTTAATGTGATACCTAGTTTGATATGAAATGGCATTCTTACCATCAACACTTGCTCTATGGGGGAAAAGGGTTAGGTATTTTGCTTTACTGCAACTCCACTTGAAGTTCATGTAAAATAGAAAGAAATGCAGTCATTCTGTTGAAACTTTCAAGGAGAAAAGTTAAACATTAAAGAGTGCTATATATTTTCATCATCATTTACCTCTTCAGTAATTGAATCTAATGATGAAGTGGCTTCATCATAGACAATGACTGGGGGGTCCTTCAAAATGGCTCTTGCAATTGCTACTCTTTGTTTTTCTCCTCCTGGTAAAGAAAAAAATTTTAATTTAAGAAAGCATAGAAATATTTCATGTTGCTAGTATGCCTACTGGTTATGACCATCATCATACCTTCAACATTTAACTATGCTCCTGATTACTTTTCATTCTACTGACCTGTATGATATGTATGCTATCCCTTACCAAACTATATTTCCTTGAACATAAATACTGAAATTTGATTATGTAGCAGGCATAAGAATGAAATGAGGAGGGAGGCTAAGAACTTGGATTCTATAACTGTTCTTCTCACCAAAACATACTCACCATATATGTTGTTTATAATATAAATACTTCTCAATGAAGAGCAACCTCAGATGGAAAAAATTCAGTATTAGAGAACCACCAAAGCCAAACACAAATTGGATATAAAACCCTGAAAACTTGAAGACATGAAACTCTGAATATCTAAATTGATGTCTTAATATAAACAACTACCATCCAGTCAGTATTCTCAAGGATGTTTTTTGATAGAATGCTATTTATTCTTCCAAATTAAGGGTATATACTAGATATCTCTTACTTCCCCTCGGTTGTTAAGTTATAGATGTCTAGCATAACAGACTTTTTAAAACTAAAAGGAAACAAAAGCCCCAAAAGATTATGCAATTTGTTCAAAGTCACAGAGCAAGTTTTAGCAGAATCTAGACTAGGCCTGATTTGATTCCCAGTCCAATATTCCTCTTATCACAATATACAAGCCCACATTTATTCATGGGAATAAATATTTAGAAAATATTTGTCTTAAATAGTGAACATATTTAGTGAAATATAAAGAAACCTTTCTTTTATCACTGGAACTCCTATAGGTCTAAGGTTATTACTGTTATATGTAAAACTACAGTTGGATGTAGAGAACTACTTTGGAAGTAGAGAAGTGCTTTGCTAATATGTCCCTTTTAGCTTCTTTACTTTTCCATTACACATTAATTTCTCAATGTCTGAAAAATACTTGCATTTTTCAGCTTTAGTAACATCAGGAACAAACTCTCAGCTGATTATCTGGTCCATTAAGTATTATTTTTGTTTACTTGTTCAATAATTATTATATTTGATCTTAAAGGAGGTCCCTTATGTCTGATATTAGTTGTTTATATTCATGCTAGCCCTTTCTCGCAAGACCAAAATTCTCCTGTCAAAGCAGGTTCCACACCAGAATTATCTACCTGCCCTCCTATCAACTCAGTAACAGAAAACTCCTCAAAGTAGTTTCTAAGGATTAGTTTTAACATGCCTTTCAAATTTCAAGTGAAAACTAACTCAGTTTTAATTCTATTCTAGTATTTTAGAATTTGGAGAAGAAAAGCCTATTTATTCTAAATTATTAGCATAGACACTAAGCAATAAATTGCTCATTTTAAGAAGTTGGTTATAAGGCAATGTGTAATATGTAAGTATAAATTTTCTTTAGCTATTTCTACCTCCAAAGGAATGTAGAGGGCAAAAAAGATTAGAAAACAGAATATGGTGTAGCTGGCTAAGGCAAACTCAAGTATTGAGAAGGTTAATATATATTATATGGTAAATTGGGGCTCACTGGAAATAGATAATGGGTTAACTGGAAACAAATTAATTAAAACCAGTGGTTAAGTATAAAGGTAAACTAGAATGACATAAGCATATTATACTAACAAGTTATGATCAAATAACTACCACAATGCAATTTAACTTGAAAATAATCTTCACTCAAAATTTTCTAAACCTCAATCAAACTTTCTAATAGATTGCAAACTCCTTGACAACAGACCTATTTGTGTGTCATATTTTTAACTCTCAAATCATTCAGCATAGTAACTTGCACATAGTATGTACCTACTAAATGAAGTTGGTTTGTAATGAAGAGGAATGGGGATTCACTAAGATTCATATAGGGTATTCTTTATTCTATCTTTATTTATCTATTCTTTATCTATTATCTTTATTATTCTATAGAATCTATTATTCTATTATTCTATAGAATCTATTATTCTTTATCTTTATCTATTCTTTATTCTATGTATACATTTCCTCCTTAAGCTAAACTAGAACAAAGAATAAATGTAGAGATGCAGCACAGAAGTGGCTCTGACAAATTAGTTTGAAATGAGTATACAAGTGGAAGGCAGGTCTAAAATAACTGATCACCTGAAAGTTTGAGTCCTCGTTCCCCTACTTGGGTGTCATATCCATGTGGCATTCGAAGAATTGCATCATGAAGTCCAGCTAATTTTGCCACTGCATATACTTCCTCGGGTGAAGCACTGATGTTTCCATATAAAAGGTTGTAGTAAATAGTATTATGGAAGAGGACAGCATCCTAAAGTAGATTTATATATAGATGATACATATTTTTGTTCATTCCAAAAGAATTTGAGCAATTGTATGAGGGCACAAAGAATAAACTATGACAGTCCCTTTTATCACCCCCATCCCGGAAATTCCATTTCCCTTTTCAGAGTTATCACCATGAGCAGTTTGTTATGTATCATTTCAGATTTTTTAAAATGCATTTGCAAGCCTAAGTATATGCTTTTTTTCTAAACACAAGTGGGGCCATCCTGTACTTATTTTTCAAATGGTTTTTGCACTTAATATATCCTAGAGATTTTCCAAGTTAATAAAAGAAGCCTACTTCATTCTTTTTAACAGTTGTGTACTTTAGACTATGGACCTACCATAATTTATCTATTTTCCCATTGGTAGACATTAATGTGATTAATAAGTATCTGTGCTACTATAATGTTGGAATAAAGCATCATTATATACATGACTGTGCATCTGAGTATACTCCAATCAACAGTGTATGAGGTTATCAGTTCCCCATATCTTCAGCAACACTGCATATTAATTTTTAGTTGCTGCTATTTTTATAGGTAGAATGCTCTTTAAATTAGCATTTCCCTAATTACTAATGAGGCTGAACATGTTTTTATATATTTCTAAGAAGCTTTGACATTGGACATGAGAGCAGAAAACAAAGAATTTATTACATATAGATGTAATATATTAAATAACACTAATTTATTTAAAGTGAACATTCATCTCCCATTTTTCTTTTAGTCTCCAAACTGAAAAGCGATAGTTAACTAAAGTGAAATAAAATGAAGCCATTAGTTTACAAGAACCAGGATATCCAACTAAAATCTTCTTTAACATCATAATCAGACCCAGAATTTCAGATATCTTTTCAAATAATATTTTAATCATATATATATATATATATATCTACTATTAACAAATAAAAATTTCTCATATTGGATTGGTACCCAATAAATCCAAAGTTGTACATATAGAAAGTACTATTTTAGGTGGCAGTCCAGGCCCAGCCCCACAGCCACCACCAGGGTCTCCAGCGCCACACTGTGGATCTCCATCTACCAACACATGGGGTCGCCTCTGCCCACTATCATGGATTATTCCTCCCTTCCTGGGACACAGCATTATCAAGTACCTCTCATGCATCAGCTGCTGAAAACTAGGATGTTTGAATAATATAGTTTTATTGTAGAATTTTTTTCATTAGTTGTATTATTACTTTTATTCCTACTTTTCTATTTTTTATTATTTTTCTCACTCTATTTTCCTCTTAGCTATCTGTTTCTGTGGAGACTCTTTCTCCCTTTTCTCATGCTAATCAATTTCTTTTGTTTTCGCTTTCACTATTCCTACAACCTAGTACCTCTAAAGACTCACTTCTTATCTCATTAACATTACATCCTACACCCCTCTCCATCCTCTTTGTCCACCATTAGAAATTGTGGATCATATTGCAAACCTATTGTTTATGCTGTAGATAATAATTAAACTCATCATCTCTGTTTATTAAGACAATACTGTTAATATATTAATAGGGACTATTTGGGTTAAGGATGCATATTGGTTGCATTGTGTGCCACAAATACTGATCTCCCACTTTAAGGTGAGATACTGGAAGCCTGCAAGGACACTATAAGCCAATGGGGGGAAACTGCAATATCTTGGATCCACACTGCTAGAGGGGAAGGTACACGAACATGAGGAAACAAAGGAAGAAAGTGTCCCAAACAAACCTAGATGCTATATCAATAGAATACAATGACAGCATGGTAGAAGAAATGTCTGAAAGGAAGTTCAGAATGTACATAATTAAAATGATCCAAGAAGCAAAAAATGAGATAAGAGAGCAAATTCAGGCAACAAATGATCACTCCCATAAACAGTTAAAAAAGCAAATGCAGGAAGCAAAAGATCATTTCAATAAAGAGACAAGAGATACTGGAAAAAAAAAACCCGAATCCTTGAAATGAAGGAAACAATAAACCAAATTAAAGACTCAATAGAAACATAACCAACATGCTACATCATTTGGAAGACAGAATCTCAGACAATGAAGACAAAATATTTAATCTTGAAAAAATCAACACTCAAATTCTGCAGATTTTATTAAATGATTACTATGGGTCAGGCACTGTGCTTGGTACTAAGGGCAGTGGTGAACAAGACATGCAAACTTGAAGTTGGGAGTCAAACTACTTTGTAATTATAAACTTATTTTACTGAAAGCTGTTCAAAACTATAATAATAGTTTTCATTTGCTGAATAATCATGTGATGGATATTGTGCTTTGTGCTTTATACATATTATCTCTAATGTGTAATACTAATCTTATAAACAGATCCTTATTTTAGAGATGAGGAAATTGAGATCCAGGGTTATACAACTAGTAAGGTTTAAATCTGGGGTTAGAATCTAGGTCTGCTCGACTTTAGTCTGTGCTCTTTCCACTCTATTATGCTATCACTCTAGGGCTTAATAATCTTCCCATCAAGCAGATTTCCCATTCAAGTTTTTTTTTTCTTTTTTGTAACAGAAGTTCACCATCAGAGAGATCCTAAAGAATGGCAAAAGATCTTTGCTCCCTGCTCCTTAGACAGGGATTAATATCCAGAAAAAATAAAGAACTCAAAAAGTTTAATACTAAAAAAAATCTAGTCAATAAATGGGCAATAGACTTGAACAGACAATTCCAAAAGAAGAAACATAAATGGCCAACAAATACATGAAAAATGTTCAACATCCCTAGCAATCAGGGAAATACAAATACAAACTACACTAAGATTTCATCTTACTCTAGTCAGAATAGCAATTATCAAGAATACAAACAATAATAAATGCTGCTGAGGATATGGGGGTAAAAGGTATGCTTATACATTGTTGGTGGGACTGCAAGTTAGTACAACTACTCTGGAAAGCAGTAGGAATATTCCTCACAACTGAGAATGGAACCACCATATGACCCATCTATCCCATTCCTCAGTAGTTATCCAAAAGACTTAAAATCAGCATACTACAGCTATATGACTAAACCAATATTTATAGCAGTACAACTCACAAAAGCCAAGTTATGGAACCAGCCCAGATACTGGTGAACAGATGAATGGATAAAGAAAATATCCTATATATATATACACAATGGAGTTCTACTCAGCCATAAAGAAGAATGAAACTATGGAAATTCCTGGTAAGTGGCTAGAACTGGAGATCATCATGCTAAGAGAAATAAGCCAGACTCAGAAAATCAAGGGTCAAATGTTTTCTCTCAAATGCAAAAGCTAGATCAAAATAAAGGGGAAAAATGGGGGAAACTTCATGATAATAGAAGAGAAATCAGTGGAGTAGAGGAAGGAGGTTGAGGGGAAGGGAGGAGGGACTGGAAAAGTAAGGAATGGTAGAATAAAACTGACCAAACTAACCTATGTACATATATGAATAAACCATGGTAAATTTCAACTTTATGTAGATCTACAATGAACTAATTTAAAAAAACTATAAATAAATAGAAGAAAGACTGGTAGAATAGAGAAAAAGGAACAGGGAAGGAGGAAGGGAGGAAAGGGGAAGTACTGGGGACTGAAGTGGAGAAAATTTTATTTCATGCCTATGTAATTATGTCAAAATGAACTCCAATATTTGTGTAACTATAATGCACTAATAAAATTTTTAAAAAAGAAGTTCACCTGTAGAGCTTAACACTCCTCACTTCACTAGCATATGCTGACTCCTCAGATTCAAATTATTCTAGTTTACATAACCACCAACCCATTAAATCTTACAAAAATTCTATTTTTCTATTTTTAAGTACCTGAGGTACTACTCCCACTGCCTTCCGAAGGCTTTCCAGGCTTACATCTTGTATATTTTGACCAGCAAGGTAAATGCTACCTTTTTGAGGTTCATAGAAGCGAAACAACAGCCTCACTATTGTGCTTTTCCTGAAATTGGAGACAAGGAGAGGTCATTTAGCTTCCACTGGCATTAAAGAACCCCTGTTTTAAACCACATTAATCAATTCATTAGGATAAGAATAAAATCACATTTAGAATTATCAATCAGTAATGCAGAATTTTATAAATAACTAAATTACCCACCCTGACCCACTACCTCCTACAATGGCCACTTTCTTTCCTGCCGGGACTTCAAAAGATACTCCACTAAGGACTTTCTGTCCTTCAATATATTCAAAATGCACATTATCAAAGGCCACCGTAGCTGTCTGTGGGGTGATCTGAAGGGGAGATGCCATCGCTTTGTCCTAGCAGGGAAGAGAAAAAAAAAACACTTTACATACTACCTTAGAGTACAGCTATACAGATATTTTTTAACAGAGAGATAAAAAGGAAAATGGGGTAGGAGGAGGTTTATGAAAGTGGAATTAGACCATTTCCAAGGATGTTTTTAAAGATTTGTATTTCTGTGACTCCTCACTGCTAAGGTAAAAAAAATCATCAGTGTTTTGGTTGCTGGACAACTTTCTTGGGGTCAGGGGGAAGGGTGGGCGGGTAAGCAAAGGGCTGGAGGATGTGAGGAGAGGCAATCATGTATTCTGCATCATTATTAGTAAATTTACATCCAGTGTAAGTACAAATAATTTAATACAATTTACTTTCTAGGTATAAAATTCTTTCCTAACATTGTTTTTAAACATAGAAGTGAAAGCTGTACCAACCTCTTAATACACTTGACAGTCCCAATTCTTGCAAGAGAGAAATTAGTTCACTAACATGATAATAAGAATATTCCCCTTGAATAATCCAATAATAATGAGATGATGGTCATGTATTTTTGAAAATGTACTATACAGATTACTTACTTTAATTCGGGTGTCTACCTTGAGTAGAGTAAACAAGGTGTTCATATCTATGAGTGCTTGTCTAGTCTCTCTATATACAGTTCCCAGAAAGTTAAGGGGTAATGAAAGCTGAAAAAGCAGTCCATTCACCATTACGAGATCTCCAACAGTAAGGGCACCTTGGTATGCAAATAGTATGAGGAAAAAAATGATATTTTAGATGAAAGTCATAAAATTTCCCAGTTTAAGACAGATAATTTTATAGCTTATTAATATGAAATCCATTGCAAATATATATAATCATCAACTCTTAGGCTGTATCAATTTCAAAGCATTTGAATCCATGATTTATGTAATATAGGGAACTTGGTATATGGTAAGTGCAATGTGAAAGTCCATCTACACACTATAATATACAAAAGAAGAATGGTTTAATTAAAGATAGAAATGGAAGGTCAAAAAAAATCCATTCTTCTCTAAAACAAAAGTAATTGCTTCTTTGTAGTATACATTTAAAAATTTAAGCTAATGGATATATCATGACTGAGAATATCAAATCTCATATTAATGTCACAATGAATGAATTCTAATTGAAGGGCATTACACAAAAGAGGCACAGATATTATTTACTTTTAAAGTGTATAGAAATGAAAATAGTAATAGAAAGATGCTAAGGTTATAGTAATTCTAAAAGCAAGATGTTTTTCCTTTTTTAGTCCTTTGGACTAAACAATTAATTAATGACACTGATTTCCAGGTCTACAAGAGAAATTAGAAATACTGAACACTAAAACGAACTTTCTCCTGTCCAGATTCAGGTTGTAGACCCATAAAAATGTAGAAACAGTAATACCGATCAATGAGAGAGCCAGTGCTAAACAAAAAGAAGAGATGGTCAATCAAGAAATCACATTCTAATACAAAAAGGAAAGCATTCCAAAAGTGCTAAAGCACTTTATAACTAAGACTAATATAAACATTCGTTCATTAATTTTAGTCATAAAAGTTAAGTTAAATTTTCTATAAAATGCGGTAACCACAGATGTATTACCTGCCACAATTCCCTGACTGGCAAGCACCATTATAGCTGTTAAACCAACACTGAAAATAGCACTTTGGCCAAAGTTCAGCATAGCCAGAGTAGAGGTACTTTTCAATGAAGCAGTCTCATATGTCTTCAAAAACCCATCATATCTTTGTGCTTCATATTTTTCATTATTAAAATACTGCAAAATATATAGAAATAACAAGTATAACTGGAATGTATTCTTTCTTAGGTGATTAGTATAGGTTCCACCTTACTTCATATATGGATACAATCTTGTACTACAGACTCCATTTTAAAAACTGCCTTTTGATACATGGGAATATAGTACTTCTGCAGTTTTCTATGATAGGTTGTATTTGAAAAGTTCACAAAATTCATTCAGTAAACATTCACTGAATGCATATCTAATGTGAACCCAGATCTAAAATAAAAAGCTTTCAATGACACTTTCTTCACAAAACCCCAGATCCTATGAGACTCAGAACTGGCAGTTCCCTCTGCCACAAATTAGGTCTTTTTGTTCAGTCATCTGCATGCTTACCTTACCTCTTACCTTTCTTCTTACCTCTTCCTTACCTTTTTGGTATATCAAAAAATTCTGGGAGGGAAGGGGTTACATGGCAATCATTTTTTACTACCCTCTCCTATACAGCACTTAGCATAATGCTTTACATATAAGAGAAATTCAGTAACTACTTGTTAAATGGAAAAATGAACAAATAAATAAATGAATTAATAAAAAGCACTGTACTAGGTACCCTGAGAGATACAAAGAGGGTCAAGCACTTACATGCCAGCTAATTAGCTTAATGTTCATTTTGAATCAAGATGCTAACAATATATTTATGATCATTATAAATTAATTCAGAAAGCAAAATTCTGATGTTGCCAAATAAAAACAGGAAAAAAGAAAGGGCAATGTCTAAAACAGAAAACAGTATTATTCCATCACACCTTGAGATCCTATCCTAACATAAAGCTCTAACTTATAGCACCTATTAAATTAAATGGCAGAACAAATCTTGGTGCAGTATGAAAGGCAGAGGAAGTACAATTAAACACATTACCTTCACAGTTTCATAATTCAGCAGTGAGTCTATAGCAGCATTACCTGCATCATTATCCGCTTTGTTCATTTCTATTCTAAATCTAGTTCTGTAAGACAAAGATTTGCACAGGCATGAAATGTATTTTATAAAAGCATCACTAATTTCTGGACTTTGGGCCCTGGGGAATACCATACCTCCACCGTGTGACTGCAACTGTGAATGCTGTGTATGCGCCAAGTGTTCCTAGGGTTACCAAGGCAAACTGGGCACCACATTTGTAATACTGGAAGAAGAGGTTGAGAGAAGAAATGTTCATTGTTCTTGTCAAACAGTGTATACAAACCAACAGCAAATCTCAGTTACAAGATATCAAACATATGATGGTGTGAAGTCTATAAGTCAATATAATGGGTGAAAAATCAAACACCAGGGGTTGGGGTTTTAGCTTAGTGGCAGAGTGCTTGCCTTGCATGTGTGAGGCACTGGGTTTGATCCTCAGCACCACATAAAGATAAAGGTATTTTGTCCATCTACACCTAAAAAAAATTTTTAAAAAATCAAATACCTTAGAAAATCTACTTTAGGTAACAAGGAAAGAAATGCCACATTCATACTATCATCAAATTCTAATACTAAAATAGTACAATAAACTTCAAGAGGAACAAAAACTATACATGTATGTGTGTGTATATATATATATGTATATATATATATTTTAACTATAAAAGATGAAATTGTATGAATGGTGAATAAAAACCTAGATACTCTGAGCATATCAATCCAATACCATATACATAAATCTCTGCTAAAAACACTTTGCAAACACTAGCTAATCACTGATTTACATGTAGGACTAAACAATTTTTTACAATAATAACGTAAAGAATTTGGACAGTCCCTAAAAGCTTGTGGTAAAATAATTAAACAAATTGCACAATCTTTTTTCTGAATTTAACTGTCAAGTTCATGGGCATGCAATAGCACAGCAACCTGAAATATTCGGTTGCTGCCAAAGAGAATACTAAAAAGATAAAAGCTTGCTATGAAGACTGTTTTACTTACCAAAACACTACTGACAAGTGTCATCTCAAACATGATGGGGAGAAGATTAAATACCAAAGCACTCAGGACAAAACTGATACCCCTTGTCCCTCTGTCAATAGCCTTAGATAAAGCTCCTGTCTGTCTGCTCAGGTGGAAACCCAGATCCAGGTTATGAAGATGGAGAAAGACATTTTTGGCTATTCTTCGGATTGAATTTTGGGCTACTTTTCCAAATACTGCATTTCGAACTTCATTAAAAAAGGCAGCTCCAGCTCTTGATACACCATCTAATAATACATTATAAAGAAAAATTGAGGTGTAAAAACATTAGAATCAAGGGATCAGAAAATGTTTGTACAATGAATACTCAATGAATATACTGTAGAATAGTCGTACTAAAAGAAACCTAGAAATCATCTACCCTGAGAACTAACTTTTCCAGCACCATGAATCCCTCCCAGTATTATTTTCCCCCAGATTTCAGAAGCTGATTTTTTCCAATTAAAATACTTTCAATAAATAATAGCCCATATGGCCTTATGATGCATACATGTACAATATCTGTTAAGGTTTTTGATCTAGTTCATTTCTCTCAAATATCATATAATAAAATTAAGATCGTGAAAATTCAAGTGCCTTGACTAAGAGCATGTTCCTACTCATGTCTCCCAAGTCTCATAAAGTCTCCTTTTTAATTCATGGAGACACATAGGATTCATACTGTTTTAAAAAAAATTTATATCTGAATATATTTTAATAAAGCACTTATGTACATATCTATCATTATTTAGCTATTTTCTTTACTAATTAAAAATAGCAAGAAAATAACTGGCCCTATTGAAAAGGTATTTATAAAAAGCCTATTAGAAGTGGTTGTTATAAATTTAATGTTCTATTTCATATTATTTTCTAGAATGTAGAGAATGCTACTTTTATCATGGAATTTTGCGAAGTATACCATACAAAGAAATTCTAAAAAAAATAACATTTAAAAAATCTCGCGTAAAATAATAAACATCCAAAATGCTAAGTTGTGTTTGTGGTGAAAAGGTCATCTGCTCAAATATGATGAAACCTTCTTGAAGAAAGTCAACACCTGTAGACAGATTAAAGAATCACACATACAGCCAATCAGAACTGCTGTTGCCATGGTTGCAACTGTATTTGGTGCATCACTCAGGTTCAGCATGTTTCCCGACATCTGGTTGAGGCTGTCTACAGCATATTTAAACATGAAGGGAACCACAATATTCATGGCCTAAAAACATAAAAACATCTATTACCCACATAAAATAATTATTTTTAAAAGTACAAATTTAAATTAATACTTATGGTAATATTTAGAAATTAACCATTTACTGGTATTGGAATGACTTCCCCAATTTGTAAAGATAAAATCTTTGGCATTGGGAGAGCTGTCATTTCAGGTTTTCTACATCACAGTGACATGTTAATGTTCATTTATAAGCTATGTGAATTTGTCTAATGCTCCTGCTTCCATGAAATCATCCTTGATCAATCACTCAAAAAATGTACTTTCTGCAATCTGAAATACTGTGGAGCTCACAGTACTTAATGTCAAACTGCTTTATATTGTATTTGTTTGGGTATATATTTTGCTTTCCTAGTATAATTTTTAAAATATCTTATTTTGTATTTATTTATTTATTTATTTATTTATTTATTTATTTATTTATTTATTTATTTATTTTTATGTGGTGCTGAGGACCAAACCCAGTGCCACACACATGCCAGGCAAGCCCACTGAGCTACAACCCAGACTCTCCTACTATAAATTTGAGGGTATCACATTACTTTTGTCTCACCCATGCTGAGTATAATGCTTTGTATAGAGCTGATATTCAATTCACCTTTTAAAGATAATTTTTTCACTAAAAAAATGGTAAGAACTGAAATTATATAGCAAAAAGGATCTCAAAAGCTGATAAAGTACAAGTATCTGTGGTTGATTCATTATTTAAAAAATGTATAGCTCTATTTGTCCCCCCCAACAGATCCTTTGCTCTAATACCATACAAAGCAAAACTCACTGAACACCAAACTAAGCTTTCATTAACCAAACTGTGTCTCCATGAAAATACACTGAAAGAAAATTCTAAAAATTAGGAGTACAATACTTTCATTTAGTCAAGGCAAATATTTAATCATTCATATTCTACATTTTCCCAGAGTTATATATCAAAAAATCACCCACCATTTAAGAACAGGAAATTTGTTAGTCTGCCAAAGTTTTCTTTGATATACATTTAGCAACAAGTGAAAACAATTCTATAAGGCTTAATAAAAATACTGAAATTCCAGCTCTTGTTCCATTATTATGCTATCCATCTTTTGTTAAACACAATGATTTATAGCCAACAAGTCTAAGTTTAGCTACAGCTGATAGAAGTTATGTAAATCTTACCAATCAACATTTGAGGGTAAGGTATACAAGAGTTCTTAGCGACCAAGCAGGTGTTCTAACATTCAACAATAACAGTGAAATACACAACAGCTGTTGGAAAGTTTTTATGACTATGAGATAAACTGCTTAAAACTTTAAGGTTTCTAACTTCTAAAATATAATCTAATATAGACTATATGGAAGTTCCCAAATACTATAAATTTCTCAATTCTGATTCTTATAACCATATAACCTCAGGCTCTTGCTTCTCTTGAAATGGTCTCCTCTCTCCCTCTTCACTCTTCAAAGCTCAATCTGAATTCTAGTTCTTTCATAAAGACTTCTCGGATACCTGCAGCCAATTTGACCCTCTGCGTTTTTAATTCCTTCTTTTTTTACAGATTATACCTTGATATTTATCACTTTTATATTTCTCATTTACTTTATAGATATACTGCCTTCTTAACCCATATGTAAACCTTCTATGGTAAAACACTGAGTGAACAACAGTTATGCGTCAGTTATGGTACTAAGTTCCATTCACAAAGGTGAGGACTGAAACAAATAACAATTCTATGAAATGGGTATTATCACTATAGTTGAGGAAACTCGGGTTCCACAAGGTTTAATGATCTGTCTGGTGAGCAGCAGAGCTAAGATTAAAATCCAGGTCTGACACTTGAAGCCAGAAACTTTTTCTACTATGTGGTACATATGTTAGCAGCTTACAAGGCAGGAACCATATATTTTGTTTCTTTTGCACCTTAAAATGGACACTTTCAAATGCTCCATTTAAATCGGCTATAAACTACACAATAAGTAGTTTAAATAAAGTTAAATAGATTCCAGGTTTTCCATATAATGAGGCCCCATTCCCTCACCGGCATTCCAATACACTTTAAGTAGAAGAAAAAAATGACAGCTCAGCTAGCATGCAATTTTTCTAACTCATAGCTTATTGTATCTTTGCCACAGATACGAATGATGACTGAAACTTATGTATCACCAACAAGGTGGTGCAATTTTATTTTCTTGAAAATGTTTTGGCATTTGGTCAAGTTTGGGAACATTCTTGTAAGAATGCAGAATATGTACAGATCATCTGTCCTGTGTGTTATTGGCAGAAAAAGTGTAGTTATTAGCAGAGTGCTAAGAACCTGGCACTACCTCAAATTATAACTGAATACTATTGGTTTTCCCATAAAAATAATTTTCAAAAGGAAAGCAATACACTAACAAAATAGGAAGCATTATAGTATTTGCAAATATTTTCATTAGCAGCCACGTGTAGGTTTCTTTGGCCTTCTGATATGCTGAGGATGTGATGTGATAAATACTGGTTTTCCCTAATATTCCACCTTCAAGCAGAACCAGACTTAAACCATCCCAAAAGAGAATGTCTTTTAAAACCTCTTATTCTGAAATAATTATAGATTCATAGGAACTTAAAGAAATAGAACAAGAGATTCATGTATTTGAAACCTTGGATCTTCTAATGATATCTGATATAGCTGTAGTTCAATATCAAAATCAGGAAGTTAACACTGGTGTATTACTGTTAAGAAAACTGTAAAACTCATCTACTTTTCAAAATTTTAACATGTTATCATGTGTACGTATATTTGTTTATATGGTTTTATTCAATTTTATCTCATGTTCAGATTCATGTAACCACCACTATGATCAAAATATAGAAATATTTCACCACCACAGGAAAATTTCTTTTGATTCCTCTTTGTATTCACTCCCATCCCACCTGTCCCACCCCAACAATCCCTGTCCCCTGGCAATCACTAATTTGTTCTTGATCTCTATAGTTTGACCACTGTTAGAACATTGTATAAATGGAACCATACAATATATAACCTTTTGAGATTGGCTTTTCACTTATGATAATCTTGAGTTTCAAAAAGGTTGCTGCATATATCAAAGGACTGCTGAACATTAACCAATGGATGTACCATAATTTGTTCAACCATTCACCCCTAAAGGAATTTTGGTTGTTTTCGGTTTGGGAGTTTTGTGGTTAAAGATGCTTGAACATTCTCATATGGCTGAACATAAATTTTCATTTCTCTGGGATAAATCTGATGGAGTCTAACTGCTAAATCTATGTAGAACTTTTTAAGAACTGCCATACTCTTTCCAGCGTGGTTATACAATTTTATAATAACCAGCAAAGTATAAGTGGCTAGGTTCCTCTTCATCCTCATCAATTGGCATTATCACTATTTTTCTTTTTCTGAAACTATTGTAATAGATGTGTAGTAGTATCTCCCTGTGGTTTTACTTTGCATTTCCCGAATGGCAACGATGTTGAATATCTTTTAATGTACTTATTTGCCATTTGTATCTCCTCTTTGGTGAAATATCTGTCCATGTCTTTTATACATTATATAACTTGGTTGTCTGTTTTTCTGCTACTGAGTTTTAAGAATTCTTTATAGAGTCTAGATATAAGGCCATTATTGGATATGTGGTCTGCAAATATTTTCTCCCAGTCTATTGTCTTTTATTCTGCTAAGGAGCATGAACTCTCACACTACTCAACAAAAAAGAGGAGTTCCTTCTCTCAGGAGTCAAGAAGGCTGAGGTAGGAACTTGCACTTTTACTCCCCACTTGCACTACTGAAGCAACATCACTACTCCAGTGGTATCACAGGAGGCCTACTAAACAGAAGCTTCACATGAGGTCCAGGGTCCTACAACATAATAAACCAAATGTCCAGGTTTCAATAAAGAGTCAACTATCTTATCAAGAACCAATAAGGTATCAATTTGAATAAGAAAATAAAATCAACAGACACTAACATCAGGATGACACAATGTTGGAACTATCTGACAAAGATTTCAGAGTAACACTTTAAGTGCTTCAAGAAACATTTATGAATGTGCTTGGAACAAATTAAAAAAATAAATGTCTCAACAAAAACACTAAGAACAAATGAAAACAGCACAGTAGTGCCACAAAAACAGACACATAGATCAATGGAATACAACTGAACATCTAGATGTAAACCCATGCCATCTACAACCTACTGATTTTCAACAAGGTACTAAGTGCACATGGTGTAGAAAAGGCAGTTTTTTACAATTAATGGGAATAATGGATATCTACATGCAGAATAATGAAGCTAGACCCCTAGTTCTCACCAGTTACAAAAGTCAACTCAAAATAGAGCTGGGGACATAGCTCAGTAGTAGAGCTTGTGACTAGCATGCACAAGATCCTGGGTTCAATGTCCAGTACTGCAAAAAAGAAATTAACTGAAAATAGATAGGAACCTTAAAACATAAGACCTGAAACTAGGATACTATTATAAGAAAACAAGGTGAAACACTTTAGGACACTGGAATGGTAAAGAATTTTTTTGGATAAGATCCCAAAATCATTGGACAAGATCCCAAAAGCACAGGAAACAAAAGACAAAATAGACAAATGAGATTACATCCAACTAAAAAGCTTTAGCATAGCAAAGGAAACAATCAATAGAATGCAGAGATATTCTACAGAGTAGGAGAAAATATTTGCAAACTATATATTAAACCAGGGTCAATATCAAGAATATATAAGGCACTCCAAAAAATTCAAAAGGAAAAAACAAAATGATTAAAACTGAGCAATAGATCTAAATACGTATTTCTCAAAAGAAAACATACAAATGGCTAACATATATAAAAACTGAGAACTACAATGAGAACTACAGAACACTAAAGAAAGAAATTAAAGAAAACCTTGGAAGATGGAAAGATCTCCCATGTTCTTGGATAGGCAGAATTAATATTGTCAAAATGGCCATACGACCAAAAGTGCTATACAGATTCAATGCAATTCCAATTAAAATCCCAATGGTGTACCTTACAGAAATAGAGCAAGCAATTATGAAATTCATCTGGAAGAATAAGAAACCCAGAATAGCTAAAGCAATCCTCAGCAGAAAGAGTGAAGCAGCAAGTATCGCAATACCAGATCTTCAACTATACTACAAAGCAATAGTAACAAAAACGGCATGGTATTGGTACCAAAATAGACAGGCAGATCAATGGTATAGAATAGAGGACATGGACACAAACCCAAATAAATACAATTTTCTCATACTAGACAAAGGGGACAAAAATATGAAAAGGAGAAAAGATAGCCTCTTCAAGAAATGGTGCTGGGAAAACTGGAAAACCATATGCAACAGAATGAAATTAAACCCCTATCTCTCACCCTGCACAAAACTCAACTCAAAATGGATCAAGGACCTCAGAATCAGACCAGAGACCCTGTATCTTATAGAAGAAAAAGTAGGTCCAAATCTTCAACATGTTGGCTTAGGATCAGACTTCCTTAACAGGACTCCCATAGCACAAGAAATAAAAGCTAGAATCAACAACTGGGATAGATTCAAATTAAAAAGCTTTCTCTCAGCAAAGGAAACTATCAGCAACGTGAAGAGAGAGCCTACAGAGTGGGAGAATATCTTTGCCACTCATACTTCAGATAGAGCGCTAATTTCCAGAATCTATAAAGAACTCAAAAAACTCTACACCAAGAATACAAATAATCCAATCAACAAATGGGCTAAGGAAATGAACAGACACTTCACAGAAGAATATCTACAAGCAATCAACAGATATATGAAAAAATGTTTAACATCTCTAGTAATAAGAGAAATGCAAATCAAAACTACCCTAAGATTCCATCTCACCCAATTAGAATGGCTATTATCAAGGTCACAAGCAACAATAGGTGTTGGAGAGGATGTGGGGAAAAAGGTACACTCATATATTGCTGGTGGGGTTGCAAATTAGTGCAGCCACTCTGGAAAGTAGTATAGAGATTCCTCAGAAACCTTGGAATGGAACCACCATTTGACCCAGCTATCCCACTCCTTGGCCTATACCCAAAGGACTTAAAATCAGCATACTACAGAGATACAGCCACATCAATATTCATAGCTGCTCAATTCACAATAGCCAGATTGTGGAACCAACCTAGATGTCCTTCAATTGATGAATGGATAAAGAAACTGTGGCATATATATACAATGGAATATTACTCTGCCATAAAGAACGATAAAATTATGGCATTTGCAGGCAAATGGATGAAACTGGAGAATATCATGCTAAGTGAGATAAGCCAATCTCAAAAAACCAAAGGACGAATGATCTCGCTGATAAGCGGATGATGACATATAATGGGGGGTGGGAGGGGTTAGCGTTAGGGTTAGGGTTAGTGTTAGGGAGGGGGGCAAGAATGGAGGAAGGAAAGACTGTATAGAGGGACAAGAGGGGTGGGTGGGAAGGTGGGGAAGGGGGAAAAATGGCAGAATGAATCAAACAACATTGCCCTGTGTAAATTTATGATTACATGAATGGTATGCCTTTACTCCATGTACAGAGAATCAAAATGTATCCCATTTGTTTACAATAAAAAAAATGCTCAATATCAGTAAACATCAGGGCAATGAAGCCAAAACCATGATATCACCTCACCCCAGTACTAATAGCTAATATTGAAAATACTAATGATAACAAGGGTTGATGAGGATGTGGAGAAAAGGGAACTCCTGCACACTGTTGGTGGGAACGTAAATTAGTATAGGTATTATAGAAGTTCCTCAAAAAACGAGAAATTAAATAACCAAATGGTAACAGTAATCCCCCTCCTGGGTATATGTCCAAAAGAAATGAAATCAGCATACAAAGAGATACCTAAACTCCCACATTATTGCAGCACTATTCAAAATAGCCAAGAAACATAAATAACCTAAGTGTCATCAAGTGATGATAAAGAAAATGTGATACATGTACACAATGGGATACTGTCATTTATGACAACATGGATGGAAACAGAAATGATAATGTTAAGTGAAATTAGCCAAGCACAGGAAGAAAAGTGCCATATGATGTCACTCATATGTGGAATATAAAACAGTTGATGTCCACAGAAGTTGAGAATAGAATGGTGGTTACCAGAGGCTGGGGAGAGTAAGGGAGACAGAGAGATGGGGAGAAATTCACAAATGGTTACTAAGTTATAGTTAGACAGAAGTAGTTCTGGTGTGCTACTGCATGGTAGGGCTACTATAGATGAGAAGGTACTATATTTTTCATAAAGCCAGAAGAGTTTGAATGTTTTTACTATAAAGAAATGACAAAAGTTTGAGGAGATAGATGTGTTTAACATAATTTAAACATTACACAATATGTACATGTATTGAAACATTACACAGTACCCCATAAATATGTACAATTTTATGTTTTATGTATCAGTTGACAATAAATTTAAGCTAAACTTTTTAAAATGACATAACCTGAACAACAAGGAGAAATAGATGGAGGAAAAATAAATAAATACTCAGAGACCTACTGAGTTGTAACAAAAGATATTAGCATTCCTTATCAGATTCTCAGAAGGACAGGAGATATAAAATTATATATTTAAGAATCTGAGCACCCCACCTTGTGATAAACCCAAAGAAATTAACATCAAGACAGATCATAAATAAGCTTCTGAAAGCTACAGACACAGAAAAAATCATAAAGGCAGCCAGATAGAAGCAATGCATTATGTATAAGAAAAAGACAATTCGAAGACAGCAGATTTCTAGGGAAGTCAGCACATAGCAGAACATTTTTCAAGGGGTGAAAGAAAAGAACTGTCAATTTAGAATCCTATACCCAGCAAAATTAGACTTCAGGAATGGAGGGATTATCAAGACACTCTCCAATGAAGGAAAGCTAAGAGAATTAAGTTGCCAGAAGACCTGCTTTTGAGAGAATTGCTAAAGGCAATTATTCATACTCATAAGAAATGAAAGCAGAAGAAAATGTGGAATATCAGGAATGAAGGAAGAGCAACAGAAATGGTAAACATCCTCAGTGAGACCCTGTCTCTAAATAAAATATAATAAAAATATTTTTAAAAGGTCTGGGATTGTGGCTCAGTGGTAAGGGCCCCTGGGTTTAATATCTGGTACCAAGAAAAAAAGAAAGGTACACATCTATGTAAATATAATATCCTTTTCTTCTCTTAACTTCTTTAGAACATCTTAATGGTTAAAAGCAAAAATTAAATCACTGACTAATGGGGTGCATAGGGTACATAGATATAGCACATGAAATAACTTTAAATATAAAGGGGGAAGGTAAGGATGCATATAGGGTAGTAAGGTTTGGACATTTATTTGAAGTGGTAAAATACTGAATATAAGTAGACTGTGAAAAGTTAATATGTATATTATAATCCCTAGAGCAACCACTAAAAATATACAAAAGACTTAAAGGCTAATAGACAAAATGAATTAATAAAACCTGTTCAAATACAAAAGATGACAGGAACAAAATAAATAATGCTGCAGAAAAAAAAAGAAAATGATAACAGTATGAATGAATTTCAAATATATCATCTTTATAATTATCAACAAATTACATAATGAGCACTATAAATCAATAATTAATATACCCATATACTAGCAATGAAAAATTAGAAACCTAAATTCAGAGAAGAAAACTATTTACAACATTCCTCCCTATCCATCTGCCCAAAATGGAAATCCTTAAGAGATAAACCTAACTCAATATCTCTTATACTAATGACATTTTTGATTTGATCATTCTTAGGGGAGGAACTATTTTGTCCTCTAAAGAATGTTTAGCAGTCTCTAACTTCTACCTACTACATCCCAGAAGCATACCCTACCTCCTCCAGTTGTGAAAAACAAACGAACAAACAAACAAAAAACATGTCTCCTGGTGCTATCAAATGTTCCCTTGGGTTCTAAATCACCCCTGGTTGGGAACCACTGGTGTAATCCAACAAGAACAGGGTCTGTGTGTTGAAAGCTACCAATGCTGATAAAACAGATCAAAGAAGACAGAATTAAATGGAGAGACAAATTGCATTCATCCAGTGGAAGACACAATGGAGTTAGGATATAATTCTCCACAAACTGGTACAAATTTTTTAAATTTTCATTTAAAGTACCATTAGGCTTCTTTGTAGCTATGGATAAGATTATTCTAAAATTTATATAAAGAGGTAAGAAACTGGAATAGTTAAAACAACTGTGGAAGAAAAAAAAGTTGAAATAATCATACTATCTGACTTTGACTTTACTAGAAATCTACAATAAATTGAGATAACGTAGTATTAGCAAAGGAAGAGACACAAAGACCAATTAAACAGAACAGATTCTAGAAAAAGACCCCACACATATAACTATGGTAGAAAGAATAATGGCTCTCTAAAGAATTCCATGTACTCCTCTCTAAAGCTTGTAGAAATGATACCTTAAATGGCAAAATGAACTTGCAGATGTGATTAAACTAAAGAAAATGGGAAATACAGGGAAAGGTATCTTGAATTATTCTGGTGGGCTGAATATAACCACAAAGACCCTATTGGAGGCAAGAAGGTCAAAGTCATGAGAGCAGGTAGGACTATGAAAGCACAAGGGTCACAGTCAGACAGACACTAAAGATGCTATTGACTTTGAAGATGAAGAGATCACAAGCCAAGAAATTCAAGCGGACTCTAGAAGTAAGGAAATGGATCCTCCCTGAGAGCCTCTGAATGGAGCCTAGCTCTGCCAAATACCTTTATTTTGACCTGGTAAAACCTAATTTTGGACTTCTGATTTCCATAAATGTAAAATCTGTTGTTGTGTTGAGCTTCTAAATTTGTGATAATTTGTTATAGCAGCAATAGTGAACAAAGGAAATTCAGTGAGGTAAAGATAGCCTTGGTTTTGGAACAACTAGAGAACAAAAATAAATAAATCTCTACCTAAACCTCATATAAGAATTCAAACTGAATACAGATCTAAATGTAAAAGACAAAAATATCAAAACTTAGAAGAAAACATAGGGGAAAATGTCAACGACTTTGAGTTAGGCAGATAGTTCTTAGACATGACAACAAAGGTATAATGTATAAGAAAAAATGATAAACCAGAATTCATCAAAAATTTAAAAACTTGTTCTATATAACATACTAAAACAAGTTATGGATAGAAAGATTATTTACAAGTCACATATTTGAGAAAGAACTTTTACCCAGATTATATTAAGAACTCCCTACACACAAGAGGAAAAATAAACAGCTCAATTAAAAGTGGACAAATCACTCGAACAGACACTTCACAAAAGTGGGTATCTGGATGGCAACTAAGCCATCCATATGAAGATATTCAATACCATTAGCCAATTTCCCAAGAAGAGAGACATAAATTAAAACCACAAGATACTACTATATGTCTGACAGTACCAAGTGCTGGCAGCCAAGAAGCAAAGCAACCAGAACTCTCACATATTATTGATGGGAATATAAAAAGAGTTACTCTGGAAAACAGCTTGGCAGCATCTTATAGAATTAAAAATATACTTAGCATGACCCAGCATTCCACTCTTAGTTATTTATTCTAAATAAATTGAAAGCTGGGGTACACAAAAACCTATACCTGAGTATTTATAGCAGTTCTAGCTATAATCACTAAAATATACAAAGAACCCAAATGTCCTTGAATAGGTGAATGGATAAACGAACTATTCAAACCATGGAAAACTACTCAGCAACAAAAAGAAACGGACTGGTACACTCAATGACTTGGGTGAATAACAGAAGCATTACTTTCAGTGAGAGAATTTAGCTCAAAAGGTTATATATGACATGATTCCATTTATATCATGCTGTGGTTCAGATATGGTTTGAGCATATCTTCCAAAGGTTTATGTGCTGGAAAGTTGGTTCCCACTGTGGGATGATGAGAGGTGGTGAACCATTAAGAGATGTGGCCTAGAAGGAGGTAATTAGGGCATCAGGTAACCACCCTCAGAAGAGATTAATGAAGTTCTCATAGAACCCTGGTGAGTGCTTGAGATAGTGAGTTATAAAAACAGTAAACCTAATCCCTGAAACTCTGGTTTCCTGTCTTGCCATGTGATCTCTCCCTCTGACATGCCATCTATCATGTTGTGTAGTGAGATGGCTTCAAAAGAGTTGAGCAGATACTGGTGCCATGCTCTTGAATGTCCAGAACTGTGAGCCAAACAAACTTTTCTTTACAAAGTACCCAGTCTCACATATTTTGTTACTGCAACAGAAAATGGATGAATATATATATGTTCAAAATAAATAATTATACTGAGAAGACATATCACTGTTTCTTAGCACTTAGATCTGAAGAGGGTATGGCTATGAAGCGTAACTCATGGGAGATTTTGGGGTGATGAAACTTTTCTGTATTCTAACATAGTTGCAATTACATGAATATATACAAGTGTTAAAAATCACAGAATTGGGGGCTAGGGATATAGCTCAGTTGGATTGAGCCCTTGGTTCAATCCTCAGCACCACAAAAAAATTATAGAACTGTATACCAGAAAGAGTTCATTTTACTGTATGTTCATTAAAATTAATTTAAAAATAACAAAGCCAGTATCTTGGGTTACAACAGACCTGATTCCCTAGGCACAGGAGCTAACTATCCAAAGCTACATGACAATGTATTTCAATCAAAATCAACTCAATATGAAGCTTCATACCACGTAACTTTCTAAAACTTAAGAAACTGGTTATTTTTACTAGATTTTAAAAGTGACAAAAGGTATGATTAATCTGTAATTGCAATGTACACATTAAGTACAACAGAATTAAAATGATTTATCCTTACAGTTTTTCTTTTCTAGACTATTAATTTAAATAACATTTAATCTGCTGAACTTCTGAACATTCAGATTATATATCACTGAGAAATTGAATTAATTTTTAGTATGAAAATATATAATTTGGGGCAGTAACTGAAAAGAGTTAAGGAAAAAGTAAAATCATTATGATTATGTGCTATGTTTTGAATATGGCATTTTCCCTCCAGAAATCATGCTGAAATTTGTTTGCCACTACGGTGGTGTTGAGGCATGGGGCCTTTAAGCAGTGATCAGGTTGCTAAGAAGGATTAGTGCTATTCTTGTGGGATTGGGTTAATTCTTCGAAGAGTGAGTCTAGAGGGACTAGATTAGTTATCACAGGAATGGGCTGTTATAAAGCAAGGTCATCATTCATGCTTGTCTCTTCTGTACATACTCACTTGCCCTTCTGCTTTCTGCCCTAAGTCACAGCAGCATAAGACCCTCACCAAAAGTTGAGCAGATACCAGCTCCATGCTCTTGGATTTCTCAGCCTCTAGAACCATGAACTCAAATGAACCTTTATCTTTATAAATCACCCTGTCTCGGGAATTCGGTTTTAGCAATGGAAAATGAACTAAGACACCGTAAAGGACACCCAAAGGTATGATGTATCTATATAATGTCAAAATTACTGGCCACCCAGGGTCAGTTTGCCTAGAATCTCAAATTCTAGATTTAATTATGACTTTTTACTTTTTGATCATGAAAGCATGTCAACTGAGGAACCCGACTGTTTCAGACTTCTTAATATATAAACTCCTCAATAATTAGTCTTTTTCAGAGTGGCCTCTGTTAACTAATGGTTCTGTAGCAGTGTTGCCAAGAAGGGCCCTATATGTCTGAATAAGAAAAAGAGAAGTTTTTACTTTATTAACTGCTTCTCTAGTCACAAAAGGACCAGGAGGAGAGGAAGCAAATAAAGACCACAAACACTAAAAGGAGATTTGATTAGTAAGGCAAAACAGAAAATAAAACTGAACAAGGCACTTAGACATCTGTAAAGACCATCAAGGTAGTGACGGGACCTTCATGAACTTAAGGCTATTCTTGGAACAGGGAAAAAACAGACAAAAAAACAACCACCTGAGTTTATCAAACGCAAATTCTTTTACACCTTATGTTACTAATTCATGAAAATTAGGCCTGACTAATAAAGCAAATGCCATAAAAGACTCCCATCACATAAATAAAAATTTGTCTTAAAGCTGACTTTGGGTATTAAAAATAACCACAACAGGGTTGGGGATATAGCTCAGTTGGTAGAGTGCTTGCCTCGCAAGCACAAGGCCCTGGGTTCAAATCCCCAGCACCGCAAAAAAAATAAATAAATAAATAAATAACCACAACAGAAAACAACCTGTTTAATCTGATCCCTGCAACATATCTGAATATAGATTCCAAGAAGATGGAATAAGAGTTATGACTTAACTACATGAATAAAGACTCCATATTAAAAAGTGTTACATAATATAATATATGTAAGAAATCCACTCACTGTTTTCACTTAACATGATAGTTTAACCAGGAAAACATAAACATGACAAAACTGAGACAAATAGAAAGAGACCAAATGTCATTGTCAAAAAACAGACACCTAAAACATGGTGTAAGCAAGTTGAAAACCTAGAGGTCATAGCCATAAAACAAATTTGTTTTATGTATTTCACAGCTGAAGCACACAGAACTGAAAGCAAAGTAAAGAACATGGAAGAGCAAATGACTTACACAGTCCTAACTCTAATAATCAAATCTAAGTGATAAATCCTCTCATATAAGTCCTTTAGGAGATTTTAAAAAAGTAGAGGGGAAAAGTGATATCACAGTGATATGTAATGAAAACTGAATGCAAGCAGTAGAAGTTACATGATTTGTTTGCTTGATTCATTAATTTTTTTTTAAATGGGCTTATACCATAAAATTTTGTTTGATGTAACATTAGTATTTACTGGAATAACTGGAACATAAGCTAAGATATATTACAAGGAAGGACTCCTAACTTCCTGTGTGACATACAAAATGCTTGAAAATCACTTCCCTGCTCATAATTTTAAAAATGTTGAACTGAAAATATCACCTTGAAGCTAACAGAAAATTGAGTTAACAGAGCAAACAGCTATCCTCCAAACTAGGAGAATCACAGTTTATGTGAAAAAGTTGTTATGGCTGGGTGGAACCAGCATATGGTAAGTTAGAAACACTAACTGCTAAAGAATGAGCAAGGAATAGTCCAAAACATTAGAATCCTGGGGGTTCCCACTTTCGTAAGTTTTACCTCCTATGTCAGCCAACTTTTCATTACTATGACAAAATACTTGAGATAATCAACTTAAAATAAGAAAAGTTTATTCTAACTCACAGATATGAGGTTTCAGTCTATAGTTGGTTGGCCCTGTTGCTTTGGGGCCAGTGATCAAGTAGTATATCATGGCAGGGAGCACATGGTAGAACAAGCTGCTCAACTCATGGAGGCCAGGAAGGACAGAAAGAGAGAAGTGGGGGCCAAGGCTTCAATATCCCCTTTGAGGACATGCTTCCATATGACTGGAAGACCTCCAAATAGGCCCACCCTCTTAAATATTCTATCACCCACACAACAGTGCTACAGGCTGGGGACCAAGTCTTTAATACATGGGCCTTTAGGGGACATATCCAGCCACAGGATCTCCAGTAGCCAGATAAACATAAAACCTCATACTAATGGCCTATTTACTTCAACAGATCATGTCCAGATTTCAAAAAATAAAATTACAAGTACGCAAAAAGACAACAAAGAGCCTAAATAGGCAAAGTAAGTATCAGAATTAGACTCAGTTAAGGCAGAGATTTTGGCATTATCAGGCCAGGAATTTAAAATGATGATGACTAAAAGTGCTAATGGACAAAGCAGATACCATGCAAAAACAGATGAGCAATATAAGCACAAAGAAGGGAAACTCAGGAAGAACCAAAAAGTTATGCTAGAAAACAAAAACACTATAATAGCTGGAGAATGTCTTTGATGAGCTCATTGGTAGACAGGACTCAAGGAAAGTACCAGTGAGCTTGAAGATATATGTCAATAGAAATTTCACAAAGGGAAAAGCAAAGAACAAAAATAATTTAAAAAGTAGAAAAGAATATACAAGAACCATGGGACAATTATAAAAGGTATAACATGTAACAGGAATACTAGAAGGAAAAGAGAAAAAGGAACAGAAGAAATATTTGAGGTAATAATGGTTGAGAATTTTCTAAAAATGAATGACAACACAATGCAGGAAGCTCAAAAAACACCAAACAGAGCCAGAATGGTAGAGCATGCCTATAATTCCAGCAACTCGGGAGGCTGAGGCAGGAGGATCTCAAGTTCAAAGCCAGCCTCAGCAGATTAGTTTGGTACTTAGCAACTCAGCAAGGCCCTGTCTCTAAATAAAATATAAAAAAGGGATGGGAATGTAGCTCAGTGGTTAAGCACCATGGGTTCAATCCCGGGGATTGGGGGTAAAAAAAAGATCACCAAACAGGACAAATAAAAACAAAAGTACATTTTGGCATATCATATTCAAACTATAGAAATTCAAAGGCAGAATCTTAAAAGAAGCTACAGGAAAAAACACCTTTCCTACAGAACAAAGATAAAAATAACTCTGTACTTCTCTTCAGAAACCATGCAAGCCAAGAATGGAGTAAAATATTTAAATTGTTGAAAGGGGAAAAGAAATCCCACCAATCTAGAATTCTGTACTTAGTGAAAAGTTTCCTTTAAATGTGAAAAATACACACTTTCTAAAAAAAATAAAATAAAATTGAGGCAAATTGTTGCCAGTACATGTGCCTTGCAAGAACTGTTTAAAAAGTTCTTCAAAGAGAATAAAAATGCTAAAGATAAAATCTTTGATCTACATAAAAAGGAAGTGTTAGGGGAAAATTTTTAATGTAAAAGCACTTATTTTTTTTCTTAATTGAATGGGTGACAGTTTCTTCAAAGTAACAAAAACAATGTATTGAGTAATTAGAATATATGGGTAAGTGAAATTAATGACAGCAATCTATGAGAGATGGGAGGAATAAACTGGGAATACTATTATGTGCACTTCCCAAGCAGCAGTATGTTATGTGAAAGTAGACTTAGATTAGTTGTAAATATATATAGAAAACTATATGGCAACCAAGAAAAAAAATTAAGTATAATTGAAATATTAAAAGATTACAGAAAATAGAATCACATAAAATGACTAACTTCAGAAGTAGAATGGAAAAAACAAAACTACAACCAAAGAACAAGGGCAATGAATAGAAGGCAATTATACATATGGTCAAAATCAATTAATCATTTAAAATGTGAACAGTCTACACCAATGAAAAGACAGATTATCAGGAAGAATTTTTAAAAATGACCCAATTACAGACACCTTATCCACAAAGACACAATAGATTAAAAGTAAATGAATGAAGACATATATACCATGTTAACATTAATCAAAGTAAAGCTGGAATAAATATATTAATTTAAAACAAAGCAGACTTCAAATCAAGAAAAATTAACAGGCATAAAAGAGGGTCATTACATGTCAGAAGGGCTAATTATCCTAAAGCACATAACAATTGTATTGTGTATGATGAACTTTAACAACAATATGTCAAAATGCATGAAGCAAAAATGAACTGCAAGAAAAAATAAACGAATTCTCTATTATAATTGGAGATTTCAACACCCGTTCATCAGTAATTGACAGAAGTAATAGGCAGAAAATCAGTAAAGCTATAGTTGAAATGAACACTATCAATCATGAGTCTAAATGACACATATTGAATACTTGATCCCGTGACAGCAGAGTATATATTCTTCTCAAGCACACAGACCATTCACCAATACAAATCATATTATAGGCTATAAAACACCTTACCAAATTTAAAACCAAATGTGTATATTAGGAAAGAAGATCTAAACTCAATAAAATTAAAAATTTCTGTTCTACAAAAGACATTATCAAGAAAATGAAAAGATAAGATTTAGATTTGGAGAAAATATTTACAAAAGACATATTTGACGAATGTCTGTCATCAAAAAATAAATGAATAAACATAAAACTCAAAAATAAGGAAACAAACATCCTGATTCAAAAATGGGCCAGAAGACCTAGACACCTCACCAAAGAAGATAGAGAGATTGCAAATGAGCATATGAAATGATGCTCAATATGATATGTCAGTTAGGTAAATGCAAATTAGAAACAAAAACGAGATGACACATCTATTAGAATGACTAAAATCTAAAACACAATGCTGGATGCTGGTGAGGACCTGTAGCAATGGGAACTTTCATTCGTAACTGGTGGTAGTACAGTTAACTGGGAAAACTGTTTAAAAAAAAAAAAACAATACAATACAACAATTTTACTCCGTGGTATTCATCAAGTTGAAATGAGTTGAAAATATATCCACACGAAAACCTGCACATGAATGTTTCTTGCACTTTTATTCATAATTTCCCTAAATTTGGAAGCAACCAAAATGTCCTTCAACAGGCAACTGGATAGACATACACTGTTATAGCCAGACAATGGAATATTGTTCCACAATAAAAAGAAATGAGCTATTAGGTCAGAAAAAGATATGAAAGAACCTGAAATGCATATCGTTAAGTGAAAGGATCCAACAGGAAAATGCTACATACTATAAGATTCCAGCCATGTGACATTCTGGTGAAGAAAAAACTAGAGAGATGCTAAAAAGGTCATTGGTTGTCAAGAATTTGGGAAAAAGGGAAGCAGAAATGAATAGGTGAATTGCAAGGGAGTTTTAAGGCAGTGAAACATTTCCATATGGTAACATATAACAAATGTATGATACCATATAAATAAATGTACCACAATAACACAAGGTATTAAAAACAGAAGGAACTGCATATATGGGAAGGAAAAAGGTATGTAAGAACTCTTTGTACTTATTGTTCAATTTCTCAGTAAACCTAAAATTTATCTAAAGTATAAACATTTTAATTAAAATGTACTCCAGGGTATAAATCACACTTTTCAATTAAAGACAATGTTTAATATTTTAAAAGATTTTCAAAAAAATCAAAGTCAAGCAAGAAACGTATGAAATTTTTGAAGCCTTTTCCAAATGTCTAATCATTGGCACTCCCACAAAACTTCATTTGCATCTCCCTTTGGATACTTACATTATGTCATAGGTTTTTATCATTATTTATATATTTTCACCTTTAGTACACTGCAACTCCATGAGGACAAGGCCCATATTTTATTCATTTTGTTATTCCCATTTGCCTAGCACAGTACCAGTATCCAGTGATCACTCAATAGAAGTATACCCATTACAAGCATTACTCCTTAGTTTAAATAATAGTTGGATCCCTAAAGAAAAAAGATACTGATTTCTTATTGATAAATTACACTATCTCCAGTTATTATTTTATAGTTTTAAAGATATCTTGTTTGATTTCTTAAAGATTATTAATTGAGTGCCTTTTTGTACTTGATATTTTATTTTCCTTTGCCTCCAAGTGGTTTCCAAGATGATGGTGTTGAAAGAATATGAATAAACTTTTGGGGGGAATATTAAAGGTAATATCTGTTTTGTAAAATCAGGTGATTTTTATTTTCCTTAAATCCTGATTGTGCATAAAATACTAATAGAAAGGGTGAATTTGAAAACCAAAAACCTTAAAGGATCTCAGAATGCTCAGATTAATGATAATGTGATACTCCTAAGATATATGCACAGACTGTAATAAAAGACACTGCATAAGATTTGTAGGAATTTAAGGCATGAAGACAAATAGCATTCTCTCTTTAACTTGGCAGCAGAACCCCTAAAATATGTCACATAAAGAACCCCAACATATTAAAATAGAATTGCTGCTTTTCTAGTACAAGGAATGCCAATCTCTCTTGGTCTACTCTGGGCCCCCAATCATCTCCATATAATAATGTTTCTTTAAAATATTTGTTAACACCTTCAGGATCAAAAAAGCATTCAAAGGTAGATAAACAAGTAGATGGTATGCTGTGAGCCCATACATTAAGCATGAAATCCTCCTCCACTTTTCTTCTTTTCACTTGATATTTCTTTCTTTCCTCCTAATATTTCACCTATGCCTCCATCTCACTCATAATACAATCAATGCCACACAGACAGATGGTATTTAGAGCTGAGAATGTTCTTGAATCCAGCACTAAAACTCCAAGAATATGTGAAGGAGGCAGGGAAGACCAGAGTACAATGGGTCTAAATTGGTTCAAAGTGTTTATATGTCAAAGTATGCAATCAGGTTTGAAGAAAAAATAGGAAGCCAAGGAACAAAAAGGAATAGCAATCCATCTTTGTACACCAATTAAACACACTTTCAACACTGCTAAAAAATAAACAATCATGTTTTTGAAGATTTGTAAGAGTGATCAATTTTAAACTAAGAACAGACTACAAGCTGGCAAACGAGTGTTTACAATGGCTAATGCTACTACTATGCTCTGCATGCCTCAAATTATTATTCTAGGTCTAGTTCTTGTCTAGTAAAAAGAAAATTGTTACTATATTCTTCGAAAGTACTAAAAGGCACTACTCATAACATCTGGCAATTTTTCATTTTCTTGATTCGAAAGGAATCAAACATATGTTTTAAGGATTTTCTGTATTTGTTTGTATTTATTTGCAATTAGTTTACAAGAGTTTAGTACAGCACTTTCCATTCTGTGGCTATTCAGCATACGTTGAGTGAAGAACAAAATATTAGCCTTCTAAAAATATTTCAACCCTTAAGGAAGTTAGCTCAGATCTAGATTTCATACCCTAATAGTGACCTGTCACCAAGCAACAGAACTCCATATTTCTGTAGGACTGGAACCCACTCTAAAAATAAATCCTAATACAAATGTCATTACTTAAGACTTACTCCTCCTTTTAGTAGCTTAATTAGTCTTGTTCTAACCTGTTCTCTTCAATTCAAAACAAAGTCCAGAAAATCATCTGCCTTTAACTTGTCAGCAAGGTATGTACATTCAGTCAATAAATGAATAAAGGCCAATTTGCTAATTTTGCCTTGCATAACAGCTAACAATCATCTTTATCCTTAAGCAATTCATATGTAAGACAATTCAGCAATCAGTACTGCACTAAAAATGAACATGAAAGTTTAAAAATTTCAACATTAGCCACCAAAATTAGATTTGTAATATTGTTCTGTTTAGCTTAAACAAATAGAATAAAGCATGGGATCCTTGATCTGTTGCTCAGCATGTTGATTTAAGCAAATATTCTCTTGAGAATGGGTCAGATTCATTGGGAGAATATTCAACAGTGAAGACTGATAAGAAAGGAGACATGAAAATGGAGAATCTGATTATGAATTACTTTGGTTTTACTCTTACCTCTTCAATGATCCCTTCTACTGTTTACTTTCTTACAGAACAAAGGCTCTCTCACTAGTGGTCTTCTATTTCTGTTCTTTTCTTTGGCAACTCACAAATTTGCATTTGTTTCAACTTTCACTTCTTAAATCTCTAACCCTGGGCTCCTTCCTGATCTTGTCTTGCTTTTATATTACCAGCTCAACTGTTCTATTTAGACGTTCCCCTAGCATCTCAAACTTATCACATCCAAAATCAAGATCTTCATTTCCTAAACAAGACCTCATGATTTGCTGCCTGTTTGTTAAAGACATTATTACTGTCTCAATTTTGACATCATCTATGAACCCCATTCCTTCTTTTTTTTTTTAACTTCTAATAAATAATCCATTGTTAAGTGTTGTTGATTCTACCTCACAATATCTCTGGCATATTTTCCTTCCATGGTATCACTTTTACCATCACTCTAGTACAACCTGCTATCACTAATTACCTAGATTATTACTTTAGCCTCATAACTATTTGGTAAATATTAGCTGGAATGAATGTATGGAATGAATGGTATCTGTACTTTAAAACATCTTCTACAAAAGGGCCAGAATAATTCCCTAAAGCATATCTCTAACTTTGTTCATTATCTCCTCAAAATAAAGGTTCCTATTTCTCAACATAATTAAATATATACAGTTGTTGTTTTGTTTTGTTTTGTTTTACAGTTAAGGCATTTCACATCAGGACCTCTATCTTTCCAAGCTTACTTCCCATTCCTCTAAAATCGTGTTCCCTTATTGGAGCCAAATAGACTATTCACTACTCTACACATTCTATATACTTTCTCTAGACCATCATTCAAATTATTTCTGTGCCTATAACAATCCTACTCATTGATCCAGGCCTGTCTCAGATGTCATCTCTGTATAACACTTCCCAACTCCTCGTCACGGTGATTACTTCTATCTTTACGCTAAAACTCACAACATTCAGCAGGTATTAAATCATTTATGCTTACTTTGTATTACAGCAATAAAATAAAACTCACTTTACCCTGTATGAATTCCGAGAAGAAATTAGATTTAGTCATATTTAAATACCCTGCAATGCCAAGAACAGTACTTACAAGTTCTCAACATATTTTTAGAGTAGGGAAAAGAATGTGTAAATAGAAGGAAATGTGGTATAGAAATAAAGAAGTGGTAAGACCCAGGTTCTAAGCAAACTATTAATCCTCATATTTAAGAAGAATAACCAAATTATTGTCCAATTTCATTTATACTTTTATGCAAACACTTTTTACCATAGTTTTCAACATTTACATTTTATTTTAACATTTATGTTAAACTACTTGCCAGGTATGGTTCTAAGCCTTTTGAATGCTAATTTAATTAATCCTTATAATAACACTATTTTTATAAATTAGGAAAAACTGAGGCATGGAGACAAAGCAACTTGCCCAAGGTAACAAGATTAATTAGCGGCAAAGTCCAAGCAGTCTGACTACAGAGATCACATTCTGCATGATGACAATATATTGTACCTTGCAATGTATATGTGCCTGATTTTAAAATCTGAATTTATTGAAAATAAATACTATTTCCTTGAAAACTCAGTCATCATTATAACTTTGCTCTATAGTATTATGAAAAATGGGCTGCTGAAATACAGAATTTGTATAATAAATACACCCAGCTTTGTGGCTTTTTGTTTATCTTTATTCGGTTTCTCATTTTTTCCCTTGATGTTAAACTGTTATTTATCACTTAAGGCTATCAATGCACCTAAAACTCCTTCATCTTCCTTTTAATTTAATGGGAACTGGGGACCAAACTCACTCAAAAATATGTATTAAAAGAGAGTCAACATAACTCTGAGGAATGTCTTTTATAAAGTTTGTTATGTTTTGTTACAACCAATGTTTCTGTATCTTATATTGGTTTTAGGAGTGAATTCCATTAAGTTAAAGCTGTCGGATGTCTGATCCAGAGATAATTAATATATTACCATTTAATTTCTACTCATTGCATAAAATAAATGAGGGTCCTAAAAGTTGGCCATGCTTCATGAAAAGTAGCTTATACTAACTCAGAGTTCATGACTACAATGACTACAGAATGTCCTAGTATTTCTTAGTTACAGCAACAAAACAATACATTCCTCTCATTCTTACCTTGGCACCACCCAGAAATCCTAAGGAAATGGCAACTCTAGCTCGTAGATCTGGCCTATCTTTAGGCCATACATATGAAAGCATTGCTTTTATGATTTTCCGAGTATCAACATCTTTTAACTGTTGAGAGAAAACAAAGCAATAACACATCATTTTAAATGTAACCATACGTTAATAATGTAGAATTAAAGAAATACTTGAGAAATATACAAAAACATTAAAAATATAACTTTTATCCTAAAAAGGCCAATATTTCCAAACTTTATATACTTCGGAGAAAAATAAAATATTTCAATTGTTTTTAAAAGCTACTCATTTCTCCTAGATTTCTTACATTTAACTATAGTAACACTCATACTACTAAAAAATAATTGAGTAATGGCAAGGGGACATGTACTATATATTTATTTTTTATCTATTAAGCTATAAAACATTACATATAACTTTAAAATATTTCCACCTTTGTAGTCAATATTGGAATCCTAGGTTCAAACTCATGGTAAAGAAGAATTACAATATTGTGTTTAGGAAAGTAGGGGTTTTGGTGTTGGCTATATTAAACAAAGGTGAGGTTACTAAAAATGTCAGCAATCAAAATAGATCAAGGACTTAGGAATTAGACAAGAGACCCTGCAACTAACAGAAGACAAAGTAGGCCCGAATCTTCATCATGTTGGCTTAGGATCAGACTTCCTCAACAAGACTCCCAAAGCACAAGAAATCAAAGCAAGAATCAATAAATGGGATGGATTCAAACTAAAAAGCTTTTTCTCAGCAAAGGATACAATCGAGAATGTGAAGAGAGAGCCTACAGAGTGGGAGAAAATCTTTTCCACACACACTTCAGATAGAGCACTTATCTCCAAAATTTATAAAGAACTTAAAAAACTCCACACCAAAAACACAAAGAACCCAATCAATAAATGGGCCAAGGAACTGGACAGACACTTTACAGAAGAAGACACACAGGCAATTAAAAAACATATGAAAAAGTGTTCAACATCTCTAGTAATTAGAGAAATGCAAATTGGAACAACTCTAAGATTTTATTTTACTCCAATTAGAATGGCTATTATCAAGAACACAAACAATAACAGATGTTGGCATGGATGTGGGAGAAAAGGCACACTTTTACATTGCTGGTGGAGTTGCAAATTGGTGCAGCCACTCTGGAAAGCAGTGTGGAGAATCCTCAGAAAACTTGGAATGGACCCACCTTTTGACCCAGTTATCCCACTCCTCAGTTTATACCCAAAGGACTTAAAATGAGCATACTACAGTAATGCAGTCACATCAATGTTTATAGCAGTTCGATTCACAAGAGCTAGATTATGGAACCAACCTAGATGCCCTTTGACAGAAGAATGAATAAAGAAACTGTGGTACATATTCACAATGGAAATATTATTCAGCCATAAAGAATAATATTATGGCATTTGCAAATAAATGGATGGAATTGGAGAATATCATGCTAAGTGAAGTAAGTCAAGCCCAAAAAACCAAAGTCCGAATGTTTTCCCTGATAAGTAGATGATGATACATAATGGGGGAAAGGGGGTGGGGGGTGAGAGAAGGATTGAGGAACTTTAGATTATGTAGAGGGAAATGAGAAGGAGGGGGGTATGAAAAATGGTGGAATGAGACAGACATCATTAGCCTATGTACATGTATGATTACACGAATGGTATGAATCTACATCGTGCACAACCATAGAAACAAAATGATGTACCCCATTTGTGTACAATGAATCAAACTGCAGTCTGTAAAAATAAAAAAATAAATTTTAAAAATGTCAACAAAAGGCAATTTTTAAGTCATAATCAATCTGCCCTAAATTCAGCTCACATTTTTCTTTTTCCATCTTCCTGGGGCAACAGTACCATTAAGTCTTTCGATTTTGGTTTCAGCTTTAGAGGTGGAATATTAACAATCATACCATAGTTCCTAAAACCAAAATAAGGAGATCAATAAATATATATCTGAAATTACTATATTAATATACTTGGTATAAAAGTCCCCATTAAAAAAGTTGAAATATTAACTCAATTTCTGGAAAAAATTCTAAAAAGAAAAAAAAAGATGATGCTCATTGCTGGTGATGGTGAACAGAAATAAGCACTCTAATGCTAATGCACTATTAATGAAGAGTACTCTGAAATAATCTTGGAAAGCAATCTGGTAGCTATTATAAGTCTTTAAAATAATTCTGGCCTTTGTCTCAAAAATTCCACTTCTGGGAACTTATCCTAAAGAAAATCTTTAAAATATGCTCCACATGGAATCAACTTTACCTCTTGAAAATCTCTTGAATCTGCCTACCATCAACATAATCCAAGCTACCATCAGTTCTCACCTAAATCACTGCAATGACCTCCTAAATGCTTTCCCTGTATCTATTTTGTTCCCTAATAAGCTCACCCTTTAATCAGCTATCACTTCTAGCTTAAAATCATTAGGCAGCATTCTTGGAATAAAGATCAAAGTCTCGGACATGGTTTACAAGGCTCTGCTTGGCTTAGCCCCTGACTCCTTTTCAGTCATATCTTATACCACTGCACTGGCTGCACTGGCTCTTTCAGTTCCTTGAACATGCCATAATCCCTCCTGCCATAGGGCCTTTGTGCAATTGTGTTCACTCTGTCTAGAATAATCTCTTTTTGCAATACATCCCTCCCCAGCCCCACAACCTCTTCAAAGGATCCACTTCAGTTATAATCTATCCATACAGTAGTATGATTACTTGATTGACATCTGCTCTCCTGCTAGAATTTAAATTCCATGTGAGTAGTAATTCTGTGTTTTGTACTCACAGTTGTAATCCAATACCAAATGCACTGACTGACATGCAGGAGGTACTCAATGAATATTGAATAAAGGAATGAAAATTTAGCTACAAGGGTATTTATGTTCATGCTGTTTTAATAGAAACAAAATTGGAAATAGTGTAAAAGATCAACATTGGAGAATGGTATAAACAAATTAAAGTGAATACATACAACAAAATGCATCCATTCAGAAATATATGTAGTGACAGAAAACTTGTTAAATCGATAAAAGCAGAAGAAAACACTTATTTTTGTGGGGAAAAACATGATATGCAAATGAGTTACATGTGCATACAAATGGATCCAGAAAGCAAGACCCCCCTCAAAGTATTAACTATAGTAGCTGGGAGTGGGTGCAATCCTTGATAATTTTTTATATTTTTCTTTTTGGTTATTTGTATTTTCTATAATTCACACATAATAAGGAAAAATATTAATTCATTTCAAAGAGGAAAGAGTTATACAATTTCAAGTATATTTTCACAGCATGGAATGGGGAAGACTGTCAACATATAAGAAACCCAGGATAGTACATTATATAATATAGGGTACTTTCAAATTATGATTACCCCTATAGGGCACACAAAACTATTTTCCTAGTCTTTTAGGCAGTTTATTGTACAAAAAGTAACAAATAAAACTGCTCATATTGTAGTAAAAACACTAATATCAACCTGAACTGCTTTAAATATATAAGATGGCACAAATATGAAATGCTAAAAGCACAGTTTATAATGCTTTATTTTACACACACACACATGCCCATGCGCACACCCATGCTCTTATAACTGGTAAGGCATTAAAAAAGGAAATAAGACAGTAATTTTAAAATTCACTTTTCCAATCGAACTATTACAAAATAAATATAACTTAATGCATTATAACATGAACTGGGACATTTCAACCACTTTCCCATTTCATGAATTTTGTCTGCCATATTTTCCTTGATGGACTAATGGTAAAAAGGCCCTGTTTCCACATATCTTTAGAAACACTCTCTCCTGTCAAAACCTTCTACAACACACCCCAGAATTTTTTCAATAAGGACACAGAGAAGTTATGGCTAAGAGCAAGAAAATTATTCTAGTTGGCTTAATAGTGCATAAAATGTCACCACTTCATTTAACAAAATGGGTTCTGAAGTTGTGTAATCATGCATTATGAGTCCATTAAGCTGTAAAGGACATGACTTCAGCTATAGTTTAGATAAACTATAAAGTTTGAAAAATAATGTCTTTTTTTTAAAAAAGTGAAGGCCAAATCAATGAGGCATTTCAGATGCTGCTGAGGCATATTTTTAAAGAAATTTTAAACCAACTTACTCCTGTTGCACAGAGTAAAATAAAATTGGTGGCCTCAATAAAGATCCTGAAAGATAATATACCATCTTTCAAAATTACCTCAGATAATTTATACTGGACACCCAAGGATAATTCTGAAGACAAAAGGATTATTTAAAACTGGAAAGAGACCAGCCACTAGCTTGGGACTGAATTAGCAACACTTTTCACCCCAACTCAGTAGGGTATAAACAGATAACACCAATAGCATATATACCTCTTTAAGTCCATATTTTGTTGTTGTTTTTAAATTAAATTTATTTCTTAACTGGTTCATTAAAACATAAAAACTACACATATTAATGGAGCAACATGATATTTCATTACATGTATATAATGTGTAATGTTTAATTCAGGTAAAACATCTCCCAAACATATATCATTTATTTATGGTAAAATCTTTCAGAATCCTTTCTTCTAGTTTTCTGAAATGTATAGTACATTTTTATTATCTATAACTGCCCTACTGTTCAATAAACAGTACATCAGAATATCTTGTCCTTACATAAATGTAATTTAGGTACACACTGATCAATTTTTCCCCATTCCGCATTTCCTCTATTCTCCCCAGCCTTTGATAACCAATTCTATCTCAACTTCTTTGAGTCACCATTTTTTAGATTCCATATGAGCGATCATGTGACACTTCTCTTTCTATTCCTGGCTTATCTCATTTAATACAATTGATTTCTGGTTCCATCCATGTTACTACAAATGACAGGATTTTATTCCTTTTAATGGCTGTATTAATAGTATTACACTGTTGTATATGTACCAAAACATCTTTATCCATTCATCAGTTGATGGAGACTCAGGCTGTTCCTATTTCTTGGCTACTGTGAATAGTGCTGTGATGAACCTGGAAGTGCAAAAACTTCAATTTCTTTGTGTATACATACCTAGGCATGGGGTTGCTGTATCATGTGGTAGTTCTATTTTTAATTTTTTGAGGAATCTCCATAATGTTTTCCACAATGGCTGAACTAAATTCTTTCCTACCAATGATGTGCAAGAGTTTCCTTTTCTCCACATCCTCACCAGCACTTGTTATCTTTAGTCTTTTTGATAATAGCTATTCTTACCAGGGTGGGGTGATAGCTGACTGTGAGGAAATGTTGATTTGCATTTCCTTGATCATTAGTGATACTGAGGGATACCTGTTGGCCATTTGTATATTTTGTTTGAGCACTAGACCTAGTGCTCATTTTATTTTGCTTTCTACTTTCTTTTGTTTTCATGCTATTGAGTTTTTAGAGTTCCTTATATATTCTGGATATCAACCACTTGTCACATGTACAGTTCGCAAATATTTCCCCCCTTTTTTGGGTTGTCTCTGCACTCCATCAGTTGTTTCCTTTTCCATGCAGAAGATTTTTAGCTTGATGTAATCCCATTTGTCTATTTTTGCTTTTGTTTCCTGTGTTTTTGGGGTTTGTCTGAAAAATCCTTGTTCATCCCAATACAATGAAGTGTTTTGTTACATTTCCTTCTAGTAGTTTCATGTCTTGCAATTAATTATTTGATAAAGTTTGAGTTGACTTTTGTAACTGGTGAGATAGGGGTCTAGTTTTATTCATCTACATATAGATATGCAATTTCCTAGTACCACTTGTTGAAAAGACTATCCCTTCTCCAATGGATGCTCTTAGCACCTTTGTATAAATCAGTTGGCTGTGAATGTGTAGGTTTACTTCTAGGCTCTTTATTCTATTCCATTTGTCTGTGTCTGGTTTTATGCCAATACCATGCTGCATTGATGAATATAGCTTTGTAGTGTACTGAAGTCAGGTAGTATAATTTCTCCTGTTGTGTTCTTTTTGAACAAGATGATTTTGGCTATTCAGATTTTTGTGGTTCCATATGAATTTTAGAATTACTTTTTCTGGTTCTGTGAAGAATGTCTTTGGTATTTTGTTTGAGAATGCATTGACTCTATACATCACTGGTTAGTATGGATATTTTAGCAATGTTGATTCTGTTAGGATCTGCCCAGCATTAGGTTTCAGCAGCCCAGTACTGAGTTTCAGGGCAATGTCTTGTGTTTACCACCCTGTCCTACTCCCAGAGATCAGAGTATTGTGCCAAGCTACGCTGCCTGAGGTTGGGGTAGTGTTAGGCAGTCCCTCAGTACCCTATGCTGACTCTTAAGCTGGTTTGCACCTAGGTCTGGTTTGCTAGACCTAGTGGCAAGCACCTGCATGGTCTCTGGGATATACTGGGGTCCATGCTGCAACTGGCAGTAATACAGGCTGACACACAAGTCAGTTCCACTGGGGCATAGGTCTCTGCCTGGTAATGGGGCAGCTCTCGAACCCATTTGTGCACACTGGCCTGGCAATAGCTGTGTTGCCCAAAATTGGGGGACAGGTGGTGGAGATAGTTTCTTGGCCCCCAAGGCTGATGCTAAATCAGGTTGCCTCTCAGTTTCACAGCTGCAAGTTTCACTGTGCAGTTTCACACCTGCACAATCTTGGGGGGAGGACAGGTGTGTCCTGGGCCTACTCCAAGTCTAGAAATACAGCCCAAACTCCAGTCTGCCTTACAAGCACACAGGTTTCCACTGGGTGTGTGGGCTGGTCTGGAGGTTCCATCTGTGAGCTCAGGCCTGTATACAAGACTTTAAATTTCTTTCATGTGGTGGTTCTCACCATAGTGAGCCAGGCACTGGGCTCTGAGACAAAGCCTTGTACTAGGTTTGGTGTCCTGCTCATGGTGGGTGAAGTCCTTCTTCCAGTTCTGCTGCCCACGGTTGGGAGAGGGGCAAGAGGCAATCAGCCTCATTTCAGCTGAATGCTACTTCAGTGGCTGAAAATTGCATGAGTTTTGGCCTGATGGACGAGGTTGAGGGGCCTTGCCCAGCACTGGATTTCATCATGCCAGGCCTGTAAGACCCCATTCTTAAATAGAGGATGGGAAATATAGGAAATGGTCAAGGAAGATGACAAGAAATTGGGTTATATGAGGAAATACTGTCCAAAGAATAACAGTATGATAGTATACAGAAAATAAATGAAGTAATAATTAAGGAAATGAAGTCCCCCCAAAATCAAAATTCCTGACGTAACTCACGGATGATATCATAACAGTTTTTCTTTAAATCTGCCTTATACATATGCAGAAACTATGAAATTCTTTTAACTTTTCTATTTATCATTTTCATAGTAAATTGAATTGAAAGTTATATTTTAAACATAATGGTGATGATTTTATCATGAAAACAAACACCCTCTACAAGTAAGTGCTACACAAGTATTTTTAAAGACTTGCAAAAGTAGGAGTCAATCTACTTTCCTCCCTGCTAACAGAATATAATCAACATGGCTTTCCTGCTGTAGCTAAACAGCCTTGAATTTAACACACGGAACTGACATTTTAAGCTTCATTATAATGTAAAACTAGTACTGTGTTAGTATGAGAAATGAAGGTTTTTTAGAAAGGTCTCAACTATATATTGAAATTAAGACAGCCATAATTAAATGAAAGTAATTAGATTCAGGAAAAAAACACACAAGGGTAACAAAAGAAGAAATTCGAATTGGCTCAGTAAGATCTTCAAATAATAACAAAATTCTATTGTGCTTTTTTTTAAAGAAATGAGTTTAAAAGAAAAGTTTAGTAGTGTCAGAGAGCTATCAGAGGAGATGAAAGTAACTGAAAACAAAGTAGCCCGAGAGAAAAAAAGCAGGTGCCAGGAAAAAAATAACTTGACCAATATTGGAAACAATTCTCAATAAATATTCATTCAATTAATTCATTTATTCTCAAACACAAGAACAAATTCTTCATAATAATATCCTGGAGGTATATCTAATACTTGATTTATTAAATTACCAAAGGGATTGGGATGTAGCTCAGTGGTAGAGCACCTGCCTAGAATGCTCAAGGCCCTGGGTTCCAACCTCTACACTGCAAAAAAAAAGAAGGAAGGAAAAGAAAATGCCAGCCACAACCTTTGACAGATTTTAAAACATTCACTTATTTTATGTTAATATATAGCTTCATAAGTTTCACAAAGCTACACAAGTTAGAAGAAATAATCTCACAAAGCTGTATAGGTTAAAAGAAATAATGAAAAAGGAACATCTACTTATATACAGGAAGACAGAACAGCACAATCATAGCACAAGCGGCCAAAACCAAATATAGTCACTTACTGCTTAACAACAGGAATATGTTCTGAGAAATATGTAGTTACATGATTTTGTTGTGTGAACCTCATGGACTATACTTAAACAAACCTAGAGGGACTAGCCTATTATGCACCTAAGCTATAATGGTATAGCTATTACTCCCAGGCCACAAACTTATACAGCTGGTTGCTGTGCTGAATACTGTAGGCAACTATAACACAAGGGTAACTACTTGTTTGTCTAAATATAACTAAACAAAGAAAAGGCATAGTAAAAGTAGATAGTAAAGATTTTAAAATGGTACACCGGTAGCTCAGCTGTTGAGTGCTGCCTGGCATGCATAAGACCCTGGGTTTGATCCCTAACACCACAAAAAATAAAAATAAGTAAACAGATAAAATAGTACAACTGTCTAGGTTTCTTAAGATGGAGTTTGCAAAGTTGGAAGTTGCTCTGGGTTTCAGTGAATGAACATGAAGGCCTAAGACATCACTGTACACCACTGTAGACTTTATAAATACACTTAGGCTACACTAAATTTATAAAACATATTTTTTCTTTGATAATAAACTAAGTTTACTATAACTTTTTACTTTATATGCTTTTTAATTTTTTTAACTTTTTGACTTTTTTGTAATAATATTTAGTTCAAAACACAAATACCTTATATAGCTGTACAGAAAAAGTTTATATCCTTATTCTATAAGCTTTTTTCTATGTTAAACTTTTAAAAACTTTTCACACTGTTTTGTAAAAAACTAAGACACAAACACATACATTCATCTAGGCCTACACTGGGTCAGGACCACCAATATCACTGTCTTATACTTCCACATCTTGTCTCACCATAAGATCTGCAGGGACAATGTATTTAAAACCCATTGAACTGTCATATGTCTATGATAACAATGCTTTTTTCTGAAATCCCTCCTGAAATTCCCTCTGAAATCCCTGCCTGAACCCCTCTTATTGAGGAGATATCACTTTTTTTCAGAAATATGTCCACGGTGGTTTGCTTCTTTTTTTAATCACAGATTTGTTTGTAAGCAGATATAAAACACCATGAACCTTCCTCTCTATTAATGAAAACCTTTTTAACACTGGGATCCTGTGTTCAAACATTTTAAGGAGCTTGTTCAGTTCTGCAAAAAATTTCTGCTAAACCCATCAGTTGAATTTTCTTGAGGATTATTCCTTTTCTTACTCTCTAGTTTCCTTTTCTCCTTTAGCTATGTGTTCACCAAGCAATAGGAGTTTTCCAAGTTTATTAGAATCTTACAGAACCACTATTGTATGTATGGTCCCTTGTTCACTGAACCCTCATTGTGGGGCACATACCTGTACATAAATAAAACTGGAAGTACCTGACTTAATACGGTGTAACTAGAAAGTCATAAATTGTCCTGATTACATGTGGCAGTGCTTGATTTACCAGTGTGACATGCAGAACAAAAATGTCATGGTGTTATAAGTGAACATCTACAGTTAATCATCATGTGAACTAGGAACAAGAAGAATTAAAAAAATAAAAACATCCAGATCACCTCACATGGTAGAATTTTCAGATACTAAAGATAATGAAATTAATAAATTAAACGTCTATTTTGCGAAGCCTGCCCCCCACACCAAGGCCGGATGCAGTAGCTGACCCGCACACACACCGAAGTCAGAGGCCAATAGCTGAGCCTGCCTGGCTGTTCCCCTACTGCTGAGGCACACTGCGCCTGCCTCCATGCTGACTCAGTGCACCCTCACTGGGGCTCCCCAGCTTCTTTGGAGGCTGGTGCAGGCATTTTGAATCATTCCTGAGGGCGTGACCACCATCATTGGAAGGGCGGCTCCCTTCCTGAGACACCTACAGGAGACTGGAGGCCCTTTGACAGGTATCTCTATTTACTCACTTACATCCTACACCCTTTCCCCATCCTCTTGTTCACAACTAGAAATATTGTAAACAGTAATTGAACTGATCCTGTTTATTTTAATAATGTTAAAGTCTTTATAGGGGCTATCTAGTTAGGGCTACATTTTCTCTGTATTGGGTGTTATTGGTATTGATCTCCCCTTCGAGGAGAGGTAGTGGAAAACTGCAGGGTCATAATAAGCCTGCAGGGGGCAAACTTCAGTAACTCTGATCTTCACCGCTAGAGGGGAATATATAGAAACAATATGAAAAAACGGGAAGAAAGTGTCCCTTACAAACCAAGATGCTATTGTGATAGAATCCAATGACAGCATGGCAGTAGAAATGACAGAAAAAGAGTTTAGAATCTGCATAATTAAAATGAGACAAAACCACATAAATACTACATAAATACAGTTCCCTCATACTAGACAAAGGAGCCAAAAACATACAATGGAGAAAAGATAGACTGTTCAACAAATGGTGCTGAAAACCGGAAATCCATATGCAGTAAAATGAAGTTAAACCTCTATCTCTTAACTTGCACAAAATTCAACTCAAAATGAATCAAAGACATAGGAATTAGACAAGAGACCCTACAACTAATAGAAGACAAAGTAGGCCTGAATCTTCAACATGTTGGCTTAGGATCAGACTTCCTCAACAAGAACCAACCTAGATGCCCTTCGACAGAAGAATGAATAAAGAAACTGTGGTACATATACACAATGGAAATATTATTCAGCCATAAAGAATAATATTATGGCATTTGCAAATAAATGGATGGAATTGGAGAATATCATGCTAAGTGAAGTAAGTCAAGCCCAAAAACCAAAGTCCAAATGTTTTCCCTGATAAGTAGATGATGATACATAATGGGGGAAAGGGGGTGGGGGATGAGAGAAGGATTGAGGAACTTTAGATTATGTAGAGGGAAATGAGAAGGAGGGGGGTATGAAAAATGGTGGAATGAGACAGACATCATTAGCCTATGTACATGTATGATTACACGAATGGTATGAATCTACATCGTGTACAACCATAGAAACAAAATGATGTACCCCATTTGTGTACAGTGAATCAAAATGCACTCTGTAAAAAATAAAAGCTAAATAAAAAAATATATATATATTTTGCTTCTCAGGTGGGTAACTTGATAACATTCAGCAGAAAAGGTTGTCAAACATGAAGCAACAGTAAATTTTCCCACCAAGAACTCAATTTCATTCAAGGAAGTAAACCTTGTTTGGGCTTTGATAAGAAAATGAAAGAGTAAAAAGAGAGAAAATGGTCTTTTTTGGGGGGGGGATATCGGGGATTGAACTCTGGGGAACTCAATCACTGATCCACATTCCCAGCCCTATTTTGTATTTTATTTTAGAGACAGGGTTCCACTGAGTTGCTTAGAGTCTGGCTTTGAATTTGTGATCCTCCTGCCTCAGCCTCCCGAGCTGCTAGGATTACAGGTGTGCACCACCATGCACAGCTGAAAATGGTCTTTTGATAAAGACAGCAGAATCACCTTTTCCTTAGTTGATGAGGAATTTATATAAGAATTCTGGTTTTACAAACATTCCTAAATTTTAATAGCAAGAAATGTACTAACTCACAGAAAGCAAGCGACTGGTTTTGAAAGAAACTACTTGGGAACAAAACTTGTGATAAGGAAGAAAAAAACAATTTTAGAATGGTATGTTTTGTAAATATATGGGCTACATAATGAATATCTTCTCCTAAAAAAAACTAATCTAGCACAATTTCAGGTATAGGTAAACTGTCCAGGGATGAGAACTGTCTCCTCAATTCAACCCAATGGTAACTTCAATTAAAAAAATAATTAAAAGAACTACTTCAATGATGTTAGATAACAATGACTTAATAAAAGGAAGGTCAAAAAGAGACAAGCAAATTCAGTAGATTTTTTTACTTGAAAAACCCAGAGGGTAAATTGAAAACTTTCCCTACATTTTTTTATATATGAGTTTAGGATAGTCAAAGAAAATACAAACTGTCAGGAAAGGCTTTACAATTATTGCTATTTTCTCTGTAACTCAAGGTTTATTTTACAAGCTATGCTGGTCTGAAATTTCAATGAAAAGCTTAACCAGTGCTGATTAAGTCATGAGAAAAATGGATTATGCTACACCTGAAATGGATTTGTACCTGACAATCCATTTAATTTACCATAAAAAAATAACTAGCATGGTCACTGATGCTCACATTGGACAGTCAGTGAATTCTTTATCCCAAAAGGAAGCCAATTTGAGAAATCAAATAAAGATCATAGAGCTGCTTGATGCTGTATGAAATCAGAGGTATGAAACATCCTATCCATGCCATCCAGGTATTCTCTCATCTGTGTGCCCATTCATTTTAATAAGCCTAGAGATTCATTATTTCATTCTCTTTCCAATTCTGCAATTTTAAATACTCCAAGTTGCTGTTTCACTTCCTCTGATTACATCAAAATTTATGTCAAAGCTTTCTGACTGCTCTAGTAATCTCTTTTAGTATTACAGGCTAAACTCTCTTAGTAATACTGACATCAGATTGTATCCAATCAATGAGGAATTGTTTCTAACATAAAAAAAGAGTATGTCAAGCAAAGTTCTTACTGAAAAATAAGTAGTCTAGCCAGGCACAGCAGTTCAAACCTGTACTCCCAGCTTCTAAGAAGGTTGAAGCAGGAAGATCATAAGTTCAAAGCCAGCCTGGACAACTTAGAGAGACCTTGTCTCAAGATTAAAAAGGCCTGGGGGGTTTCAAGATGGCGGCCTAGAGGGTGGCTGCATTTCATGTTGCTCCAGGACTCAGGATTCAAAAGAGGAGATATTGAGACACTTGGGACCAACTCAAAGCAGCCGGGTGATTCTCACCCGTTGGGAAGGCATCCCGGATGGGACGGTGGTCCCTGAACGCAGGGAACTTTGTGAAGTAGAGCTTCCGGCAAGACACCCCTCCCCCCGCTGGAGCAGTGAACTCAGACAACTGGGAGCCCATCGTAAAGGAGGCCGCTCGGCACAGCGCTGGGACTTGGAGCAACCACTGGGGCTCCGGCGGCTGCCCAGGGGAGGAGTGGAAAGGAGAGCTGTGTGGACTCAGAACACCGGGGCCTGCCCTGAGGAGGAGGAGGGGGAAGGTGGCCGCTTGGATTCGGAGTGACTGCACCAGAGCTACAGGCGGTTGCCAGAGAAGAAGCCGCGCGGTGAGCTGTTTGGACTCTAAGCGACCGCTTCTGAACACCGGGGCCTGCCCTGAGGACGAGGAGGAGGAAGAGGAGCGTGGCCGCTTGGATTCAGAGTGACTACACCAGAGCTACAGGCGGTTGCCAGAGGAGGGGCTGCGTGGCGAGCTGTTTGGACTCAGACCACTTCTGAACACCGGGGCCTGCCCGGAGGACGAGGAGGAGGAGCGCAGCGGGTCGTTTGGACTCGCAGTGACTGCATTAGCGCTCCAGGCGGCTGCTCCGAGGAGAAGGCGAGTGGTGAGTTGTTTGGACTTAAAGTGACAGCTCCTGAACACAGGGGAGCTGCCTGGAGGAGAAGCGTGGTGGGTCGCTTGGTCTCGAGTGGCCGCACCAGAGCTCCGGGCGGTTGCCCAGAGGACCCGTGCAGCGGGTGACGTGGATTCAGAGCCACTCAGAGCGACAGCTCCTGAACACCCAGGGGTTTATCTGGAGAAGGAGGAGGAACGGGGAGGGTCACTTCGACTCTGAGTGATTGATTGCCCAGGGCTATGGGTGGTTGGTGGGAGGTGGAGGCACGCAGTGAGTTTCTTGGACTCCTAGTGACCGCACCGGAATACTGGGCGGCTGTCTGGAGGAAGAGGCGTGTGGCGGGTCTCTGGGACTCAGAGCGATTGTACGGGGCCCCAGGTGGCTGAACACAGGAGGGGCCGCATAGCCAGGCGATTAGGTGCAGAGCAGGGTCCCAGGATCTAGGAGGCTTCTTGGTGGAAGAGCCACACAGAGACAGGCTTAGGGCGGAGCGAAGGTTCCAGGCCTGCGGGCAGATTCTCTGAGGAGGGGCAGCCTAAGGAGATTCATCTGCGAAGGGTGAGGCTCCCAGGCCCTGGAGGTAGGTCTGGGCCCCTGGGAACTTTGCAGAGGAAGGCAGCCCAGCCCAGGCGGTAGCTGTAAATTGAGGGGAACCTCTAGGAGGGAACTGACCAGCGAGACCTCCCCACCAGGTGAGTCTTCCCTGCTGGGTGAGGTTTCCCCACAAGGACGGTAAAACCAGAGACACAGGCCCAAACAGGCCTTGCCTCAGCCCGCAGCCTAGGTCCCCTTCGGATGACCATTGGTCAACAAGTGGAGGCACCTCTGCCCACTAGCAGGGATTATACCCCACCTGAAGGCCACCACTCCTAGAGAGGCAGCTTCCTTGTGGAGCACCGCATTATCAACTTCCTTCAAGACTTTAGCCTACTGAAGGCTAAGGGGGGATATATATAGAAATCTTCAGGGACATTGTAAGTCAATAGAGGAAATCTGCAATATCTCAGTGGTCCACTGATACCTGAACAATATGAGAAAACAAGGAAAGAAAATGCTGCAAACAAATCTAGATGTTACATCAATAAAACCCAATGACAGCATGGCAGAAGAAATGACAGAAAAGGAGTTCAGAATGTACATAATTAAAATGATCAGAGAAGCAAACGATGAGATGAAAGAGCAAATGCATGCACTGAATGATGAGATGAAAGAGCAAATGCAAGCATTGAATGATCGCACCAATCGACAGTTAAAAGAGCAAATACAGGAAGCAAAAGATCATTTCAATAAAGAGTTAGAGATATTGAAAAAAAACCAAACAGAAATCCTTGACATGAAGGAAACAATAAACCAAATTAAGAACTCCATAGAAAGCATATCCAATAGGATAGAACACCTGGAAAACAGAACCTCAGACATTGAAGACAAAATATTTAACCCTGAAAACAAAGTTGAACAAACAGAGAAGATGGTAAGAAATCATGAACAGAATCTACAAGAACTATGGGATATCATGAAAAGGCCAAATTTAAGAATTATTGGGATTGAGGAAGGCGTAGAGAAACAAGCCAAAGGAATGAACAATTTATTCAATGAAATAATATCAGAAAATTTCCCAAATCTGAAGAATGAAATGGAAAATCAAGTTCAAGAGGCTTATAGGACTCCAAATACACAAAATTACAACAGACCCACACCAAGGCACATTATAATGAAAATACCTAACATACAAAATAAAGACAGAATTTTAAAGACTGTGAGAGAAAAGAACCAAATTACATTCAGGGGGAAACCAATACGGATATCAGCAGATTTTTCAATCCAGACCCTAAAAGCTAGAAGGTCCTGGAACAACATTTTTCAAGCCCTGAAAGAAAATGGATGCCAACCAAGAATCTTATACCCAGCAAAACTTACCTTCAAATTTGACGATGAAATAAAATCCTTCCATGATAAACAAAAGCTAAAAGAATTTACAAAAAGAAAGCCAGCATTACAGAACATTCTCAGCAAAATATTCCATGAGGAAGAGATGAAAAACGAAGCAAATCAGCAAAGGGAGGAATTATCCTAAAGGAATTGTCAAATAAAGGAGGAAACAAGTTGTGTCAAACAAATAAATAAAAAATGAACCAAATGACCGGGAAACCAAATCATATCTCTATAATAACCCTGAATGTTAATGGCCTGAATTCATCAATCAAAAGACATAGACTGGCAGATTGGATTAAAAAGAAAGATCCAACAATATGTTGCCTGCAAGAGACTCACCTCATAGAAAAAGATACCCATAGACTAAAGGTGAAAGGATGGGGAAAAACATACCATGCACATGGACTCAGCAACAAAGCTGGAGTATCCATCCTCATTTCTGATAATGTGGACTTCAAGCCAAACTTAGTCAGAAGGGATAAAGAAGGTCATTTCATACTGCTTAAGGGAAGCATAAATCAGCAAGATATAACAATCATAAACATCTATGCACCAAACAGTGGCTCATCCATGTATGTCAAACAAATCCTTCTCAATTTCAGAAACCAAATAGACCATAACACAATAATACTAGGTGATTTTAACATGCCTCTCTCACCACTGGACAGATCTTCCAGACAAAAATTGAACAAAGAAACCATAGATCTCAATAACACAATCAATAATTTAGACTTAACGGACATTTATAGAATATACCATCCAACCAAGAGCGAATACACTTTCTTCTCAGCAGCACATGGATCCTTCTCTAAAATAGACCATATATTATGCCACAAAGCTAATGTTAGCAAATACGAGAAGATAGAGACACTACCATGTATTCTATCAGATCATAATGGATTGAAGTTAGAAATAAATGAAAGAGTAAAACACAGAAACTATTCCAACATCTGGAGATTAAACAATATGCTATTATATGATGAATGGATAACAGAAGATATTAGGAAGGAAATTAAAAAATTCTTAGAGGTAAATGAGAACAAAGAAACATCATATCAAAATCTCTGGGACACTATGAAAGCAGTACTTAGAGGGAAATTTATTTCATGGAGCGCATTTAATAAAAGAAGTAAAACTCAACAAATAAACGACCTAACACTACAGCTCAAAGCCCTAGAAAAAGAAGAACAGAACAGCACCAAAAGTAGTAGAAGACAGGAAATAGTTAAACTCAGAGCTGAAATCAATGAAATTGAAACAAAAGAAACAATACAAAAAATTGACAAAATAAATAGTTGGTTCTTCGAAAAAATAAACAAAATTGATAAACCTTTAGCCACACTAACAAAGAGAAGACGAGAGAAAACCCAAATCACTAAAATTCGGAATGAACAAGGAAATATCACAACAGACAGGATTGAAATACAAAACATAATTAGAAGCTATTTTGAAAATCTATACTCCAACAAAATAGAAAATTTTGAAGGCATCAACAGGTTTCTAGAGACATATGAATTGCCTAAACTGAATGAGGAGGACATAAACAATTTAAATAGACCAATTTCAAGTACTGAAATAGAAGAAGTCATCAAAAGCCTACCAACAAAGAAAAGTCCGGGACCAGATGGGTTCTCAGCCGAGTTCTACAAAACCTTTAAAGAAGAGCTCATTCCAATACTTCTCAAAGTATTCCATAAAATAGAAGAGGAGGGAACCCTCCCAAACTCATTCTATGAAGCCAATATCACCCTGATACCTAAACCAGACAGAGACTCATCAAGGAAAGAAAATTTCAGACCAATATCCTTAATGAACATCGATGCAAAAATTCTCAACAAAATTTTAGCAAATTGCATACAAAAACATATTAAAAAGATAGTGCACCATGATCAAGTTGGTTTCATCCCAGGGATGCAAGGTTGGTTCAACATCAGGAAATCAATAAACGTAATTCACCACATTAATAGACTTAAAGTCAAGAATCACATGATTATTTCATTAGATGCAGAAAAAGCATTTGATAAAATACAGCACCCCTTCATGCTCAAAACACTAGAAAAAATAGGGATAGTGGGAACATTCCTTAACATTGTAAAGGCCATTTATGCTAAGCCCATTCTAAATGGTGAAAAACTGAAAGCATTCCCCCTAAAAACTGGAACAAGGCAGGGATGCCCTCCTTCATCACTTCTATTCAACATCATTCTTGAGACTCTGGCCAGAGCAATTAGACAAACCAAAGAGATTAAAGGGATACGAATTGGGAAAGAAGAACTCAAACTATCCCTGTTCGCTGATGACATGATTATATATTTAGAGGAACCTGGAAATTCCACCAGAAAACTCTTAGAACTCATAAGTGAATTCAGTAAAGTAGCAGGTTACAAGATCAATGCCCATAAATCCAACGCATTTTTATACATAAGTGATGAATCTTCAGAAAGAGAAATTAGGAAAACTACCCCATTCACAATAGCCTCGAAAAAAATAAAATACTTGGGAATCAATCTCACAAAAGAGGTGAAAGACCTCTACAATGAGAACTATACAACACTAAAGAAAGAAATTAAAGAACACCTTAGAAGATGGAAAGATCTTCCATGTTCTTGGATAGGAAGAATTAATATTGTCAAAATGGCCATACTACCTAAAGTGCTATACAAATTCAATGCAATTCCAATTAAAATCTCAATGACGTACCTTACAGAAATAGAGCAAGCAATTATGAAATTCATCTGGAAGAATAAGAAACCCAGAATAGCTAAAGCAATCCTTAGCAGGAAGAGTGAAACAGGGGGTATTGCAATACCAGATCTTCAACTCTACTACAAAGCAATAGTAACAAAAACGGCATGGTATTGGTACCAAAATAGAAAGGTAGATCAATGGTACAGAATAGAGGACACGGACACAAACCCAAATAAATACAATTTTCTCATAGTAGACAAAGGGGCCAAAAATATGCAATGGAGAAAAGATAGCCTCTTCAACAAATGGTGCTGGGAGAATTGGAAATCCATATGCAACAGAATGAAATTAAACCCATATCTCTCACCATGCAGGAAACTAAACTCAAAATGGATTAAGGACCTCGGAATCAGACCAGAGACCCTGCAGATTATAGAAGAAAAAGTAGGTCCAAATCTTCACCTTGTTGGTCTAGGATCAGACTTCCTTAACAGGACTCCCATAGCACAAGAAATAAAAGCCAGAATCAACCACTGGGATAGATTCAAACTAAAAAGCTTTCTCTCAACAACGGAAACTATCAGCAATGCGAAGAAAGAGCCTACAGAGTGGGAGAATATCTTTGCCAATCATACTTCAGATAGAGCACTAATCTCCAGAATCTATAAAGAACTCAAAAAACTCTACTCCAAGAATTCAAATAATCCAGTCGACAAATGGGCTAAGGAAATGAATAGACACTTCATAGAAGATCTACAAGCAATCAACAAACATATGGAAAAATGTTCAACATCTCTAGTAATAAGAGAAATGCAAATCAAAACCACCCTAAGATTCCATCTCACCCCAATTAGAATGGCGATTATCAAGAATACGAGCAACAACAGGTGTTGGCGTGGATGTGGGGAGAAAGGTACACTCATACATTGCTGGTGGGGCTGCAAATTAGTGCAGCCACTCTGGAAAGCAGTGTGGAGATTCCTTAGAAAACTTGGAATGGACCCTCCATTTGACCCAGCTATCCCACTCCTTGGCCTATACCCAAAGGACTTAAAATCAGCATACTACAGAGATACAGCCACATCAATGTTCATAGCTGGTCAATTCACAATAGCCAGACTGTGGAACCAACCTAGATGCCCTTCAATTGATGAGTGGATAAAGAAACTGTGGTATATATATACAATGGAATATTACTCAGCCATAAAGAATGATAAAATTATGGCATTTGCAGGCAAATGGATGAAATTGGAGAATATCATGCTAAGTGAGATAAGTCAATCTCAAAAAACCAAAGGACGAATGATATCGCTAATAAGTGGAGGATGACACATAATGGGGGGGAGGGAAGGGTTAGTGTTAGGGTTAGAGTTAGGGTTAGGGAGGGGGGCAAGTATGGAGGAAGGAAGTACTGTATAGAGGGTAAAAAGTGGTGGGGGGAAGGGAAAAAATAACAGAATGAATCAAACAATATTACTCTATGTAAATTTATGATTACACAAATGGTATGCCTTTACGCCATGTACAAATAGAGAAACAACATGTATCCCATTTGTTTACAAAAAAAAAAATGCTGAAAAAAAAATTCAAAATAAAAAAATTTAAAAACCCAAAAAAAAAAAAAAAAAAAAAAAGGCCTGGGGATGTAGCTTGGTTGTAGAATGCCACTGAATTCAAATGCCAGTACTGCAAAAAAAAAAAGAAAAGAAACTAATCCTTTCATTAAGTTCTGCATTATTTGTGTCCTTATTTAGAGTACAGGACTCAATTCACTAACAGATGTTCCTACAAATAGATATGACTAAAATTATAAATTCAGGAATAAAACTCCAAAATCCTAACGTTCCATTACAAAACAAATAATTCCTTAGTTCTTCTATTTTAAAAACAGGAGTATCCAAATATTGAAACTACCACTCCTTTTCCACAAATCCTTAATGACAGACACACTGGCTAAATAGATGACTGAAATAAATTCTGAGATATATTTTTTCTGACTAATAATAGTTATTAAAAATACACAACTTCAGATGAATAAAAAGGAAAGCAGTGGAGATTTCAGTAGGTTTTAAGGTAAAATATATTATTTCTCAAACTGATAAAACTTCCACATGATAGTTTAGATACTCTGTCATCTAAACTGTTAAATTTGTAGACAGTAGCGACTTTGTCCTATTCATTATTGTATTTCCTGTACATAGTATAGAGTTTGGCACAAAGCAAATATTTAATACATGCTTTTTAAATAAATGAATTTCGGTAAAGGATAGGTCTTACAATCTCACGTTACAATAATAGCAGTTAATATTTACTGAATATTTCCTGTGTGGTAGGCACTATTTGAAAGATTTAATGTGATGTGAGGAGTTAACTCACTTAAATCCCTTTTAGTATTATCATCATCCTCATTTTATAGATGATATAACTGAAGCACAGAGGTTAAGTAACTTGCTCTGGTCAATCTACTAGGAAGTGATGGAGGCACAAGTCAAATACAGGCAATGGTTCCAGAGCTCAGGCTTGTAACTATGATTTCATATTACCTCTTTTCTGGCACTGCCTCTAAATGTTATTATGATTCCAGGTTAAATTAACACAAAGATGGCAAGGGGAAAAGAATAAAAGTGTAATGATCAAATATAAAGTATTACAACAATTTTTGCTTTATTCTATTTTGTTGGAAAAGAAATTGTCCTGAAGTTGCTTGAGCTTAAAGAGAAGTGATCACTTTTCTTTCCTTACTCAACATATCTTTGGTTGTATTTAGATCATTATTAGCAACTATCCTTCAAGAGGCCTTTGTGACACATGATCCTGAAAACTGGCATATATTATGCCAAAGACAAACACATGGATAAAAAATCTCACTACTTGGCTTCATTTTTAAAATTCTCTCTTATGATACTTTGCTGTTTCTAAATACAGCCATGAAGGATAGTAATATACAAAAATGGGATAGAAGCATGAATGTAAAATACTTTGAGTTCCTTGAAAGAAATAAAGCTTCATTAGAAATCAAGGAAAGAGGAAGGAAAGCACTTGAGAACTTACTTGTATCAATCACTTCCTATCAATAAAATAACTAATATTTACTTACATCTTGACAATTTGTAGAGCACTTTTACATAAAATTTATTCACTTGACTACCAACTCTGAAAACATTTCTACTTGAGTGATATCACATATACACTGATTGGGTCAAGGCAGAGGAAGAAAATAAAGGCAAATTCAGAGAAAAAGGGCCAGGTGAAGAAATGTGTAACAGTATTCCAATGATACTCCTCACTCAGAAAAAGTATAGAGCAATTAAATCTTTTCATTTCAGCAGCACCACTGTTTAGCATGTTTATATAATGATAATGATAAAGAATATGGATAATTAAATAAATGGATCAGGTAGAGGATTTACCATAGTTTTTACTAAAAAGTTAGGGGCTATTTTAAGATCTAAGTTATAAAAGGGAAAATATTAACCTTGAAACACACACACATGCAACGTTTTTATAAATGCTAAATCTAATTTGCCTATTTATCAATAAGGGCAGATTATATAACAAATTCAATAAATGTTATTTTAGAGAAATAAAATATTTAGGTTAATAAATATTTTTCCATTTTAGTCAATCATGAATTTTTGTTTGTTTTAAGTCAAAGAAAGTCTCATGTATATAATGCTGGTCAATTCATGTGGTTTTGCATTTAAAGGGCATGCAATTAGATGGGCCAATCAAAATATACTAGAATACGATACTCTTAAATGTGTGCATCTTCCATGCAAGCAAAATCCTCGAAAAGCATTTCCAGTTACTTGTTATTCACTCTTACCCCTTCTTTAGGGTCTGTGTGGAGTCCTCCACCAGCGTGACCATGCCAACATTTCCTCTTTTCTATCATAGGCCATGTCTGGAGAGCCTAGATGAAAATGACACCAAACAGCCCATTAGCTTTTACAGAATTTCAGATGTTTAAAAATCTGGATTGAACATTGTAATCTAATGAATATCTCAAAAATGAATTCAAAGGCATTGATTTTAGCCAGAAAAACACCTTCAGAATTAATTTATAGCTAAATTTATATAAGGAATACTGAGAAATAACAAAAACATGGAAGTCACTTTCTCTAAATAGCTTATGAAATTAATGTTTAATTAATTAATGTTTAATAATCGATAAGTCACACTTTTGACTTATACTGGCTCTTACTGCCATTCACTACTATAGTCCTGTTAATCCATTGCTCTATTATTGGCAAGCAAGGATAACACATAGTTAATTTATATATCACTTGCTTTTCTTGTGCATATATTTTTGTTTTACAATTAACATGTTGATTTTACACAACTGATCCTTTTATTAATATGTACATGGTTCATGTACATATTAATAAACAAGGTATTTTTAAATATTTCACTCTATCCTGTACTACAGCTATTTGTAAGCACATTTTGTCTTTCTTCTCACATAATAAATTTCTTAAGATTAAGAACAGGATCTTTTGTCTTTTTATTTCCCATGATACATACCACAGTGTCTTATATACAGGCAAGACATATTTCCATGCTTGTTAAGTTAGCTTATAAAACAATTACCTACAAATTTCCCAACTAGCCTTACCTATTATCTTACTGATTATAAATTTTTAAAAGACCTTAGATTGCTACTATAATAATTAACAAGATAGTAATAGGCTTAAAATTTAGGCTTGCTATTATTGAAAGTGCTTTCACAATTAAAAAATGCTTAATGAAGAACACAGACTTGGTGACTTATAGTTTGGATCTGGAAATGTCCTCCCAAGACTCATGTTGAAATTTGGTCTCCAGTTGGTGGCGCTATTGGGAGGTGGTAGAAACTAGGAGGTGGGACCCAGTTGAAGGAAATAGGTTGCTGGGGGCATGTCCTCTACGGGTATACCCTCTTTTTATCCCTGCCTGTCCCTGTCTCTCTCTCCCCTTCCCTCCCTATGTCTGTCTGTCTCTTTCTCCTTCCCACACGCCATGAGTAGAGTAGCTATTCTTTATCAAATGCTCTCTGCCATAATGTTCTGCCTTGCCAAAGAGACAGGACCAAGTGACTATGGACTGAAACCTCAGAAACCATAAGACAAAATAAGTATTTCTTCCTTTAAGTTGATTTTTAAAACTATTTTGCCACAGCAGTATAAAGCTAACTAACAAAATGATGCTTTTCAGTAGTCACAATAATCGATAATTAATAAACTAGGACAGAGTTCTTTACAAATGCAAACATGTATTGGTACTATATATAGCACATAACAATATAAGCTCAGGTCCAAGTTATGAAAATGGAATTAAAAAAAGCAAAAGTGACTTCTCATTCTCACCAGTTGAGACACAAAAAGCAATTGCCATAAGTGGGTTATTGATTTTTAGATCAACAATCTCAAAGCATTTTGTAAAAGAAAAACATCAAAAGGTAACTTTTAGTCTGGTGATGTCTCTCTATGACATTTTTTTCCTCTAAAAGGCTGAGCAACAACTTTTATAAAGGATCTGGTGCATATCACACACAAAATAATGAGGTCTTCAACGAAGCAAAAAAACCAAGATATAAATAAATTTAGTGGTATCATGGGCAATAACATTAAGCACACTTTCCACTTAAAGCTTTAATTTAATAATAGAAAATCTAATTCATTTCTACAGTCTCTGCATAAATTAGAACAATGCCTTGTACTGCTGTGGCAAACAATTATTAGAAAGAAAAAATAAGAAATTTTTCAGGATTTAGACCATCTTCTAATTTTTTAGTCTTTTTCTATCAGGGAGATTTACATGTCTCATTTTAAAGCACTGGGAATTTTTAAAAATGTCTTTCACTTATATTAGCAATGAAAAATAACCCTCATCAACATGTAAACTCGGCATCACTTACCCCATGGGCTCTAATAAGCTTAGAATCCCTTGGTATTCTGCTATCTGAAAATCTTTACTCATTTGAAAAACTATAGCACTCCATATATCAGGTACAAATTACCAGGATAAATTTAAGTGTCAACAAGCTGCCATTACATGTATAAAAGCTTTCTGAAAAATGTTACTCCAGTTGGCACTGATCTGAAGAGATTCAAATAGATTCCTCCAGGGGTAGAAAACTATCAAGATTTTTCTCTGCATTTCTAGTAACAGAAACATAGCTTCTTGTCAGTATTTAGAAAAATGTGAAAAAAGGTAATTATTTGGGAAATACAAAATATATAGTAAATATGTAGTATAAATTGGGAAATGCTCTAAGGGCTTGCACACTTTTCCTACTATATGTAGATGTATTGACTTAATCCTACCTTCATAGCATCTAATAACTGTCTTGAATTGTCTTTACCCCATCTCTGCCACGTAGCATTTCTTAATGACTCTGGGACCTGGAAAGAAAAAAAAAAGAGGGGGCATAATTTCAGAGTGGACCCTTAAATGTCCCCTAAAACTCAAGTGTTGAAGACATGATCCCCAACTGATGACCCTGTGGAAGGTGGTGGTAACCTTAGGAGGTAGGGACTAGTTGGAGAAAATAGGTAATGGGGGTATGCCTTGAAGGGTATATTAGGACCCCGGCTCCTTGCTCTGTTTCCCAGCTGCCATGAGGTGAAAAGCTCTGCTTCACCATCCACTCCCTGCCATGATGTTTTTTGCCTTGCCACAGGCCCAAAACAACAGGAACAAGTTACTGTGGACTTAAACTTCTAGAAACCATGAGCCAAAATAAACCTTTCCTCCTTTTAATCTAGATATTTTTTCACAGCAATGGAAAGTTGACTAACACATAAAACATCATAAAGTTATAATCATACCAATGTTACAGAGATGGTTATGTTTTTAATACATGTCTTAAAGGCAAAAAATCAAATTTATGGTCCAGCTACAGAGAGTAAACTATATCACCCATTAAAAATGTCAAATTGTATTTTAGTTTCATCCTCCTTTTCTCTAGGTTTCTGTTTTAGTCAGCTTTTTCATTTCTGTGGCCAAAATATCTGACAATAACAACACAGGAGGAAAAGTCTCTTTGGGGCTCATAGTTTCAGAGGTCTCAGTTAATAGACAGTTAATTTCATTACTCTGGGTACAGATTGAAGCAGAACATCAAGTCGCAAGAGCATGGTGGAGGAAAGCTGCTCAGGACATGGCAACAAAGCAGCAGGCAGACAGTTCCACTCACCAGGGTCAAACTATATACCCCAAAAGCAAGACCCCAGTGATCTACCTCCTCCAGTCACATCCTATCTGCCTATGCTTACCACCCAATTAATCCATTCAAGTGTACTGACATGTTGATTTGGTTAAGGCTTTTATCACCCAATCAGGTCACCTCTCAACTTTCTTGCATGGTCACACACATGAGCTTTTGGGGGACACCTCATATCTAAACCATAACAGTTTCTTTGTTTCTCTTCCTTTTCTTTTTTGTATCTTTGTTTCTTAAAGCCCCCAAAGACTTCAATCCCATTTCTTTCTTAAATGGTTTTTATACTCTTTTCAAACACTCCTCTTTTATTCTAACTCCCTTACTGCATTTAATTGTGCTCTACCAAATGTCTGTTCCCTCTTTAGTCTTAATCTGAATACTAAATTTAGCTACCAGTCACAAGATCAGTTTTGCCGAACACTTCTATGTAACTAGCTGATGGAATCCAATGAAAGTTTCCTCAGGGCATTTTTTTCTTGGTACTATTCCAGAAGTAGAGCTGAAAAAGGCAGAATAAAGATCCTCTCCATGGTAATACCAAATAGCTGAAAAATGGACACACATCTTTCTGAAATGTACCACTGACATAGTGAGGAAAACTTCCCTTCAGTCACATTTCTCCCAGAAGGCAGGTAATACTTAGGCTTTCCTAAGGTATACATGAGTTGTACAGCTAAACTAATGCCTCAACATAAAAAAACAAGGTTGTACATTGCAAAATACCAAAAACCAAATCATCAATAGCAACAAAAAACCCTCCATACACAAATAAGTAACCAAGTTATTGAGAAAATTAGCCCAGCTTTTTTCCTATAATGTAATAAATAACCATTATTATGTAATGCAATCACCGATATAGGAAGATTTCAGTAATACCAATGGCTTTTTGGACACTTGTGCTGAACTGAAGCTCCTACCCCAATTCATATACCCTCAAAATCTCTTTACCACAATAATCAAGCCATCCAGTGTCAATGATGCCCTTCTGGTGCTTAATTCCACTGTTTTCCTCACTCCCCTTTTCTCCATATTTGACTCTCACACAAGCTTTATTCTCCCATTTTCTTGTTTTTCACAAGACTCTAGTTTGAGTAACTACATCAAAGCAAGAGCTTGCCCATGTTTGCATATGCAATTTAATCTTTGCCTTTCACAGCTTGTCCAGTTATCTCAAGTAAATGACTATCTTCTTTTCTCTCCTTTCTCAAAACCATGCCTATATATGTCTGCTAGATAAAAAGACTGTTGGCAATACACTTAAATTAACAGTAAAAACATTCTGAAGTGGTACTGTGCACAATGAAGATAACTACCATCAAACCTAAGTCCTTGAAAGAACTCATAAAACCCTTCACAATTTATAGTTACCTCTTTATACTTCTCTAACCCAACTGTTTTTTTCCCTAAAGTATCAGAATTCAAGGTAAATAATTTCTGAATGTTCGTATCCAAGCAGAATTTCTAATACTAAAAAAGTAGTGTTAAAATTATCAAATATCTCAGGCATATAAAAAACAGAAAATAAAATAAATACATGTGTACTCACTACCATGCATAATATGAGATAAAAAGAGAGATCCTGACATATTCCTCTATTATGTCACTACTCCCTGTTCCCCAGAGATAACCAGCACTGATTATTCAAAACATCTTTCATTTGGATAAAAATTTCAATCCCACAATGGGATAACACCTTTTAACAGCTAATCCTAGAACCCTACCACTATTGTTTCTATGGAAAAATGCTGAGATCTAAACAACAGACTTATACAGATTTCTAAAACAATTTGATTTTGTAAATTAGAGACTAGCTCTACTTTTAAAATCCCAAGGGAAGGGTTTATAGCAAAACATCTTCCTCATACAAACTGAGGTAGGTGAACAATAGAAGAAAACAAGATTAATTCTGTGAAACTTGATTTGAAAATTAGAGGTTTGGATTAGATGCACTCTGAAGGCCATTTCAACTCTGAAATTCTATGATTTTTATAAAATGAAACAAAAGCCTGGTGTTATTAATAGAATTCTTTAAAAACATAACTGAGTAGATTATAACTTACTCTTTAATATACCTACCATCTGAATTTTATTTATAACACCATTCCTCCAAAGACATACAAAGCAATAAACCATATAATACTGAAGATAACAGACATGGCAAATGTGCACAACTTCCAAAGAAATCAAGTATATTGAAAATGATAATCTGCCAGTTCATTTTAGGGGGCAGGTTAAAATGTTTTCACTAGTGTTGTGTTTATTTCACCTAAAAAAAGAAAAAATTGTGGAAGAAACCAAAATTAAAGAATCTATAACTTCTGAGCAAAATAATGCATGTTCTCATGTAGGACAGCACTTTACTAATCATTAAATACATAAATCTTTGCTACATAGCTGAATGGGCACAAAGCCATGTTCTGTACAGATATTCAATGAAGATTTATAAAATAAAGCTGGGCATGGTGGTGCACACCTGTAAGCCCAGCAACTTGGGAGGCTAAGGCAGGATGATTACAAGTTCAAGGCCAGGCTCAGCAATTTAGCAAGATCCTAAGCAACTTGGTGAGAACCTGTCTCAAAATAAAAATAAAATAAAATAAAAAGAGCTGGGGATGTAGCTCAGTGATAAAGTGCCCCTGAGTTTAATCCCAAGTACAGAAAAAAAAGATTTATAAAATGAATAAAACACTAAAACCATTGACCTTGTAGACAGAACTTCCTTTAGGTAAATGAGGTCAAGACCCAAAAGAAAAGAGTAATAAAACTGAAACCCATTCACGTTACAATTATATTTTCCCTTGAGGGTAAAATTCAATCTTTACAAAAAAATTCTATTAATAAATTTCATTAGTACTTATTATTGATTTTTAACTTTCAAAATTCAAGTTATGCTATGTTTATAACTCTTGAACAATTATCTAATAATAAAAAGAGATTAAAAAGCTGGGGATGTAGCTCATTGGTAGAGCACTTGCCTGGCATATATAAGGTCCTTCGTTTGATTCCTAGCCATTGCAAGGAAAAATAAATGAAAAGTAATTTTAAAACAGTGTACTCATTTTCAACCTATCAAGGATTTTAGAATGAAGTACATATTCTGTATTCCTAAAACTTCAGGAACAAAAAGAAAGTTTACAACTATTCATTGAAGATGCATGTAATACTTAACAATGTCAAATAGTTATCTGTGAATACTATTAACATCTCATTATTAATCAACTGTGATCATAATCTAAGACATTTACACTTAAGCTCTCAATACCTTCTTAAAGAGAAACTGCTGTGATTTGAAACTACATTTAATGTACTTTAAAAGCGTAAGAGTACAATATAAAACGTGATTTTCTACTCGACTGCCTAGAAACTAGCTGGGGGTGAGAGGTATGGGAGACAAAGAGGAAAAGGGAAAGAAAGAGGGAGAGGGAGACAGAAAGGAATGCTAGGCTGACTTCTTATATTTTAAAATTATAGTTCTTAGCTGAAAGTTGGAGGATAAAGGATTTGTTTATTGTGTTAGGTATTCAAAAAATGCCTTTTCAATGAATGGATAAATGGCAGCATAGCATTCTGGACAGTTCTCTTCATCACCTGAGTCTTCATTAAACCACAAAATCATCAGGTATATCTCTATTACTATAAAAGTTGATGACTCCAGAATGCTGTTGGTAATTATAAAGAGCTAGATAGTAATTTTGGGGGTAGAATATTTATTAACAAAGGGAAAGTTAACTTTAAAAAGAAGGTAACATAAAAGTATAATATGCAAAATATAGCAATCCTCACATACTTTCTATCCCCAGTATATGGCATTATTCCTAATAGCACATATCACTACTACATATTTTATATTTATTTTATTTATATATATATTAAGGTATACAACATGATTGATATATGTGTGTGTATGTGTGTATACATAAAAATGATTATTATAGTCAAACAAATTAACATATCCATCTTAGTCCAAATGCTATATAGATTTCTGACCCATGCTCTGGATGACTTCTAAAATCCTTCAACCTCCAAGGATTTTTGAGAATGACATGGTAAAAAAAAATTCCCCATCAAAAAAATTTCACCAATGCCATCACAAAAAAGCAATGTACAAACAAAAATACGTACAGATTTCCCTTCTTCCTCAAATATTTTTCCTTTTATCTACCAAATTTTCACACCTCTAGGGAGATAACACCAGCAGCTAGTCCTTTTTAGCAGCAGTACAAGACTTCATAGAGTTTTAATGGTTGTACAATCAGGCAACTTCTATGAAGTAAGTTTCCTTGTTATCACATAAGAAGCTCATTTTTTTTTGTCAGGAAGCTTGGTCAATTGCTTTGTAAGTTTTAGCTGAGTGGTGTGAGATTCCATGCTGCTTGCTAATAGTGTAACAAAGAATGATACAGCATTTGCCAAATTCAATGCAATAAAAACCGTTTACTGGGCTAGGGGTACAGCTCAGTGAAAGAGTGCTCATCCTAACATCTGTGAGGTCCTGGGTTCGGTCCCCAGAACCATACGCACACATAAACCTGAATATTAAAGTTAAGAAAAAAACTTCAGAACCAACTTCATTTAAATCATGAAATTAGGAGACAAACACAAAACTATCATATTGAGTGAATTTACCAAGGACATGTTCTATAGAGAATAATTTTATTGGGTTAAGAACACTAAAACTTAAATAAACTGGTATGAATCTCTCAGTACTTTTAAGCGTCAAAGCCCTATTGTATTTGTGCATGGAATGGAGACATTATTGTACATTTCCCTCTGAAACTGGAATACTGAGATAATGTGAAAGAGTTTGAGAAAGTGGAAAAGGACCTATTTTCTGCTATTTTGCAGTTTCAACTATTAGTAATTTAATAGTCTTATTCTTTGTTTACTAATGTGTACTTGGAAGAGAACCCTCAAGCACATCTTAACTCTCAGATCCATAGCTGGACAATATGAATCAGTAGCTCTGCCACTTTGTTTACTTATATTTTTCTATAAATGCCATTTATATTTGTTGCTTTTTATGGAAGTGTCAAATTGCCACTGATGATTAACTTACCCAGAAAATCACCCTCAGCTCAAAGATAGTATTTTCATTTGCTTGGTTCATTCTGCAAAGCTTACTATGCAGGTCATATCCAAAACAGCCTGGTTTTCTTTATAACCATTCCAGCAAGGCGGATAACAGTCAGTCCTTTGGTAGGAAATTCATGACACAACTTGCTTACAAACAGGTTTAGTCTAAAAGAATACTGATACAAATACAAACCTAACCTCAGGACTTACAAGTGATACCTAATGAGTTCCTGCTTAGCATTCAAAAGAAAAGGTATATTAAAGAAGGTATTTGGTTTTTTGGATTTTAAATGACTTTTGCCTTATCCACATCTAGTTTCTATAGTATGCTGAAGGCTAATTTCTACAAGAGAGGTAGGTGAGCACAGGCATTTGGATCAATTTCTGAGCGTAATCTGCCACGGTCTGCAACAGTGTCTTCTCTTTATTTCCCTGCTACCCCCTTTTTCGTTTCCTCTCTTTTTATGTATTCCTTGATTTATCTTTCTTCTGCCTATTTTTAATTGTTAGTTTAGTACTTCTAATGGTACTCAAGTCTGAAAAGGTTGCTAACCCCTATTCCATTATCTCTAATGGTCTATTGGAACAGAAACATGATTTAGAATGTAACTGTGTGTTTCTGATAACACTATTATTGCCCAAACTGACTAAAGTAGCTTCTCAAGTAAAACAGGAGACATTTTCAAGATATTACAAGCTCACCCTCAAAACACACAAACAGAAAAAGGTCTTAATTTTTCTTCCCTCTCATTTTTCTGTAGGACTATTTAAGCCCTGAAAATCTGCCCATTTTTTCTAAAAATATCCACTCTTCTTTTCAATGGCACTTCAACAATTCCAAAAGGTGACCATGATTCATACAATAACTAGAACTCTTGTTTTCAAATAATTCCAGGTAGAAAACTCACAGCTGTCCTAGAAGCAGTTAAAGAGTTATATTTTTAAAAAGCTGCCCTGATTGAAAAAAAGCGCCTTCAAGTCACTCTAGAATGTTACAAGAATAAAACTTTGCTCTAAATTGCCCTCCCAAACTTCTCAAACTGCACTCACTGCTGTGATACAATAAAGGTTTTAATCTTACACACTGTGTACAACAAAAATTTCTAAATGCATGGCCTTTATATTTTAGGAGTTTACATCCTAAAACTGACAGATCCAGAAATAAATGTCCCAGCAAGACAAATGGTACGAGATGGTATCTTGATTGCCTTGCCACATCATCTACCATAAAAAAAACCCTTTATTTCTACTTCATCTCTAGAGATGCTTGGTTCAGAACAGTTCAACAAATTCACTAGAAGATAGAGTAGTTAGTACATTACAACTTTTCATATTTTCATTTTGATCTTGGCTTATTAAGGGTTTTTAGATTATGTGGCAATGTTTATAAGAACAGCTATTCTAATGTAACTTAAGATGTATACTTGTTGCAGACCTACCAAAAGTAAATAAAGCTGGAGTCTATAAAGGAGGTTCTTGTGTGGGAGTGCTTAATAATAATGATCACAAAGGACTCTAGAGTTGCAAGTTTGTCCTGAGTTAATCTGAGTCTGATCTCATAGACCTACAAATCTTCCTAATCTCCTATATTGATAAACTTGATCTGTTTTTCACTGATATGATTATAAGTTACTGTCTTCATGGTTTTCAGAGACTGGCTGAAATACTAATTACTTTTGTGCTAATTGTTTACAAAAAAGTAATGCTTTGCTGTCTTGTTTATTATTGTCTTAGCATGATCCCTGTTCTACATATGCCTTGTCCAGTCACCTGCCATCTGTCACTGTGGATCTCTGGATTGCTCTGATGCTGAATGCCCTTAACTATTCACAGCCCACCTGTAGAGAACAAGGATTTGGAGTTACTTCCCCCTCTTTCAGTAGGAAGCAGCTTGGAGATGCTGTTGCCCATTTTTCCATAGAATGGAACATAGAAATTGACAGTGGGGAAATGTAACAGTGGTTCACTTTATGCTTTGAATATAGCCCTTGCTGCTCTGCCACTGCAACTTTAAAAAAAAGAACAGATATTCTACAATCATTTTTGGTAAGAACAGCATTGTCTACCATTAACTGGGCACATGCTATCTGGCTGGTCTAATGCCCAACATTACATTGTTTCACTTCTCTCTCCAACTCTATAAGAGGTATCATCATCATCATCATCATCACCATCACCATCACCATCACCATCACCCCCACCACCACCACCACCACCACCACCACCATCTTGTAGACTAGAAACTGAGGCTCAGAGGCTGACTTCCTCAAGGTCACAAAGCCAATAATAGAGATATCCATTGCTAACACTATTAATACTAACAATATCAGCAATGTCATTGGACCTACTGAATTTACTGTCATCTTACAGATCAATAACCTTGAAAGTTCTAGAATACTTTTCTATTATGAACAAGATAAACATTTTTTTGGTACGAGCATCAATGTAATTGTGATGTTGAAAATATAGGAGTGATGTAACAAAAAATGACAAAAGTATGAAACTCCAAAAACTCATCCCTTTGCTAATGCAATGAGTAAATTGGCAAAAACTGTCAGATAGGAATCAAGTTTTTCTGAACTCTGGAATCTAATGAAAAACTAACAGCAACCAGGAATACATAATGAAAAAAGAAGCTGATAAATTTCAGAAGTGTTGTGACATTTGTACTTACTCACACACAATCCTCCCAATCCCCCATGGGGATAGTAACCCAACTTCTAGATATTACTTGCTGGAATCAGAGGGGAAAGCAGATCTTGTTCTCGAAGAAATCCAGTTGCATATTTTGACTTGTTTGGCAGATCCCTGAATAACTAGCTCAAGAGTTTACCTTGCTTTTGCACTCATCAAAACTACCTTGGACCTCAAGTGGCTTTCCAAGGGTCATGTGTTGAAAGAATACAAAGGCATATGTCCAGAGCAATGAATAACAGACAGGGAAAATAAAAGCCTAGAAAGGAAGAGGCAAGGGAAGAAGATGTATGGGAGAGTAAGAGCTTTGAAAACAGAATAGAAATATTAGGTATGAAAAGTAACAATAAATAAAAGGAAACAAAGGTGTAAGTATTAGTATGTACTTAATATGAGGCAAAAAAAGAAAAAATTAAAATGGAAAGAAATATTTATAAAAAGGAGATTAAATATGCCAAAATTAAAGATGAAAGGGTTCATATTAGAAGAGACCATAAAGTGCCAAAAGGAGAAATAAGAAAATATCACTTGAACATATTCATAGTGAAACTTTAAAATATCAAAGCAAAATAATACATTTTAAAAGAATCTAGAAAAAGCATATAACATATGAACTAAAAAGACCAAATGGACATCAGACTTTTCAATAGTTATACTGGATGCAAAAAAAAAAAGACAATGGAGTAGGATTTTCAAAGCATTAAATGGAAATAATGCTGAACACAGATTTCTATATGAAATTAAGAATTTTTCATATATTATGGCATTTAGGGCACAATTTACATGGTTGTGTCTTCATAAAAATATATGATATTTGCATTTTTCTACACATAAAATATACTTCAATAAAGAGTTTTTAAAAGCTCAGAATGTGGGGGGTGGTAAGGCAATGGAAGTACATTATTTTCATTTTCCCAAATTCTCATGTTAAAAACAGAACAACTAGGCCGGGGATATATCTCAGTTGGTAGAGTGCTTGCCTTGCAAGCACAAGGCCCTGGGTTCAATCCCCAGCATCGCAAAAACAAACAAACAAAAAAACTAGATAAAACCAAGAACAGAATAGATGAACACAGACAACAAAATCAGGATATAAGAAACTCCTTTGAATTTCAAAATACAAGAGCATAGAGAAAGACCACCAACAGCCACGTGATCTGTAAGGTCTTAGTAATTCTGGAGTAATAAGCCGAGGGCATGAGCAAGCCTCAGACCGAGAAAATCTCCAAACAGCAAAGACCTCAGTGGAAAGCATATTGGCCAAACTAGGAATAGCAGCTCAAATTGGAAGAACTTTTGTTCATTCCAACAATGAATAAACGTAAGGGTTCTGAGATAAGGTTTGAAGGAGATGAAGAAGTCTAGACTCAGAAACTCTCCAAACTGACCAGTGAAAGGTAAGGGTTTAACTTAGTGGTAGAACACATGCATGAATGAGGACTTGGGTTCAACTCCAGCACAGTAACAACAAAAATTGACCCTTTTAGGCCACTATGATGAGAAACTACTGGAAAGAGAATTAAAATTGGACACATAAAGAATAACAGAAGCCAGGGGAATGAAGGTCTAAACAAAAGGAAAGGAAAGGAAGAGAGGTTACCACTGAAAACAACACAAAGGGGAGTTCTGTGAAGTTAGAAAAGCCATCTGAACCAAAGCATCTAAAAGTTCAGAAAAAAAAACATTTTACATAAAAATGAGCAGCAGAAGTGTTTCAACACCAAACTCACACAAAGTTATCATAAAAAATAGAAAATAATGGGAATAACGGCCCTATGGACAAGGAAAACAACAGAAAAACAAGCTTATAAAACACATCAAAAGTATAAATTATTTCAAAATAAGCTAAAAAGAAATTAAGAAAATGATAAAAGATATGGAAAAACAACATAAATCCAAATTAGATAAACTCAGAAATAACAGAGTACAAGAAAGAATTAGAAAAGACACTTTAGAAATAAAGCCCAAGTAAGAATAAACACAATGAATAATGTCTCCAGAAAAAGAGAAAGTAAAAAGTAAGAAAATGTTAAAATTCAAGAAGAAATGAGACAAGTTGGCCATGGTAGCACACACATGTAATAACAACCACTTGGGAGGCTGAATCAGAAGAATTGAAAGTTCAAAGCCTGCCTCAGAAACTTAGTGAGACCCTGTATCAAAATTTTAAAAATATATAAAGGGCTGGGGATGTGACTCAGTAGTAGAGCACCCCTGGTTGTAAAATCCCCAGGACCCCAGCCCCCCAAAATAAAAGAAATAATGAGACAAAAAAGGATTGAAGAGATAGAGACAAAGAATATCCAGCAAATGAGTAATAGATGTTCCTGAAAATTAAAGTACACTTCCTTATTTCAAAACTTAATACGAACTTCAGTAATTAAAACAGGATGATACTAGCACAAAGACAGAAATACAGATCAATTGAGTAGAATGGAAATTCTAGAAATGAACATTCAAACATTTATGATCAAATGAATTTTACAAGGGTATCAAGAACATTAAATGCAACTAAGAATAGTCTTTTCACTAGATGCTCCCAGGATAACTGGATATTCACAGGCAAAATAACACATAAAATACATTACATACCAGATTGGAAGAATATGAACCATAAAAGCCCTAGGAGAAAATACAGAAGAATTTTAACATGACCGTGATTTAGGCAAAGTCTTCTTAGACAAGACACTAAAAGCATTGGCAAAGAAAGAAAAATAACAGATAAATTTACCTTAATTAAAATTAAAATCTTTTGTACTTTAAAGGACATTGACAAGAAAGTATAAGACAACTCACAGGACAGGATAATACTTAAGAATGATACTGCTGGTAAAAGACTGGTATCCAAAATATATAAAGAACACTTGTAATAACAATAAAAGAGAACCCAATTAAAAATAAAAAGTTCCAATAGGCATTGCTCTAAAGAAGCCTAAGAAAAAATTCATGAAAAGATGCTAAACAACACTGGTCTTTAGGAAAATGCAAGATAAAATCACAATAAAATATTACTTCACATCTACTAGTATGAGACAAATACTAAGAAATGTTGACAAGGATATGAAGAAATTAGAACCCTCAGTAGTCTCTTTATCTGCACATATCTATATGTTCCCAGATCCCTAGTGGGTAGCACCATATCCTATATACAAGCACTGTGATACCAACAGTTAGTCTGATGAGTCACTAGTGGACTGGTAGTATATGCAGTCTAGATACACTGGACAAAGGGATAATTTTGTCCCAGGCATGATGGCACAAGATTTCACTACTCAAAAAGGCATATAATTTAAAACTTTGGAAATTATTTCTGGAATTTTCCATTTAATATTTTGGACTGCAGTTGACTCACAGGTAAATGAAACTACAGAAAGAGAAATGTGGATAAGGAGAGAATGTTGTATATACAAATGAGGATCAGCAGGAAAAAAAGTATGTATTCTATAGCTATTAGGTACATATATGTACACAGATGCTTATATACACACACATACATACACAATATACAAAATCAAGCTTGGCAATTTTGTTGGTCAAATCTATTTGGCTGCTTTAGAATATTTTTCTTTTTAAGTTTTGATAAAATATCTTTATAAGGGTTCCTACAAACCAGATATTAATACTAAAGAAAAAAGAAATACATTTTATATCATTTCACAGCCATTAGTAAGGAATTTGATACTCAGAATTACATTTTAAACAATCTCATACTTTCTATACAAGAGCAGTTTCCTAGCCTGACTACCATCAAAACCCTCTGGGAGTTTTTATAAAATATAGGCTCTTTATGCTCCCAGACTTGCTGAACAAGAATCTTCTAGGATGTGATACAGAGATCTGAAACTATTTCTAAAGAGCCCAAGGTAATTCTGATGCAGCGAGCACAGTACCTAAGCCCAAGCTCACACCTGTCACTCACTGCTATATACCATTCAAGATTAATCATCTTCAAAACCCTTAACACTCTTAAAATTCTCAAACAGTTCCCTATAAACTGTAACATCACTGGAACAGTATTCAAATTCTTTGCTGATCTGATGCCAACTGACCTTTTCAGTCATAAACTCTCTCAGTTCTAACTCTTGATTCAACACTTCAATCAAACTGATGTACAGTAACACCACCTTATCCATGGGTTCCATTCACAGATTCAACCAACCAAAGATTGAAAATATTTAAGTTTCATCTGTACTGAACACATATAGGTTTTTTTCTTTGTCATTATTCCCTAAGCAATATAGTATAACAACTATTTACAAAGCCATTTACATTGCATTAGGTAAAGTAAACTAAAGATGATTTAAAGTAAATGGAAGGATGGGTATTGGTTATATGTAAATACTATGCTATTTTATACAAGGGGCTTGAATATCAGTGGGTTTTAGTATTTGAGGGGAGTACTGGAGTCAATCCCCCACACATACTGAGGGATAATTGTATTCACTAACCCTCAGACATGTTTTACACTTTTACTACCATCAGTTCTCTTGCCTAGAATGTCTTCTCCCTTCCTCTTTATCTGAATACAACTCATTCCTCAAGACTTCACTCAAAATTTTACCTCCTTCCTAAATCTTATCCTTACACTCTCTTCTCCAAGCCTAAAGTAATTCTCCCTCTTCTGAGTGCCTATTTACCTACCTCATTGGTTAATTAATCAATTGGTCAAGTAATCTCTTCTATGGTTCTGAACTATTCTTTAAATCATTTTTTAAAATTTAGGTTTAAGTATTAAATTTTGTCCAATTAGTCTATATATTCAATGAGGGCACAAAACATGTCTTGTATCTTCCACATCAACTTTCATAACGCCTCACTGAGAAAATGCTCATATAAACACTGGTTTAATTGAATTCCCTTCCATCTGGAAGGCCTCTGCTCTCACTGATAGGTAACTAGGATGACAGGTTAGGATAGGCTTGGGAATCAATGTAGAGAAAAGATTCCTCTTTTAATGTTTTTATTAGTGTATTATAGTTATTGCTTCCATGAAATCACATGTCTGGTCTTGTTCTGATACTTTCTTTAATTTAAAAGCAGGATGTAGGAAGGATAAGGCATCCCAGAGTCAAAACTAAATTCCAGAGAAACTAGAAACCAAAGCTATAGCACTTCTCTTATTATTCTTCTCCTCTACCACAAAATTCCTATCTTCTTCTTCATAATTCTACCTATGAGCTATCAGACTTGGGAAAAGAAGCTGAAGCTACACTACCAGGACAAAATCTTGAGAAGTTTTTTTTTTTTAAAAAACTTTAGACTTCATGTGATCAGGATGCAATATGCAGCACAGGACACATAAGCTAAAGTCATCTCTTACCAGCATGTTGATATTTTATAATTCTGAATCAAGTCACACAGGCAGAAAGTGGCTCAGGTTCTAGCAGCTGTTTCCTGGAGAAACTTAAAGGTTACAGCAAAGGGGAAAACATAAGTGGGGTCTTAAAATATAGATTTACTTCAACATATTACAGCATCACAAAAAATATGGAACGCTTCATGAATTTGCATGTCATCCTTGTGCAGGGGCTGTGCTAATCTTCTCTGCATCATTCCCATTTTAGTACATTTGCTGCCAAAGCAAGCAATGCATGTGCTTTCTTTCAATCTTTGTTTTCTTGCACATATATATATTTTTCAATTTAAGAAAAGGGAAATGCTAATGACCTTGATTTGATCATTACACACTGAATACATGTAGCAAATTATCATGCCCCATTAAATGTTATAATCTCTACATGTCAATTAAAAATTTGGCTAAATTTTTTAAAAATTAAAATCAGTTGGCCTACTGAATTTGTATTCTGCTTTTTACACTGAATATTATATCACATGCATTTTCTCCATCATTAAATATTTTGGTAAAACATCATTCTGATTGCTGAAACACACTCTAACCATTTCCCTAAGTGTTATAAAACTCTTTCAACTTTTCTATTATAATGAATACAGTAAAGAATATCCTTAAATTCACTTATAAACTTTTGTGTACTTTCTTGATGATATCCTTGGGATAGATTCGTAGAAGAACTGTTGGGTCAAAGGGCATGAACATTTTTTTTTCAGTGCTGGGGATTGTGCTTGTGAGGTAAGCACTCTACCAACTGAGCTATCTCCCCAGCCCCGGCATGAACATTTTTTAAGGTTTTTTTTATTTTGCTTGTCAAACTGCCCTCCAGAAATGCTGTGCCAACTTACACTCCCAGTTGTGGTACATAAAAGTCATTTGAATACAGCAACACTGAGGTATATATCATTCTTTGATTCAAAAAAAAAGTTGAGCATCTTTTCTTTTACTTATTGACTATCCATTCCATATTCCTTTTGCTTATCAACAGCCTGCTCACTTCTTTATCTGTCTTTCAATTGGATTTTTAGTCTTTTTTTCTTTCCATAGCTGTTTTTGTTTTTTATTTTATTTTTTTGATTCATTGTATATAAATGGGGTACAAACTTTTCATTTCTATGGTTGTACACAATGTAGAGTCACACCATTTGTATAATCATACACGTACAGGGTAATGATGTTTGTCTTATTTCATAATCTTTCCTTCTCCCCGCTCCATTCCCACCCCTCATTTCCCTCTACACATTCCAACATTCTTTTTATAAAAGAAATATTCGTTTGTACAAGTTCTTCAGATATAAGGGTATCAACTCTTTTGTGGCCTTACATTATAAATGTTTATGGTTTTTATGTCAAAGGCATGTTACTACTTCACCATTAAATTAATTTTGTTTCTTTGTTCATTTTCTTAGAAAATCCATTCTTACCCTGGAAGTAAAATAATACCTCTTTAAGATATATTCATTGTCTCTGCCCTCCCTATTGCACCTTGTCCCTGGATTCACAAATGATACTGCTTAAAAAGTGGTAATTCTCCTTCTGTTATATCTGATTTGCAAAACTGTTGTGTTACTGTAAATCATCATTTTTGTACTGTTGATGAACTAACAAATAATCACAGAATAGCTTTTCTTAATAAATTATTTTCTCAAATATTTAAAAAGAAATAGTCATTATTTTTTTCTTTTAAGGTTTCATTTGGTACATCCTAAAATTTTTTTAATTTTTTAAAAAATTTTTGTAGTTGTAGGCGGACAACATGCCCTTTATTGCATTTATTTTTTATGTGGGGCTAAGGATTGAACCCAGAGCTTCACATGTGCTAGGCAAACACTCTGCCACTGAGCTATAGTCCCAGCCCCTTAATTTTGTAATATTTAATTCCTCATTCATTGTTTTTGGCATATGACATTAAATAAAGATCTCTTTTTTCCTCTACTGAAGAATTTGTCAAATACCAAATTTATATTTGGGTCTGTTTCAACATTTGATATCTGGTCTCATTAACCTCCCTGACTATTCTATATGCCAGTACCATACTGCTTACTTTATAATATAGTCTAATATCTGACAGAATCACTTTCTCCTTCCAAACACACCTGCATTACCCTCTTCTCCAAATTTCCTTGGCTTGTCTCACTAGTTAACTCTTCCAGAGCAATCTGACAGAATAATATTGTCAAGGCCTTCTTAAATTTTTGTAGGGATGTTGACTGGATTCCATTCAATCTGTTAACTAATTTGGGGGGACATAAACATCAGTATAATATTGAGTAATACAGTAATTTTCTCATTTAAATTTTCTTTAATGTACTTCAGTAAAGTTTTACAGGTTTGATCATATGGGTCTCAAGCATTATATAAATTTATTGCTAATGTGCACATGCACTATTGATATGAGAATCCCTCTCATTTTATTCTCTACAAACTAAGGACTTCTCTGCAATACATGGAAGCATGTGGAACTTTTGTACTAACCTGTATGATTATACATTTATAGATTAAAAGCTTGCACGTAGATATCTTCCCAGGTACTATCTATGAGAATCAATTAAGGTACTTTTTGAGAATATATACCCCCTCAACTCCTAACCCTAGGCAACATTCCTTCCTGAAATCCTAAATACTTCATAAGTACCTAAGAATAGGTTAATAAATTACTAAGATTATCAGCTTCCTAATATGACCCGGGAGGTCCTGTATAGTTAGACCCACACCTAGCTCTCTACCTCTCTAGTCTTACAGCACCTTACCCTGTGCTCTTATACTCTCAATCAACACAGAGTTTTAGTACATGCTTTTCCCTCTGCCTTTCGGAATGCTCTCCCTTTTCTTCTTTGCCTATTTAACTCCTACTCATCCTTCAGATTATAGTTGATGCATCACTATCTCACAGAAGGCTTTCCTAACTTTCCTGATAAGGTCAAATCTCCATATTAGCAAGTCTCATGGCAGCATACACCTTCAAGTATAGCACCTGTCACTTTTCTGAATTTGCATTTTAATTTTTTGTCATCATTTCATGTCTGTGTCTCCATACCCCCAACTACTTGACCCATTTGGCCCACGAAGGGCAGGACCAAGTCTGTTTACCCCAGTGATACCTGGATGACCACATTTCTTGGCACACAATATTCTTTATATGATTATTTGTTAAATTAACAGTTAAAAAACACAAATAGTAAATCTGAAGTAAGTTGATATTTCTGTTACCAGTAATTCTCTTTTTCAAAATTGGTTCAACTTCTCAACTTTTTAGTTGACTTCAAATGTCATGATAACAGAAAATCCCAGGAAAGAAGAGAATGACAGTTTCACCCATTCCTGAATTTCTCTGTGGACTTCCATCTCAGTTAGTCCTTAGGTCAGAATTCCAGGAAGAATTGAGCAATGGTTAAAATAAATAAAGGTCTGATGAAATGAAGTGAATTAAAATCCTGAAATAACATGGCAGGACAATCTTCTCTATTAGAAGTCAGGAGCTCTTGGTTCTTCTGAGCTAGGTCCATTCATTACTTCACTATGCTACAAGCCATGGGATTCTTCATTTACTCAATTGTAAGATCAGTAAAATGGAATAGTTTACCCCTAAAGTCTTTTCTAATGCCAAATCTGATAAATCTATGATTCACGTGTAATTATTGCTTATTGTACTTAAGAAAAGCAACTGCTTTTGCTGGCAACTAAAACATTAGTTAACAAGCCATTTGAAATGCCATCCAAAAGTAAACCAAGTTTACTTAAATGAAACTTGGATGGAATACAATATTTGACTTCTCAATATGACTATACTGAAATCTGTTTTATTCACTAAAATTCTATTTTTATATAAAATTCTTACATGAAGTCCTTCTGAATTTCAAACTTCAATAAATCAAAAATGAAAGTAAACTTATCAAAAGACAACTACATTACAAAATTGTACACACATTTGGGACTGGAAGACTTTACAGTGTTAAAATGACCATTTGACCCATAGTGATCTACAGATACAATGCAATCCCTATCAAAATCCTAATGGCGTTTTTTTGCTGAGACTAAGAAAAACATCCTAAATATCCTATGGAATTCCAAGGGATCTTGGATAGGACAAAATTTTCTGGGGAAAAAGAACAAAGTTGTATGGCTTGTAAGGAATTTAAACATATTAGAACAATATGTCTTATGACTAATAACCTGAAAACCATATTAGCTATAAAAAATATAATTACTTGCTATTCAAAGTTTTTCTATCCTAAGCATCAAACTAAATTTTTAAAAGTATGAACATTAAAGTGAAGGTTTTAAAAATAATGATATGATGATGGTTCAGATATAGATGAGATTAAATAACATAAATAAACTAAGTAGGTTCATTAATGAGTAAATAAAATGATTAAGGTTGATCACAATCCTTGGATTTATTCCTGGAAAGCAAGGGTAGTTCAACAGATGAAAATCAATCAGTTTAAGATACCACATTAATAAAAGGATGAAAAACGCACTATCAATGCAGAAAAAGTACTTAATACAAGTCAACACCACTTCATGACAAAAATGCTTAAAATAATAATAAGAGGAGAAAACTAACTCAACACGAAACAAATGCTTATATAAAAATCCCACGTACAACATATAAAACAGCAAAAGTCTGAAAGCTTTTACTCCAAGATTAGGAACAAGGTAAAGATGCCCATTCTTACCACTTCTATTCAATACAGTACTGGCTGTCCTATCCAGAGTAATTAGATAAGAAAACAAAATAAAAGGCCTCCAAAGTGGACAGGAAGAATGATCAGATGACATGATCATACATGCGGAAAGCCCTAAACATTCCTCAAAAAAACTGTTAGAGGCAGGGTGTGGTAGCACATATATGTAATCCCAACTACTCAGGAGGCTGGGGCAAATGGATCACAAGTTCAAGGCCAGTCTTAGCAAGTTAGTGAGAAATCTATCTCAAAATAAAACTAAAATGGGTTGGCGATATAGCTCACTGGTAAAGCACCCTGAGTTCAATCCCCAATACTGCCCTCCCCGCAAAAAACCTGTCAGAACTAACAAATTCAGTAATGGTGCAAAGCAAAAATTATGTATGTGCAATCAGAAAAATGAGAAATTACCCTCCATTTATGTATGATCTATCAAAATGTATAAATGCATTCTACTGTCATGTACAATTAATTAAAACAAATTAAAAAATCAATTTTATTTCTATACAATAACAATGAACATTACAAAAAGAAAATTCAGAAAATCTCATTTACAGTGGCATCAAAAATTAAAATAAAATGCTTAGGAATAAATTTAACCAAGGAGGAGAAAGACTTATACAATGAAAACTACAAAACTTTGCTGAAAGAAACTAAAGAGGACATAAACAAATGGAAAGGCATCCAATGTTCATAGAGTGGAAGACTTTACATTGTTAAAATGCTCATTCAACACATAGTGATCTACAGAGTCAGTGCAATCTCTATTGAAATCCTAATGGCATTTTTTGCAGAAATTAAGAAAAACAATCTAAATTTTGTATGGAATCTCAAGGGATCTTGAATAAGTCAAAACAATCTTAAGAAGAACAAATTTGGAAGCCTCACAACTTCTTGACTTCAAAACATATTACAAAGTTACAGAAATCAAAACAGTGTGGTACTGGCATAAACACATATAGGCCAATGAAACAGAACACAGAGTCCAGAAATAAACCCTCATGCATATAGTGAAATGATGTTTGATGAGGATGCCAACAACACAAAATGGGGAAAGAACAGTCTCTTCAACAAATAGTGCTGGGAAAAACGGATATCTACATGCCAAAGAATGAAATGGGACTCTATCATATACCAGGTGCAAATACTGACTTCACCACAGATTAAAATTAAATGTAAGACCCTGTACTAAAAACTTCTAGAAGAAAACAGGGGGAAGACTTCATGACATAGGATTTGGCAATGAATTCCTGGATACGACAACAAAAAATAGAGGCAACAAAAGTAAAAACAAACAAACAGGACAGCAAACTTAAAAGCTTCTGCATATCAAAAGAAACAACAGAGTGAAAAAACAATTCATCCAATGGCAGGTATCAATTAACTTAACCACATGGTTTAATTCTGAGCTTTTAATTCCATGCCATCGGTCTATCCTTAAGTCAATACCACACTTTCAATTACTGTAGCTCTGCAGTAGGCTTTGAAATCAGAAAGTATGAGTCTTCCAAAGTGAGGATATTAATTCCATATCAGATATATAAATTGCAAATATCTACACTGTATATGCTACCTGCCTGTTAGTCAGTTAGTAGCTATCTGGGTTATCAGATTGACAACTGGGGTACTATAGTGCTTGTGTGTTAATAATCCTTATTTTACTTAATAACAACCCCAAAGCACAACGGTAGTAATGCTGGCAATATGGATGTGCCAAAGAGAAACCTTAAAGTGCTATCCCTAGGTGAAAAGTTGAACTTTTGACAAGCATGCTAGGACAACTCCAAGGAGAAAGAACAGTTTCTTCAATAAATGGTGTGGAGACACTAGATATCCAAATGCAGAAGAATGAAGCTGGCCTCAAACAGGGAGGATCCTCATTACATTAGCTTTGGTAGAGCAAGAAACACATAAGAAGATTCTCAACACCATTAGTCATTAGGAAAACACAAATCAAAATCATAGAAAGATACTACTCCTTATCTATTAGGATGGTGATACTAAAAAATAGAAACAAACATGCTCACACACACAAAAATAACAGAAAATAAGAAGTGTTAACACGTCAGAGATGTGGAGAAAATGAAACGTTTATACATTTCCTTAAGGGAAACAAAATGGTTCACTGCTGTGGAAAATAGTTTGGCAGTTCCTCAGTAAGTTAAATACAGAATTATCTTATGACCCTACAATCCCAGTCTGAGGTATATATCCAAAAGAATGGAAAACGGGTACTCAAAATACAAACTACATGAACATACTTGTTAATGACAGCACTATTTACAATAGCCAAAAGGCTTGAAGTAGTTCAAATGTCCTCTCCAGAAGAATGGATTAAAATAGTGTGGTATATAAGTGCACATACAGAGAAATGTTATTCAGTCACAAAAAAAAAATCAAGTAATGATACATGCCACAAAACAGATGGACCTCTGAAACATTATGCTAAGTGAAAGAAGTGAGAACACAGAAGGCTATGTATTGTATGATTCCATTTACATGGAATACCTGGGACAGAAAAATTTACAGGGATGGGTTGCCAGGGGCTAGAGGGAGGAAGGAATAAAGATAAACTGCTCAAAAGGTAAGGAATTTCACTTTGAAGTGATGGAAATATTTTGGAACTACACAGAGGTGCTGGTTGTACAATTGGGAATTTACTAAATGCCAATGAATTGTTCACTTGAAAACGGTTAACTTTATATTGTGTAAATTTCACCTAAGTGCTTTAAAAAAGTAATCTATGACAGAATTACATCAAGGGTGGAAGTATCAAATGAAATCTGACACACGTTTCTGAAGATAGAGTTTATCAAATAAAATAATTTTCCCACAAAAACTAGATTTAACAGTCTCATATGAAATTAATGGTTAACATCACTAATTGTAAAGCATACACAATTTTAGTAGCAAGGCCAGGAAATACACTTGTTTGTAGATAATGACTGTCCCTAGAACTTAAGAACTGATATGTTTAAAAATATATAGTCATACAGCAACCAGATATTGGTTTCTAAATACCATTTTCCAATAAAAGGTACAGGGTTCCTTGAAGAAAGATTGATTTCAGGGCTAGGTCAGAGAAAATGTAAGATGAACCTGGAGTTTCATGTGATGCCAGAAAGTCAACTTGAAAAAAGTCAGGGGGAATGACCAAAGGACACAGGAGTCAATCTTAAGGCATTCCCAACGGCCTAAAGATGGAACAACAGAACAACAAAATAATAGGCAAGCTGGATTAACATCAATGGGTCCATCCTAAAATAAATAAGTATACGATTAAATGAGAGAGAAGGGACAGTTATTCCTATAGAAAAATTCCAATTAAATACAGAAGGAATGAGAGAAATTGAAAACTCTAAGTAGGCAAACACCACAGTAATAATTGCTATAGACAAGATCCACTGATGCATACTAAAATTAACTGGTGAAAGTTAAGGGAGAAAAATGGTATTTCCACACTCTCAAAGAATCTCTTCCAAAATGTTTTTCATTATAAAGAAGGAAACAGTACTTTTCAGCGGAGAAACCCATTAGGCACCAAGTGAGAAGCATTAACATCACCAGCAATGAGTTTTATCAACATCACATACCCCCAATGGGATCTACTAAGACGGGCACAGCATAATGTCTTACTGCTCAAGGCACTACAGTATGACTTCTATTCCCATATCACCACTGAAACTTTTTATCAGGAATACTAATTGAATTACGAATCGCCAAATTCAAACACTTCACATATTCATCTTATGTACCATCTATGTGGTATAACACTATTAATGACTCCCAACTTTCTGAAAACCCTCTTCCCTTAGTTTCTAGCATACCACTCTATTCCACTTATTAAACTCTGTCACTACTGATTCTTCTTAGACAATTCTTCACTTTAGATACCTATGGGTTCAGGGGCTGGGAATGTAGCTCAGTAGTAGAGTACTTGCTTAGCAAGCATAAGGCCCTGGGTTCAATACCCAGTAAAATGTGCCCCATGCATGCACATACATACACACACACAAATATTAATGATTTCAGGAGATTCTTCCTTGGCCTTCTATTTTTTCTCATCCTATATAGTCTCAAGAAGTTATCTATTACCACTAAAAATAAACAAAACATCTCTGAAATAATGACTCTCAAACTTTATATGTTAAGCCCAGACCTCTTTCTTGAGTACTCAGCTCACATATGAGACATTTTCACTGTTTCATAAGAAGCTTAAACTCTATATCACCCAAACTGAACATGAGATTATTTTCTCCATCTTTTCTAATTCCCCACCACATGAACTGCTCCTCCCTATCTTAATTCACAGCATCACTGTCCATTCAGCTGTCTAAGCTAGATACCTGAAAGCTATTCCCAATTCTTTTCTTCTTTATGCTCTACATCAAACTATTCACTAAATCTTGCAGCTTTACCTTCTAAACATCTCTATAATTGCCACCATAACCTTCACTGAGACCTTGTCCCTTCTCTCCAATATCACTATAAACATTCTATATTCCTTTCAAATAAAATATCTCCATACTTCCAATCTTGTCTACCTCCAATCCACCCTCCAATCTACAAATTTTCTAAAGGAGAAATGTTATTTTCCATTTCACCCCCTAAAATACTCTTTCTCCATTCACCCACCAAGCTAACATCTACCTATAAGTCTTTAATATTCATCAACAAATTCTTCATCTGGAAAAATCTTTCCTGACCTCTCTAGATTGAAGGTGGTTCTCCACCTCTGGGCTCCCATAAAACCATGTACACAGATCTATGAAAGCATTTCCCATACCTTACTTGAATTGGTTTATCTATCTGTTTTCTCCTTAAAAATCTTAATTTCTCAATGGGCAAGGTTATGACCTTGTCTGCCAGTGTCTGCCAAATGGCAGGTGCTCAATCAAAGTAAAAAATGGCTTAATTCGATTCCCAGCATCCCAAAAATTGCTTACGATGATAGTGGCATTTTTTTGTAAATGTAGAACTATTTGGTGGTAATGAAGTCTAAAAGCAGAATATAGTATGATTTTACTACTTATGAATGTATGACAATATTCTAAGTTAATAATATATAAGAAGTGGATTAAAAATAGTTTATTTATTTATAGGTTTATTTAAAAAGCTTTAATCTAGCTATTTACCAAGGTAATTGATCTGGGAACACTAAAGGTCAATTAAATAGGAAGTAAAATTCATCAGTGAGAACTGTGACAAGTAGAGCTAACAAGATGAGGGGAAGAAACAAGTCAAAAGACCTGTAGCAGTTTTAGTTCTGTCACTAATTAGCTGGAGTGTAGCTGGACTACTTGACAGGAATTCAAAGTAGAAGTAATTATGGTAGCCTATTCATATGAGTTATATAGGCAGTATCTACAAAGATTGTGTTTTATTAAAGAATCATGGTAAACAAAAATTGTAATGGAAAATTTTAAAGGACTTCATAATTCACAAAGTATTTTCACATAATATCATTTCACATGAACCTCTCCAGAACTGTGGGAAATGGATACGGTAAATCTTATTCAAATGCCCATTTTGTAGTCTAAAAACACTGAGAGTGAGATAAAGTAACTAAGTGAAGCGGTTATTATTCTACTTCTAAAACTCGTCCTTTTTCTTCCATGGTCCAAAAATGTTTGTTAACAAATCCTGACAATTCTCATGACAGGCAGTGCAGTCCTTATCACTTCTCCCCTATATTACTTCAATATCCTCCTGACTTATGATGCCCCTATCTACAATTTCTGTCTATTTCTAATCTGTTCTTCAAACTGCAGCCAGAAGCACAATCCTGAAACAAATTTGAAAGTGGTCATCTCTTATTTAATATTAGCCATCCCTCAGTATCCAGGGAGGATTAGTTCTAAGACACCACCCATACTACATTTGAGTCTGTTACATAAAATGGCATAGTATTTTCATAAAATATACACACATCCTCACATATACTTTAAGTCACCACCAAATTACTTATAATACCTAATACAATGTAAATGCTACATAAAGAGCTACAAAACTGTGTTGTTTAGGGAACAATGACAAAAAAGTCTGCATATGTTCAATATAGATATAATTTTTTCCTGAACTCTTTTGATCCGCAATTGATTGAATCCATGATGCACAATCCAGGGATATGGAGGACTCACTGTACTTTTTAGACTAGCCATGTCCAATAGAACCTTCTGTGATGATTGAAATATTCTATTATCAGTTGTGTGGTCAAATAGTCACTTAGTCATGTATGGCTACTGAGCACTTAAATTATGTCTAGTGTGACTAAGCTACTAAGTTTTTAATTTTAATGAACTTAAACAAAAATTTAAATAGTCATATGTAGCTAATACCTACTATACTAGATAGTGAAGCACTAACTAATAGGGAGCCTTTATTTTATTTCCTGATTCATATGAAAAACCACTGACTAAATATGTGGAGACAGAAAATCTGAAATTTTAAATGATTTTGTAAACAAAACATGGTAAAAATAGCCAGTGCTATTATAAATATAGGTTACACCAAAGCACTCACGTAGCTATCTTTTTTCTTTCTTTTGTTGCTTTTCTGTATTTCCTAAAATTTGATAGTGGCTATGTACTGTTTTGATAACTTTTAAACATAAGAGCCTGATTTAAAAAAAGAAAGGTAAATATATATATACACATATATACACACACACATATATACATATATTTTATATATATATATTTGTAGCTTTTTCTTAGGCAGAATCAAATACAGTATGCAGAATGCCTGTATTACAGAAGAAACCACTGAAATGAACAAAAAACATTCAGCCTCATTCTTTAAAGAATCCTTCAATAAAATAACAACCAAAAAATTGGTTAAATATAAAAGCAGAGTACTTCCAGGAAAACTTTGTAAACATGTTAAAGACCTTTTCACATTATACAAAATAATCACTGAGTCATATACAGAGATGTTAAAATGCATTACTAGTAGACAAAACACACTAGATTTCAAATAAATGAATATATTAACACAACCTATTCAAAAAGGCCAGTTCACCAACTCAAAGTTTAAAGGAGATTTTTTTCTATTATAAAGACAAGTATATTACCAAGCTTGGTAACCCATGCCTATAATACCAGTTATTCAAGAGGCCTAGGCAAGAGGGCTATAAGTTCAAGGAGAGCCTGAGCAACTTAGTGAGACCTTGTCTCAAAGTAAAAGTTTAAAAAGGTGGAGCAAGGCTGGGATGTAGCTCAGTGGTAGAGTACTTGCCTAACATGAGTGAGGCTCTGGGTTCACTCCCCAGTAACACCAAAAAAAAAAGACAAAAAGAAAAAAAAAAAAACACAAGTGTAACAAACTTTGCCCAGTTATCTAAAATAGCAAGGTAAAGTTTGTCTTCTAGCTTCCCAACCCATTCCCTCTTCCAGAGGTAAGCACTATTACCAATTTGGGGTATATCCTTTGAGTTTTCTTTGCATTTACATGCACATACACATACACAGAGCTATGAGATAAATTGCATTCCACACTTCCAAAATTCATAAGTTGAAATCCTAACAATATATAAATGTATATGTCTTTTGGGGTCTCTCAATAAAAGGATTATGCTATGTTATGGATGTATTCACCAAAAATACCTATGTTAATAATCACCAATGTGATGGGTTAAGAGGTGGGGCCCCCGGGAGGTGATTAGGGCATAAAATTGGAGTTCTTGTGAATGGGATAGTGCCTTCAGAAAAAAGGCCCCACAGAGCTGCCCTGCCTCTTCCACCAGTGAGGACATAGTTAAAAGGCACCATTTATGAACCAAAAAGCAGGCACTCACCAGACACTGAATCTGCTGGCAACTTGATCTGTGAGAAATAAATTTCTGTTTATAAACTACCCAATTTACAGTAGTTTGTTACAAGAACCCAGACAAAGATGATTAGTCTAAGAAATTATTTCTTGGGGCTGAGGATGTAGCTCAGTGGTAGAGCACTTGCATAGCACACTCAAGGCCCTGGGTTCAATAACAAGCACTGCAAAAAGAAAAAAATTATTTCTTATATGCACATCAAATCCCTCTTCCTTCAACTTAAGTCATCATCTTGTATCATAACTTAATGTCCCAGGTAAGATCAGGTATCACTCAACTGTTAGAAAGACAACTTTTAATTAATCATCCTTCCTTTATTTTAAATGTCACCAAATCACCTCCTACCCTTTTGAGTTCCATGCTAAACCATCTACTTAAAGACACTCTTATTTTTTCCTGTTTGATTTTTCATTCTCAGAATATTTTGGTTCTGTTCAGTAATCACTGTAGTGATGCGCACCTTATGTTGTGAAAATTACACATAAACTAGGATCTCTAAAAAGTAGAGTAGGAAGATTATTTGCTAATGTTTTCATTATATTCCCACTTCAGTTAATATGAAGGCTAGAAGTACAGTCTTTTAACTTTTATCTACTTGGTTAACTATCAGGAGTCAATCAGAGATGAAAGCGTGGCAAGAGGGAACTTACTATTACAAGAAATTAATGCTCCCAACCATTGTCCCTGCAGCCACAGCCAACAAGCAACAATAAAATGATATCTATCCAAAACAACTACTAAAGGTATACATAAAGTAAGCATGCTAAGATAAAAGGTGTGTCAAACCTAACTGGAATTATCTCAGACAAACCAAAGAGAAAAAATAGATTGTTTTGCTGATAGTGAAAAACAAATGAAGAACTCTGCATCTGGCATGAAAACATAAGGAGCTCTTGAACCTACTCTCTAGAAAAACTGGTAAAAATTATAAAAGAACAACCATTTGAAGTCCCTAGAAATGGTCCTGAGGACACAGAGCAAATGAAATAACATTTATTGAAGAAAATATATGAAAGCTCAGTAAGAACAGCAAGAGCCTGTGATAATAATGAACCAGAACACACTCCCTGTCTCCCCGTCCCAGTTCAGTGATATGAAAACTCCAATGGAGAAAGGCACGTGACCCCCCCCCCTTCAAGTTCCTAGTCCAAAGGCTATCTTCTAGGAAAGGCAGAACCACAGAATTTCTCATTCTGCCCTCAGGGACCTGCTGCTGAACCTAAGTTCTGGGCTACTGTCCCTTACAGGACACTTGGGAATGTCTATGATCACCCTGGGATGATAGTGGTTTGGGCAGCACTCTCTTTTTCTCTTTCCCAGTTATGCTCCATTAATTGCTGGCAGATAATGCTATTATTATTATCTGCCAGCACCCTTCTTCTACACACCCCCACTGGAACAACATAGGCTCTGCCCTGATGTGATGCTTTTGAGAATAATAAGGCCCCATTTACCCTGGACCTGGATTGTTTAACACCTTGGTTCTATACCAGGAGAGGCAAGCCACTGCTCCCACTTTCACCCCACGTGAGGGTATAACTCAGAAATGCACCATTGTCTCCAAACCCAGCTCCAGATCTGTGGCTGGGAGATTCTGTCTGGTGGAAGAAGGTGGCCCTAAAGCAAGTAGCTCCTAATCTCTTCCCAGAAGAGTTGACTTCATTTGCAATTCAGTGTGAAAAAGTTCAAGCCTTAAGTTTATCTTAAAAGTGGAGGTTGTGGTGAAAAGCAAATGAAAGAAGACTGACAGAATCATTGGACATAGAGATTAAACTGTAGGTAAGATGGTTTGTCCACCAGAAAATCAATGAGGAAGACAACTGTGAGGCAGTAGCCTGGAGTCAGAAAAAAATTTCAAACACTGCCCTCAATAACCATCCCTTAAAGGAAACTGGTTTTGATTAGATTGAGTAACAATTCATGCCCAAGGGCATGTTGAAAATAACAGTACTATCTGCCAGCAATTAATGGAGCATAACTGGGAAAGAGAAAAAGAGAGTGCTGCCCAAACCACTATCATCCCAGGGTGATCACAGACATTCCCAAGGCTTTGCCCCTGAGAAGCAAGGTCAGAGGATTAATAGGAGGGCGGGGAGTGACAAGGCAGAGGTAGCACTAAATAATCCACCTAATCTCTAAACAACAACAAAAAAGCAAAATAAGTCCTAGCAGGGAGGAAACCAGTACCCAGAATTGGTATATTATCTAAAATGTCCAGCTTCAAAAAATAGCTGTGAAATATGCTAAGAATAGTACAGTATGACCTGGGGGAAAAGCAGACAAAACAATCTGTCTACAATTTTGAACAGATGTTATATTTAAAAGTTTTCAAAATCATCATAAATATGCTCAAAGATGAAAGGAAACCATGTTAAAGAAGCAAAGAAAGGTGTGATAACAATGTGGCATTAGATGACATCAATGAACAGATAGTAATTATTTTTAAAAAAAAGCATAAATATGGGAGTTGAAAAGTATAGTAACTGAAGAATTCAATAGATGGGTTCAACAGTAGATATGAACTGGGAAAAGAATGAGTGTATGTAAAGATAGATCAATAGAGATTCAATTTGCATAACAGAGAAAAAAGAGGGAAGAAAAATGAGCAGAGCCTCAGAGAAATATAGGACATTATTAAGCAAACCAACATATGCATGACAAGGGTACCAGGAAGAAAAAAAGTAGAAGAAAAACTATTTGATGAAAAAATGGTTGAAAACCTCCAAAGTTTATTAACAAGAAAAAACACTTAGACATACAGGAAGCTTAAAAAACTTTAAATAGAAAAAATACAAAGAGATCCACAGACACATAATTGTAAAAATACTGAAATCAAAGACACAGAGAAACTCTTGAAAGAAGAAAAAAAAAAGACTCCTTACTAACAAAGGAACCTGAAGATTAATAGCAGATTTCTTAAAGAAATATAGAGGCCAGAAGACAGTGGGTTAACATATTCAAAAATACTCAAAGAAAAAACTGTCAAGCAAGAATACTATATCCAACAAAGATATTATTCAAAAATGAATGTGAGACTTCCCAAGATGGCAGAATAAAGCATCCAGCATTCACCTGCATTTCTATGAAATAGAATTAAAACAAGTGGAGTGTATTGCTCATTGAGCTAGGTGACCATAGGAGAACACTGGAGTTCAACAGTGGAAAGAGTTGCAGAAATCCAGAGACATTGGGTAGAGGAACAGAAAGTGATACAGAATGCCCAAGTACTGATTACATGAAAGCATGGCAGAGAGAGGAGAAGTGCAGTGCAGAGGAGAAACAGGCAAAGTCCTAATGAACACCACTGGCATAGGACTGAAACACTGCAGAAATACAGGCTAACAAACAACAGTCTTAAGATTGGTGAACTAGCTCTGGAGAAGTTCTCTGCACTTCCCAGCATACATTCACAGTACTTTAACTGGGAGTCATCCTGAGAAATGCCCTATTGTCTGAATTTTCTGCTTTGGGAATCATCATGTGAGGCAACAGAGAGGCACATTCCTATGGAATCAGTGATTTGCCAGGCCATCTATCAGAGTCTGGGGGAGTGAGCAGTTATCTACGACAGTGCACAGGAAACAGAACTGGGAAAATCAAAATCATGGGCATTGGAATCATGCAGAACCTGCTGATATCCCTCCTGACACAGATCTTTGAGAATACATATCATCCCTCTGCCCTCAGGATAGGACAGGGCACACTGCAGAACCAGTTTTAGCCCCATCTTAAGTGTACAGCTTTGTTCAGAAGCTTTAGGAGATCTGCATTCTGTACTAGCTTTCTGAAATACCCCAGTATCAACATCTTGGAGTTGATTACCCAACATCCCACTCTTGGAGTGTATAACCCAACTGCTCTGAAGAGATTTTGTTTTGTAGGCTCCACCTTCTGCCATAGCTTGTTTCAGCATGCAAAGAAGCTGAGAGGTATTCCAATTGACTTTAGCCACAAATCAATTCCATAAGTCACCAACCTTCCACCACAAAAGAAAGAAAGGGGAAGATGAACTCCCAGTCTTTGCTCTGTGCAGTGTAAGAATGAAGTAAAGCTCTGATCAGTAAAGGCTGAGTTTTCACTCTTGCCTGCTCATCAAAGCACCTCAGCAAAGAGGAAATTTTTATTAATATATTTTTTCTGTTGTTGGTATTTTGTTTCTCTCACTTTTCTTTTTGGTGATATTTAATTTTCTTCTTCTGTTCTTTCTTTTTTCAGTTTCTCATTTTTTCACTTATCTCCTGCTACATTTTTCCTTTAATTTTAATTTTTTTTTAGCTTTTTATTTTATTCAATATTATTTTCACTCTTTATTTTGGGTTGTTGATTGTGTTGCTATTGTTTTTATTTGATTTTTACCTTATTTCTTTATCTGTTTCTTTTCTTTTTCTCTCTTCTTTCCTTGTGGTGCCGGGGATTGAGCCCAGTATGTCCAGCACATTGGGTGGGTGTGCTCCTGCTGAGCTACAATGCCCAGTCCAGCTGAGAGTAATTAATTACACTTTGCTAAGGCCATGGCCTCGGTTCACTCAAACCCAGAGGATACTTCAAAAAGAATAGGGGAGATGAAAGTAAGGCACGAAGGGATCTGAAATCCTACTTCTCAACATTCATCCACACAGTAACAGCAGAGGAAAATAACACAACTGTTGTGGGCACCAAACCCATGAGGCATCTCAACATCGGTCACTCCCACACCTTATCAGATAGCACACTGCTGACAAACTAGAGGTGAGTAACACAGAAGGGGGTCCCTGCCTCTCCCCATGAAACAACTGCAATATTACCAGTGTCTAAACAAGAGGAGAAAAGTTTCAGACCCCTCACCACAATGGGAACAGCCAATAGCAAAACTGCTTTCAAGTAACATAGCTAATATAAACAGTCTGAGGAAACCTCCCAAACCTGGTAAGAACTTCTATTCCCATTGTAGAAGTAACCACAGAAGGTGCACCCCATGTACTCTGTTGTTTATACCACATCTGACTGAACTATCACAGGGGCCCCACTCCTGCAAGACCTACAGAAAAACAGGGTCACTATGGCTCTGAAACAGTACACATTATGTCAAAACTCACTCACTAATCATAGCCAAAGAAGCCACAAGGAAACTACAGTATGTAGTTCCATTGAAATTCAACTCAACACTATACAACAAATGGGTATTACAGAACACATCATCAAGAGAAGGCTGCTTACTAAGACCCTCACATATAAATGAAAGATACCCATCCCAAAAGATGTGCAAATCTCAACAGACATACAATAAATATGAAAAATAGGCTATATGACACCTCAAAAGTTCATAACTCTAATAATATGAGCCAAAGATATCAAAGGGGATGATATGCCAAGAAATTCAAAAGAATAATCTTTAAAATGCTCAATGAAATCCAAGCAAATACTAATAAACAGCTGAGTGAATAAAGAAAGACAATGAGGAATATGGATGACCATTTTAACAACATTAGAGGTTTCCAAAATGAACCAAATAGAAATTGTGGAAATGAAAAGCTCAATAAGTTAGATGAGAAAAAAGGACTCAGTTGAAAGCCTCAACAAAATAATACATGTATTAGAGCTTGAAAACAACTCTGCCACAACAGTACATTTAAAAAATTAATGGAGACAGGGTCTCACTGAGCTGCTTAGTGCCTCGATTTTGCTGAGGCTGGCTTTGAACTCGGGATCCTCCTGCCTCAGCCGCCTGAGCTGCTGGGATTACAGGTATATACTACCAAGCCTGGCTGAGACTTTTCTTTTTTGATAAGAGTACTTCATAGCCAGCATATCGACGCCTTTTTTGAGAGCAGATTGCTCACTGTCAGGCATCTATCATCCGCCATTTGCCTGCCTCTCGCCTGTCCATCGACTGCCTTACCCCTATCCATCACCCAATGCTCGAGGTTCACCTCCCGATTGTCCGACAGCTGCCAGCAGACTGACCGCAGACCACCAGTGGAGAACCAGCTGCCTGCTGCTGCCTGAAAGTTCACGGTTACAGTACCTGCAGGTTTGATTACACGTGGCTGCCGCCATTTTGAGACAACAGCCAGGCCCAGTAGGACCCCTGGCCGGACTGACTGAGTCCCGTCTCCAGGATCCCTCAGCCCGACCGATCACTCCCTGCCTCTGGGGCCCTCACATCGACTGCTCCCTGCCGCCAGGACCCCCAGACCAACTGACTGTGCCCTATCATCGAGAACCCAGACCAACTGATTGCACCCAGCCTCCTGGATCCCACAACCACACCAAACACGCCAGACCTCCAGGACCACTGCCGGATCAACTGCACCCTGTCTCCAGGACCTCCAGCTGACCACGTCCACCCCTGAGCTGCAGCTCCCCATTTGCCAACACATTTGGAAGACAGAGCAGCCATCTTGGATAATCCTGGAAGCCGTACCTCCGATCTTCGGGTGGGGCAAATCCCAACCTGAGACGCCTGCTGGAGGCTTGAAGCTCATTGTCAGGTACCTCTTATACATCAGGCTACTGAACACTGGGAGGTTTCATTAGTATATGACTATTATACAGTAGATTTTCTTTTTTCTCCTTTTTTAAAAAATTTAAGTTTTATTTCTTTACATTTCTTGCTTTCTTTTCCTTCTGTTTACCTGTTCCCTCAGAGTCACTTTCTCCCTTATTTACATGATGTTATTGTCCCCATAGGGGCTATTTGGTCTAGGATTGCATAGTGTCTGATTTGGGCACTGCTAATATTGATCTCCCCTTAAAGAAAGGGTTTTTGAAACCTATAGGGCCAATATAAGCCTATACGGGGAAATCTGCAATACCCCAGATCTGTAGCGCTAGAGGGGAAGATACATGAACAACATGAAAAAACAAGGGAAGAAAATGATCCAAACAAATCTAGATTCTACAGTAATAGAATCCAATGACAGTATGTTAGAAGAAATGTCAGAAAAGGACTTCAGATTATACATGATTAAGATGATTCGTAAAGCAAAGGATGAGATAAGAGAGCAAATGCAGGCAATGAATGATAATACCAATACGCTGAAAGAGCACCTGCAGGAAGCAAAACATCATTGCAACAAAGAGATAGAGATTCTCAAAAAAAAAAAAAAACGGAAATCCTTGAAATGAAGGAAACAATAAACCAAATAAAAAATTCAATAGAAAGCAACACCAACAGACTAGACCACTTGGAAGACAGAACCTCAGACAATGAAGACAAAATATTGAATCTTGAAAATAAAGTCGCCCAAACAGAGAAGATGGTAAGAAATCATGAACAGAATCGCCAAGAACTATGGGACATCATGAAAAGACCAAATTTAAGAATTATTGGGATTGAGGAAGGCCCAGAGATACAAACCAAAGGAATGAACAACCGATTCAATGAAATAATATCAGAAAATTTCCCAAACCTGAAGAATTAAATGGAAAATCAAATACAAGAGGCTTACAGAACACCAAATGCACAGAATCACAACAGGTCCACACCAAGTTACATTATAATGAAAATGCCTAACATTCAAAATAAAGATAGGATTTTGAAGGCCGCAAGAGAAAAGCATCAGATTACATATAGGGGGAGACCAATACGGATAGCAGCAGACATCTCAACCCAGACTCTAAAAGCTAGAAGGGCCTGGACCAACATATTTCAAGCTCTGAAAGAACATGGTTGCCATGTTCTATATCCTATACCCAGCAAAACTAACCTTCAGATTTGAAGATGAAATAAAATCCTGCCATGATAAACAAAAGTTAAAAGAATTTACAAATAGAAAGCCTGCACTACAGAATGTTCTCAACAAAATATTCCATGAGGAGGAAATGAAAAACAACAATGGAGGTCAGCAAAGGGAGGAACTACCTTAGAGAAAAACCACTCAAAGGAGAAACCAAGCCAACTTAAAAACCAAAAATAAGCCAAATGACTGGGAATACAAATCATTTCTCAATAATAACCCTGAACGTTAATGGCCTAAACTCATCAATCAAAAGACACAGACTGGAAGAATGGATTAAAAAGAAAGACCCAACAATATACTGCCTGCAAGAGACTCACCTCATAGAAAAAGACATCCACAGACTAAAGGTGAAAGGATGGGAAAAAACCTACCACACACATGGACCCAGTAAAAAAGCAGGGATTTCCATCCTTATATCAGATAAAGTGGACTTCAAGCCAAAGTTAGTCAGAAGGGATAAAGAAGGACATTTCACACTGCTTAAGGGAACCATAAATCAGGAAGACATAACCATAGTAAATATTTATGCCCCAAACAATGATGCATCCCTGTACATCAAACAAATCCTTCTCAATTTCAAGAATCACATAGACCACAACACAATAATTCTGGGCGAATTTAACGCATCGCTGTCACCACTAGATAGATCTTCCAAACAAAATCCAACCAAAGAAACCATAGAACTCAATAACACAATCAATAACCTAGACTTAATAGACATATATAGAATATTCCATCCATCAACGAGCGGATACACTTTCTTCTCAGCAGCACATGGAACCTTCTTGAAAATAGACCATATGTTATGCCACAAAGCAGCCCTTAGGAAATGCAAAAAAATAGAGATACTGCCTTGTGTTCTATCAGATCATAATGGACTGAGAGTAGAAATCAATGACAAAGTAAAAAAAGGAAATTACTCCAACACTTGGAGACTAAATAATATGCTATTGAATGAAACATGGATAACAAAAAACATCAGGGAGGAGATTAAAAAATTCTTAGAGGTCAATGAGAATGATGATACAACATATCAAAATCTCTGGGACACTATGAAAGCGGTACTAAGAGGAAAATTCACTGCATGGAGCACATTCCAGAAAAGAATGAAAAGTCAACAATTAAATGACCTAACATTACAGCTCAAAGCCCTAGAAAAAGAAGAACAGAATAACAGCAAAAGTAGTAGAAGACAGGAAATAATTAAAATCAGAGCTGAAATCAATGAAATTGAAACAAAAGAAACTATTCAAAAAATTGACATAACAAAAAGTTGGTTCTTTGAGAAAGTAAACAAAATAGATAAACCCTTAGCCACACTAACAAAGAGAAGGAGAGAGAAGACTCAAATTACTAAAATACATGATGCAAAAGGAAATATCACAACAGACACCACTGAGATACAGAACATAATGAGGAGCTACTTGGAAAATCTGTATTCCAACAAAATAGAAAGTACCGAAGACATCGACAAATTTCTAGAGACATATGCTCCTCCCACACTGAACCAGGAGGACATACACGATTTAAACAGATCAATATCAAGCAATGAAATAGAAGAAGCCATTAAAAATCTACCATCCAAAAAAAGCCCAGGACCAGACGGATTCTCAGCCGAGTTCTACAAGACCTTCAAAGAGGAACTCATTCCAATACTTCTCAACGTATTCCAGGAAATAGAAAAGGAACTCATTCTATGAAGCTAATATCACCCTCATACCCAAACCAGGAAAAGACACATCAAGGAAAGAAAATTTTAGACCAATATCCTTGATGAATATAGATGCTAAGATACTTAACAAAATACTGGCAAACCATATCCAAAAACATATTAAGAAAATTGTACACTACGATCAAGTGGGGTTCATTCCTGGAATGCAAGAATGGGTTAACATCCGTAAATCAATAAACGTAATCCATCATGTCAATAGACTTAAGGATAAGAATCATATGGTTATTTCAATTGATGCAGAAAAAGCATTTGACAATATACAACACCCGTTCATGCTCAAAACACTAGAAAAAATAGGGATAGTAGGAACATACCTGAACATTGTAAAGGCTATTTACGCTAAGCCCATGGCCAACATCATTCTTAATGGAGAAAAACTGAAACCATTCCCTTTAAAAACGGGAACAAGACAGGGATGTCCTCTTTCACCACTTCTATTCAACATTGTCCTCGAAACTCTAGCCAGAGCAATTAGGCAGACTAAAGAAATTAAAGGGATACGAATAGGAAAAGAGGAACTTAAGCTGGCACTATTTGCGGATGACATGATTCTATATTTAGAGGATCCAAAAACCTCCTCCAAAAATCTTCTAGACCTCATCAGTGAATTCAGCAAAATAGCAGGCTATAATATCAACACGCATAAATCTACAGCATTTTTATACGCAAGCGATGAAACAGCTAAAAGGGAAATTAGGAGAACAACTCCATTTGCAATAGCCTCAAAAAACATAAAATACTTGGGTATCAATCTAACCAAAGAGGTAAAAGATCTCTACAATGAAAACTACAAAACACTGAAGAAAGAAATTAAGGAAGACCTTAGAAGATGGAAAGATCTCCCGTGTTCTTGGATAGGCAGAATTAATATTGTCAAATGGCCATACTACCAAAAGTGCTATACAGATTCAATGCAATTCCAATTAAAATCCCAATGGTGTACCTTACAGAAATAGAGCAAGCAATCATGAAATTCATCTGGAAGAATAAGAAACCCAGAATAACTAAAGCAATCCTTAGCAGGAAGAATGAAACAGGGGATATCGCAATACCTGAACTTCAACTATACTACAAAGCAATAGTAACAAAAACAGCATGGTATTGGCACCAAAATAGACAGGTAGATCAATGGTACAGAATAGTGGACACGGACACAAACCCAAATAAATACAGTTTTCTAATACTAGACAAAGGTGCCAAAAATATGCAATGGAGAAAAGATAGCCTCTTCAACAACTGGTGCTGGGAAAACTGGAAATCCATATGCAACAGAATGAAACTAAACCCCTATCTCTCACCCTGCACAAAACTCAACTCACAATGGATCAAGGACCTTGAAATCAGACCAGAGACCCTGCATCTTATAGAAGAAAAAGTAGGTCCAAATCTTCAACTTGTTGGCTTAGGATCAGACTTCCTTAACAGGACTCCCATAGCACAAGAAATAAAAGCAAGAATCAATAACTGGGATAGATTCAAACTAAATAGCTTTCTCTCAGCAAAGGAAACTATCAGCAATGCGAAGAGAGAGCCTACAGAGTGGGAGAATATCTTTGCCTCTCATACTTCGGATAGAGCACTCATTTCCAGAATATATAAAGAACTCAAAAAACTCTACACTAAGAATACAAATAACCCAATCAACAAATGGGCTAAGGAAATGAACAGACACTTCACAGAAGAAGATGTACAAGCAATCAACAGATATATGAAAAAATGTTCAACATCTTTAGTAATAAGAGAAATGCAAATCAAAACTACACTGAGATTCCATCTCACCCCAATTAGAATGGCGATTATCAAGAACACAAGCAACAACAGGTGTTGGAGAGGATGTGGGGAAAAGGTACACTCATACATTGCTGGTGGGGTTGCAAATTAGTGCAGCCATTCTGGAAAGCAGTGTGGAGATTCCTTAGAAAACTTGGAATGGACCTACCATTTGATCCAGCTATCCCACTCCTTGGCCTATACCCAAAGGACTTAAAATCAGCACACTACAGAGATACAGCCACATCAATGTTCATAGAGGCTCAATTCACAATAGCCAGACTATGGAACCAACCTAGATGCCCTTCAATTGATGAATGGATAAAGAAAGTATGATATATATATATATATATATATATATATATATATATATATATATACACACACACACAATGGAATATTACTCAGCTATAGAGAATAATAAAATTATGGCATTTGCAGGCAAATGGATGAAATTGGAGAATATCATGTTAAGTGAGATAAGCCAATCTCAAAAATTCAAAAGAGGAATGATCTCACTGACAAGCGGATGATGACACTTAATGGGGGATGGGAGTGGGACAAGAATGGAGGAAGGAGGGACTGTACAGAGGGAAAAGAGAGGTGGGAGGGGTGGGGGAAAGGAAAAAATAATTGAATGAATCAAACATCATTACTCTATGTAAATTTATGAATATGCAAATGGTATGCTGTTACTCCATGTACAAACAGAAACAACATGTATCCCATTTGTTTACAATAAAAATAAATTTAAAAAAATTAATGATAAAGAGAACATACAAGATCTCCTGGACACCACTGAAAGATCAAATGAGCCAGGCACGGCAGCATATGCCTGTAATCCCAGCAATTTGGGAGGCTGAGGTCAGAGGATCACAAATTCAAAACCAGTCTCAGCAACTTAGCAAGACCCTATTTCAAAATTAAAAAAGGGCTGGGGTTGTGGCTCAGTGATTAAGTGCCCCTGAGTTAAATCCCAATATAAAAAAAACCTTTACAATTCAAAAAAGAAAAAAACAACCTTGAGCTGTGGGTGTATCAGTCACGAAGCATGTGCTTAGCATGGACCATGCCAAGTTCAATCCCCACCACTAAACATCAACAGTAAAGCAAAAACAATAACCTAATTAAAAAACATGCAAAGGATATGAATAAGCATTTTTCCAAGAAGGTAGGTAAATGGTCAATAAGCAAATGGAAAGATACTCAATATCTTTAGTCATAAAGGAAATACAAATCAAAACCAAGATGAGATACTACCTCACGTGCACTAGAATAGCTATAAGCAAAATCAGATAACAAGTTTTAGTGAGAAAATGGAAAAATCTGGAACTTTCATACGCATCTTGTGCTAATATAAAGTGTGCAACCACTTTGATAAACCAGTCTGGCAGTCCCTTCGACAATTCAACAGAGTTACTAAATTATTTGGCAATTCTTCTTCTTTGGAAGTATGGAATGTAAATACCCCAAAGAAATAAAAACTTTTGTTCATACAAAAACTAATACATTTATGTTTATGACAGCATTATTCATAATAGCCAAAAGGTGAAAACAATCCAGATGTCTATCAACTGACAAATGTATAAAGAAAATCTTGTATATCTATACCATGGACCATTATTTGTCCATGAGAAGGAATGAAGTAGTTATACAGGCCATAATATGAATAAACATAGAAAACATAATGCTAAGTAAAAGAAGTCAATCAAAAAAGAGAAATTATATAATTCCATTCATATGAAATATCCAGAGTATATAAAATGAACATAGATTAGTTGTTGCTTAGGGGTGGGGATAGAAGGAGGGATTATTAAAAGGTCACAGCCAAAGGGTATTAGGTTTCTTTCTGAGGTAATAAAAATGTAAAAATTGTGGCAATGGTGATATGTAACACTGAATATACTAAAATGCATTGAATTGCACATTTAAATGAGTGAATTATATGGTATATGAAATATACCTCAATAAAGATGTTACAAAAATAAATGAAGAAAGTGTACGACCAGTGTTGGGATCAACACAGTCAAGAACTCTTTAAATGCAGCTAAAAGATGCTGAGGAGAAACTACATGATACCTCAGTTTCTACCATTTACATACAAATGAAATAAACCCAAAATTCTATTGTTCAAAATTCACAAACATTTTTTATATTAAATGATGTAGAAGAGTAGCAGCTGTATAATAAATCATACAATTTAAATCTTATATGAATATTCCCAATTTATGAATTTTTTTATGTTTAAGATGTTTCCCTCTAATAAAAGTGCTCTGGTAATTATTAAATAAGTATCTTTACTAGTCAACAAACTTTTATTGTGTCCTTAGTGACTGCCAAGTCCTATGTACCCTTAAATAAGTGCCTGACACACAGAAGGCAATAAATGAAAGGCCTTGAAGGCTGTCATTTATCCATATCGGGACTTGGTTTCCTTGTTTGCAAAATTAGAAGGGCTGGATATACACTCTAAAGTAGCACTGTCTAACAGAACTTTCTGTGATGCAAAAATCAACTCTAAGTGGATTAAAGACCTGGGAATTAGACTAGAAACCCTGCACATACTAGAAGAAAATACAGGCCCAACACTTCAACATATTGGCTCAGGAACTGACTTCCTTAACAAGATTCCGAAAGTGCAAGAAGTAAAATTAAAAATCAATAAATGGGATGGCATCAAACTAAAAATCTTCTTCACAGCAAAGCAAACCATCAAGAGCCTGAAGAGAGAGCCTACAGAATGGGAGAAAATCTCTGCCACCTGCATCTCAGACCATTAATATCCAGGATATACAAAGAACTCAAAAAACACCAAAAAAGAAAAAAAAAATCAATAAATGGGCAAAGGAACTGAACAGACACTTCTCAGAAGAAAAATGGTCAACAAATATATGAAAACATGTTCGACATCTCCAGTAATTACAGAAACACAAATTAAAACTATACTAAGATTTCATCTCACTCCAATCAGAATGACAATTATCAAGAATACAAGACAAAAAAATAAATGTTGGCAAGGATGTGGGGAAAAGGGTATGCACATACATGGTTGGTGGGACTGCAAATTGGTGCAACCATTCTGGAAAGCAGTATGGAGATTCCTCAAAAAACTAGGAATGGAACCACCCTTTGACCTGGTTATCACACTCCTTGGTATATTTCCAAAGGTTTTAAAATCAGCATACTACAGTGATGCAGCCACATCAGTGTTTACAGCAGCACAATTTCACAATAGCTAAGCTATGGAGTCAACCTTGCCCTTCAACAAGTGAATGGATAAAGAAATTCTGGTATATATACACAATGGAGTATTACTCAGTCATAAAGAATGACTTTATAACATTTGCCAGCAAATGGATGGATCTGCAGACAATCATGCTAAGTAAACAAGCCAGTTACAAATATGTCACTGATATGTAGAAGCTAAACCACAATAAGGGAGAGGGAGAGAAGTTCAGTAGATTAGACAAAGGGGAATGAAGGGAAGGGAGGGGGCATAGGAATAGGAAAGACAGTAGAATGAATCTAATTTAAATTTCCTATGTACATATTTAAAAATACCTAAGTGAATCCCACCATCATGTACACCCATAAGAATGGGGTCCTAATTAGAATAAGAGATATTCCATGCTTGTACAATTACACCGTAATGGATTCTAGCCATATATATCTTAAAGAACCAATTTAAAAAACCAAAAAACAATTTTTTTTAAAAAATGAACATTCTGTGATGACGGAAGAAATGGTCATTACCTGTGCCATCAGATAGAACAGCCACTTGTCACATGTGGCACTGAGTCTTTGAAATTTGGCTAATGCAACTGAGGAATTAAAATTTTAATTTAACTTTAATTTTGATAGCCATATCAAGCTGGTGGTTACCTTACTACAGAGCACAGATGTGGAAAAAGCACTAGTTTCTTTTCTATTGAATATCATCAAAAAGTGCTGATCCCACTGACATGATTTCATAACACTACACTAAAGCTCTTTCAGATCTGAAATATTATGCAATATACTAATGGAAAATGTTTGGGATGATGGATATACCAATTATCATGATCAGTATTATGTACATGTTTTGCAATTTTACACTATTCCCTATAAGTATATACAATTATGTGACAACTAAAAATTATTTTTAATTTTAGAAGTTGGGAACATTAAATATTCATTGACAATCAAAATTTAAGATGTTTCTCAAAGCTGACAACACTTTAAAGTGATATTGATGAACAAGTGGTGAAAATTAAAACTTTTTGTCAATAAATGGGAAATAAAAAGACATACTGAAGTACAGATAACATTTTTAAAAACTGTTCTTCAGAGATAATAATGCATACAAGTGTTAAAAAGCCCTATAAGCACTTTTTACCTCACAAATTAAGGAAAAGCAGTCTTATGGACTCCAAAACACTTCTGAATATTCAAAGGACAATCGTGTTTATATATGAATTTAGGGCGGTCTACGTTTTGGAAAGATAATTATAACTTTCACCTATCAGGGAGCACGCCTGTAAGCAAGGGAATTAACTGGTGCCAATTCAATTTGCCACTTGTTTATAGGTGGCTTGCTGTCATCTTACAGTGCCCTCCAAAATGCTATTTCCGTCTAAGTAAAATTCAAACTATTGGCAATTTTGCACCAAATTCCATTACTAACTTCAGGGAAAAAAGTACAATCTTCTACTCATTTAGAAATGCAAGCAGGCTGGGAATGATGCCTATTCCATCTCTTACCATTAAAAAAAAAAAAAAAAAAAAAAAAAAAAAAAAAAAAAACCCACTGCGAATTCTGTGAGAGAGACTCTAGCACTCCAGGTGCCCTCAGCCCGGAACCTCCAGCTTGGTCCCTCTTTACTATCCCCAAAGGGTTTTTTCCCACCCCTTTTTCAAATTTCTCAGCTTAATTCCCTTCACTTACTGCTGCTTCAAGTGAGCCCTGACAATCTTTCTTCTAGGTATTCTTTCTGACCTGAGGTCATGAGAGCAACCTTTTCCCTATTAGGTCCCCTTGTCCTTCACCTTACTATTCCATGTGAACGGCATCTCACCTGATAGAGTCGAGCGTTTCCTGAGGCGCCGCGCTGATGTGACAGCCACCGCGGATCTGAGCGGCGAACTGAGCCTAGAGACCGGATCAGAATCGCCGAATACCGGCGCTTTTCGAAAGCAGCCGCCGCGGCTGCCCAACGCCAAGAATGTATCGCGAGCAGCGCCATCTTGAGCGAGGAAAGAGGAACCGGGAGAAGAGGATTATGGGACACTGGCGGACTGAGCGCGGCTGTCTTAATCTTCTCTCCCCTCCCCCTCGTTTTGGCCCGACACCGGAAATAGCTTCTCTGTGAAGATTCGGAAGCTTCGATTTAGCCTCTTTTTGCTCCTGCGCTGGACTTTTTCTTTTCTTACGTTTGCTAGATAAAATATAGTATGCTCAGTTAAGTTTGGATTTCAGAAAGTAATAAATCACTTCTTGGTATAAATAAATGTTGCCCAAATATTACCTTTGGTAAATCCAGCAAACCTATCTAGTCCATTCCACTCTTAACTGCCTCCAACTCAATGCCACACTCGTTTCTCTCCACTTCCTCTATGCATATTCTTTTTTGCACTTTCCCAGTGCACTAACGCTTTAGGGTAGATTAAACTAAAGACATTAATTTCCCCTGGGAGGAAGCTTCATCTGTGAGATTCACTGCCTCTCTTGTAAATGCTTCTACTTTGTTGATTGTTCCCTTCCGTGTTAACCTGGAGGCAGTTTTCCTTTGGTCTGTTGCTCTTGGGATGGTTACACCCAAACACGCCATTGCTAATTTACCTCTCTTTCTAGCACTTTCCTTTGGGTTCTGCAGAATCTCTAATAGAAAAATCGCTGGACTGACTGAGGAATGGGAAATTGAGCACATATGTACAGAAGTACATATTTAAAGACAGGTTTGTATTCCTTTGTTACCACTATAATCAAACAAAACAATGTCAAAATATGTTTACAGTTATCTGAAACCCTGGAGACAATAAGGCAGTTGCAATTTTATATCCATTGCTACATTGTCAAACCTTTCCCATGGGGCAGGCAGGTAATTTGTAGAAGGACCTTGAATTACTGAGAAGTCTGAAGAAGAAAGACCAAGAATATGCATGCCCAGGATGCAACCTTTACTTTATTCCAAAATTCATATTACACTTCAGGTTTCCAGGGAAGAGAATACTTGAGTTGGTTATTTAAAGAATTGAATTTCAAATTGAAGAAATTGACAGAAATTCCACGTAAAGAAGATGACTTGTTAAAAGCAAGAAGGCATAAGAAAACATTTTCCGACTCAGCAGTTTAGGAGTGTATGTATGGCAAAGTAGTAGGAAATGAAACTGGGTGAACAGTTATCTGTTGGTAAAGGGCCTTCTGTTTCATTCTAAGAAGTTAAGGCTTTTTCCTACAGCCAGCAAAGAGGTGTAATCATGGGAGTAGAATGATCAGATCTGTATGGCCATTACACTCTGGCTTAAGTGAGAAGGTTGTATTGGAGGGAGTGCAGATTGGAATCCTGAAGTTAATGCAATAGTTTGGTCATAAAATAAAGGCCAGAATCTGGCAGTAGTAGTGGCAGTAAATCAATTCCAGCGATATTAAGGAGGTAGAATTGACAGGACTTGGTGACTTGTTGGGTGTTTCCAGCTTATTATTGCCTTGTTGACCATAAATCAGTACTGGGCCTCATTTATTAATGAATCTGTCATCAGTAATTATATATTCAACATCCTTTCTGTGTTGGACAATAACTACATTAGAGAAATTCTAGAACCTACCAAAGTTTTCTATTAGGACCATACATTGGGACTGAATCTTACTACCTAGGTAAGACATTATCCAGTGATACTCTAATTTTTCAAAAATAGAAGAACCCATGCAATAAATATTTTGATAGTCAGATACAATATGATAAAATAATTTCTTACTTTTCTATACTTTCAGAAACACTTTAGCCATGTATAGTGTTACATACCTGTAATCCCAGTGATTTGGGAGACCAAGGCAGGAGGATCACAAGTTAGAGGACAGCCTCAGCAACTTAGTGAGACCCTGTCTGAAAATGTAAAAGGACTAGGGATGTAGCTCAGAGGTAAAGTGGTCCTGGGTTTGATCCACACTACCAAAAACAGAAGAAGATTTAAAAAAGAAGAAGAAGAAAGAAAGAAACATACTTTGCCATGCTGGATCTTACTGACAGTTTTCTGAATTTTAATACCAGTTTCCTATGGTGTTATTACCTGTTTCTAGTAGATAAAGAGAACCAAAGCTATGTGGTGATAGACACCAGATTAGAACCATGGTTCTGGCTGTTAATATCTTGTTCTATCCACTAAAAGATGTTGCCTGTACTTAAAAACAAGACTTAATGGAAGTCTCTAGAGGCCATATAGAATCATAAGATTTTTAATTCAGAAATGACTTCAGAATTCTTAAATACCTACACCTGATCCAACAGATGATTTCTCAAAATACTTGAGATTTACTGGAATCACCTATAGGCATTTTTGACATGAATAGCAGTTGTGAGGTCTCTGAATGTAGTCAATATATTTTTACAGAAGTAGTACCTCTTGTAAGACAGCCCCTCAGGAGCTACTCTATAATAAGCTAAAGTGGAATAAACATTTGTTCACCAAATAAGCCAAAGAAAATTTCTAGAGCACATAGAAATATAACACAAAGCATAGCAAGAGTTGTATATTGCTGGGGAACATCAGCAATAGACAGACCAACCTGGCCTGCAGCAACTTGACACATAAATGCCTGACATAAAGAAGCACAATAAAAGCTGCTTTATAGATCACATGATAACGCTTTTATCTATGCAATAATCATACCTAAATATTGATAGTATTTTGCAATTTGCTAAGTGATTTTTTTCATAGCTTACTTAATCCTCACCTCAACCCTGGAAAATAGATATTATTGACTAATATTGTCATATTTATGAGGAAACACTTAGATAAGTTGTCACTTGGCAGAGGTAATAGAATGGGGTTGTAGCTCAGTGGTGGAGTGCTTATCTGGCACATGTGAGGCACTGGGTTCCATCCTCAGCACCACATAAAAAATAAATAAATAAATAAAGGATGGATATCAAACTTAGGTTTAACAATTCCAAATGTAGTTCTCTTTTCACTTAATTACACCTGAATTTGGAATAAACACATGTGTACTCTAACAAGGCCACAGTGATTTTCTTTCTAGAAAGCACAAGAACTTATTCTCACCTCAGGGTTTTTGCATTTACTTTCCCCTCTGCCTGGAACATCTTTTCTGTAGATGTGTTAATGACTTTTTCTTGCCATTCAGGTTTCAACTTAAATGGCCTCTGTTTAGAGAAGCTTTCTGAGAGCACTTTATCTAAAAAGGCCAGCCCGTCTACCTGCCACTCTCTATCACATTGCCTTGTTTATTTCCCTTTAAATACTGCAATTAAAAGTGTGGCCCACAGACCACCAACATTGGCATCACCTGAAAGGCTATTAGAAATGCAGAACCCCAGGCCTCACAATAGACCTAATGATTCAAAATCTGAACTTAAGAATTCCCCAAGTTATTCATGTGCACATTAAAGTTTGAGAACCATTTTTAGAGCACCTGTCACTTTCTGTAAATAACATCTTTATTTTTCTATGTACTTTTGACCTTAAGAAATATTTAATCATAGCTGAAAATTACAAAGGAAAATATAATGGACACCATGTCCCCACAACCCAGCTTATTCATATCTTAATAATTCATCATATTTCCTTCCAAACTCAACCTGAAAAATAATGATTTAGATGACGAACTCTGTTACCCCTCTCTAATCCTAGTCTCCTTGTCCTTATGGATTTATTCCTTTATGTTATTTTGTTGGAGTCTGGAAAAAGGAGAAGATAAAAATGATTCATTAACCCACCATGATTATGTGGATGTCCTACATATTTGATGACGATAGTATAAATAATACCAAGCATGGACAAAGGCTATGCAAGAAAATATATGGGTCAGTCTTCTTTATGAACATAAATGAAAAACAGTTTTTAAAAGAGAGCCTCAGAACTGTCATCAGGTCTGCTCACAGTCCAAGCAGCCCATCGCACCTCCTGCGGCTGCTGCCACAGGAATACAGGCGGAGACCATTTTCCCAGGAGACCTTCTGGAGGCAAGGGCAGATCTGCGTGGTGCACTACACTGGGATGCTTGAAGATGGAAAGAAATTTGATTCTTTCCGGGACAGAAACAAGCCCTTTAAATTTATGCTAGGCAAGCAGGAGGTGATATGAGGCTGGGAAGAAAGAGTTGCCCAGATGAGTGCAGGTCAGTGAGCCAAAGTGACTATCTCCCCAGACTGTGCTTAAGGTGCCAACTGGGGACCCAGGCATCATCCCACCACATGCGAGTCTTGTCTTGGACATGGAGCGTCTTAAACTGGAGTGACAGTAGTGGCTCCTCCCTCACCTCCCTGTTGTTGGATCTGCCATGGTGGGATCTGGTGCCTCCAGACACGTGCACATGATTCCATAGGGAGTTTCTCCTGGTGTCTCGCTACACTTTGTGTAAATATCTACCCAGACTGAATGTGTTCTATCACTCAGTTTTGCTTCTGAGACTTCCATTTCTTCTTCCCTTCCTGAGTGTATGTGTGTTTACCTAAACATAAACCTCAAGTTAGTCATATTGTTTTCATTTTGGGGTGAAGATTCAGTTTCAGTCTTTTGGATTTCGGTTTCCAATTAGGTATCTTCACAGGTATTATAAGCACAAGTGATGGGTTAACTTTAGAATAGAATTGGTGTTGAGGGGTGGGAGTTGCAAGAATCTTTATTGTATTTTTTGAATGAAAATTTTTATCTATTATATAGTAAATATTTTTGCTGCAAAGCCACAGCACATTTGAGATGCTGTTGAAGGCTGAATTATTCTCCAATGTGAGAAATGTCCTTGGGTTAAATTAAAAGCCCTAACAAAAAGCAAAGTGGTGAGGGGAAGACCCTTTTCCTCTGCAAGCCCCATGCACCCTCCCCTGACTCTTTTGAAAGCAGATCATTTTCACTGTGATATAGGATACTACAGGTATTTGTCCCTGTGTCAGCAGGGACCTCTGACACCTGGTTTATTTTGTTTTGGGTTTGAGTTTTGATTTCTCCCCATCCTGTGGTATTTATAATGAATTTTTGGGACTCTTGTAATACCGTAATTATCCAAGTTCCACTTCAAAAATTTTAAGAACTTTTAATTGAAAGTTTAAATTGAGGGTACTGTTTGTAGACTTTAATACCCAATGAAAGCCCAGCCATCATGACAAATCCTTCAATGTTCTCTAAGAAAATGATGCTAGCCATTGAAGCTTCAGTGTCACCTATTTTTTATGCTTGGCTCTCTGCTGATAAAGTTTCCTGGGCCTCTTCTTACTTTTTGCTGTCCTGTGTAGTGATTTGGTGAAAGAAATTGTTGCTTTGTCCCCGGCTTCCCCCACACCACATATGAGTTTTATTGTAATAAAAGTGCTTTGTGCTGGCTTTTCTTTTCTCAAAAAAGAAACTTTTAAAAATAGTAAATTCAGTCATTGTATAAAAAATTATATCATGATCAAGTAAGCTTTTTATCTTCTTGTCTGATAAAGATTATCATTGAGTCTATTTATGTTAATAGAAATATTTATGTTTCTCTTATTTATGTTAATAGTTTTTGTAACAAACTCTCCTTTGCCTGTTAATTATATTGTTATATTTTGACATCAGGTATTTTTCTTCTATCTCTTTATTATTAACCTTTTTGTGTGATATGTTTTAGGAGTGCCTTTTGTAAGCAACATACACCTGAATATTGAGATACTCAATATGAGAGTCTCTTTTTCATAGACATCTGTGATTTATTTACATTTATTTTTATTTCATTGATTTATGTTTGCAATGCTGGGGGTTAAATGTATGTTAATTACAGACATTCGAGCTTGTTTATATCATGTTATTTAGTATTTTATTTTTGCAATTGTTTTTGTTTGCTTATTTTCCCCTCCTACCCTCAGATGAACTGATTGAGTTTTGCTACTCTTACATAAATAAGTAGTAAAGGTATAGAAAATGTGGACAATTATTAATTTTTTTATAATTTTATTTATTTATTCATTTATTTTGGTTACTGGAGACACTTTACTTTGTCACTGAGCTACATCCCAGACCTTTTTATTTTATCTTCAGACAGAGGCTCACTAACCAGTCCAGATTAGTCATTTTTTACATTATTTTTAGTTACAGATGGGTACAATATCTTTATTTTATTTATTTATTTTTGTGCAATGCAGAGGATCAAACCAAGTGTCTCACACATGCTAGGTAAGCACTTTACCACTGAGCTACAATCCCAGCCCCCTAGGCTAGTCTTGAATTTGCCATCCTCCTGCCTTAGCCTCCCAAGTCACTGGGATTACAGGCATGCCCGCCAGCACTTATAATTTTAAAGGTGCATATATACTACACATTTTCTAACAGAGTCTAAAGTTAAGTATCATTTCTAGCTTCCTGCTTCCCCTCCAAAACAAACAGGTATCTTAAGACTTTCAACTTTCCCCTTCTTTCATGTTATTACAGTTTACATTTTAGTTCCATAAATCTCTTCAAATTAGTTACTATTATCATCATTTTTTACAATCAATACTTAATTCCCACTGTGAGTCTATGATTTCTTTGATCACATTGTCTAATTACATCATACTCCCTATTTCTGCTTGAACTTCAACCTTGCTGGAATGCTTCCTCTAGTAGTTCTTTTGCTGAAGTTCTGTACATAGTAAACTTCGAATCTTGAGGTGCCTTAAAACATCCTTATTGCATCCTCAATTTCTCATAATAGTTCAGGTGAGTATCAAGTTCTAATTTGATAAATTATTCCATTAGATTGCTAAAGACTACATGCTCTGGCTTTATTTTTTGGTAGATTCCTTGTATGCTTTTTAATTTTTTGTTATGATCTCTTCTTTAGAGAGAGGTGACTTCCCTAAGAATTCTGATTATACACTGGATTGTGGAGGTGTCACTATGGAATAGTTTTGTGTTTGCCTTTCCCAGTTTAAGACCAGATTTTCTTTTTCTTTATGAGACAAGGGTCCCACTATGTTACTCAGGCTTGCCTTGAACTCCTGGTTTCAAACCATCCTCCTGTCTTCAGCCTCCCAAAGAGTTAGAACTACAGACACATACCACTGTGCCCACATGGAGACCAATTTTCTTTCCTTTTTATTAGCTTTGGTTTTCCATACCATATAATTAGTATTTATATGGATCTTGTACCCATACACAGTGCAGGCTTTCCATAGAGGACCAATAGTAGAGAATTAATTTCTTAGAGTACTCTATGTAAAGGATCAGAGTTATCTAGAACTTTTTGCATCTCAGTACTTATACACTGAGTCTGTGGCCTTCCCCCAATGTAGCATGGCATTAAAGTCCCCACCATATAGGGATGGAGGAAGGGTTTGACTACAGAGGAACATGGAAGAATTTAGGAGATGATAGAGCTGTTCCATACCTTGATTGTAGTGGTTTTGTACTGTATACATGTGTTAAAACTTACAGAACTGCACATTAAAGGATGATTTTACTTTACACCTTAATTTTTTATGCTGGAAGTTGAAACTAGGGGTGCTTTACCACTGAGGTACATCCCCAGGCCTTTTTAATTTTAATTTTGAGTCAGAGTCTCACTAAATTGCTGAGGCTAGCATGGAACTTGTGATCTTTCTGCCTCAGCCCCCTGAGTTGCTGGGATTATAGGCGTGTGCTACTGTGCCTTGCCTACACCTTAATATTAACAAGAAAAACACACCCCAGACTTGGTCTAACATATGTATCTGATCTCTCTATGAGCCATTGAATGTCACCTTGGTTTATGGTTCTCGTTTTGAGTTTCCTTTTCATTTTTAACTTCTACAGACCCTTTTTTTTTTCACATTCACCTATGCATTTAAAAAAAAAAACTATGGGGTTTGTTGTTTTCTTCAACTTATTTATATGCTTAGAGACTTCAGGGAAGCATTTCTTACATCTTGTAAGTTAGCCCTCTTGACTCAATTGCATACTTCTTGATCTGGTATTTATGCTTTAAGGAAATACAGTCCAAAAATTTAAAAAAATAAGGTGAATGGCATAAAGATGTTAACACAATTTATTCATAATAGCATATTTTTTTGGTACTGAGGATTGAAGCCAGGGGTGCTTTAACACTTAGTCAACCCTTTTTATTTTTATTTTTAAAAATATTTTTAGTTGTACATGGACATGATATCTTTTTTACATACTTATTTATTTTTATGTAGTGCTGAGGATTGAACCTAGTGCCTCACATGTGTGAGGCAAATGCTCTACCATTGAGCTGCAACCCTAGATCCCTTTTTATTTTATTTTTAATTTGTTTTAGAGACAGGGTCTCACTAAGTTGCTTAGGGCCTTGCTAAATTGCTGAGGCTGGCCTTGAACTTGGGATCCTCCTACCTCAGCCTCCTACATCTCTGGGATTACAGGCATGTGCCACCATGCCCAGCTGTAATAGTATATTTTGAAAACAATCCCAAATATTCCAAAAGCAGTTCAGTGAACTACCTCAACAGCAATCACAGCCACATCAATATTTATAGCAGCTCAGTTTACAATAGCTAGATTGTGGAACCAACCTAGATGCTCTTCAACAGATGAATGGATAAAGAAACTCTGGTATATATACAGAATGGAATATTATTCAGCCATAAAGAAGAATAATGTTATGACATTTGCAAATAAATGGATGAAAATGGAGAATATCATGCTAAGTGAAATAGACCAATCCCAAAAAAACAAAGGCCGAATGTTTTCCCTGGTAAGTGGAGAATGATATATAATGGGGGTGAGGGTGTGGGGAGTGAGAGAAGAATGGAGGAACTTTAGATTATGTAGAGGGAAATGAGAGGGAGGGGAGTATGAAAAATGGTGAAATGAGACAAACATCACTACCCTATGTACACATATGATTACACAAATGGTATGAATCTACATCATGTAGAACCATAGAAACAAAATGTTGTACCCCATTTGTGTACAGTGAATCAAAATGCAGTCTGTAAAAAAATAAAAAACAAATAATTTTTAAAAATATGCATGGATATTATGACTTGAGTACATGGTATCCCACAAAAGCTCATGTGTGAAGCAATGCATGAAGGTTCAGAGGCAAAATGATTGGGTTACCAGAGTTTTAACTTAATCAGTATATTAATCCAATGGAATGGATTAACTAGGTGGTAACTATAGGCAGGTAGTGTGTAGCTGGAGGAGGTCAAGTCACTGGGGGCCTATCTTTGAACTTTATACTTTGTCCCAGGCAGGCGAGTTCTCTCTGCTCCCTGATTGTCATGTCCTGAGCTGCTTTCCTTCTCCATACCCTTCCCCCATTGGATCAATACACCAAGCAATGGAGTTGGCCATCTATGGACTGAAACCTCTGAAACCGAGGACCAAATAAATTTTTCCTCCCTTAAATTGTTCTTGCCAGGTATGTTGTTCACAGCAATGAGAAAGCTGACTAAAACAATAGACTTGTGTTGATATTTGGAAGACTATATATGAAATAATGTTGAATAAAGCAAAATTCAAAGAATGTATGCACGTTTGTTACTATTACAATTTCAAGAGAATATGGTGCAAAATAAATAGATGTTTTAAATTTGTTTTTAATCACCCCCCCTTTTGTGGGGAATGTTTATTGATCATTTATTTTGTTTAAAGTACTGTAGTGGGTGTTCCAACTAGTATCATCTAATTTAATCATATAGACTAGGTTCTGTTATTATCACCACTTTACAAATAAGGAAAAGAATGTCAGGGCATGCCCAAGTACCTTGGAATTGGTAGAAGTGACATCCATATCAAGAGGGTCTAACTCCAGAGCCCATGCTCCTTATCACTAAAGCAAAGTGTTTTAATCACAAAAAACTCAAAGTTTTAATTATTTTTTAACTTAATACATGTTTTGAGATTTAGTCTGTTTAAATTCTAAGGGAAATACTTTTTGTAAATTTATCAATGAGCTGGTTCATTTGCATGTCATAAAATAATCATATCTTAATCCTTCTCAGGTATAGTAATAACACCTGATAATAATGGAATGCTTAATCTGTAGCAGGAACTTGCCACATGCTTTATATACATGATCTCTCATAGTCCTTTCAAATGTCGTATGAGTTAGGTAATATTATAATCCCTTTTTCTTTTCTGCTGAAGAAAACAGGCGGCAGAGATTAAGGTAGTTGCTCAAGAATCCTCACCCAGTAAGCAGCAGAGCACAAACTCAAACCTAAGCCTGATCCCAAAATTTTGTGCTGCCAACACAAACTGTGCTGCCTTTCATGTATGTGTCAACACCACCCATAAAGTTTAAGTAACATGCCAAATCTATCTTCACTGTCTAAAAGCATGGGCATTCCTGTGTACTGTAAAGCTATGACCAAGTTTTCCCTCAACGAGTAATGATCTTGTTGTAATTTTCATGGAACTGTGGGACCACACACACATGGCAAAATAAGAACACTTCTTTTTAGTGGGGCACGGTAGCGTACACTTTCAGTCCCAGCTACTCAAGAGACTGAGGCAGGAGGATCACTTGAGCCCAGGAGTTAAAGACCAGCCTAGGCAACATAGCAAGACACCCTCCCCCCCAAAAAAAAAAACTACTTCTCTTTTTGAACACACCACACACCACGTATACCATTGCTCAGAAAGTCATCAAGTGGATTCCTTAGACATATTTCTAGGTGTACTCTGACTGGGGGAGTAGCTCAGTGGTAGAGTGGTTGCCTAACATGCACAGTCCTGGGTTCAATCCTAAGCACTGCAAAACAGAGAGAGAGAGAGAATGTTTAAGTGTACTCTGATTTCAAGTTTCTTGAAGATCTAGTTTGTTGTTTTATATCTACATGGTTTTACTCTTATGTGAAGGAGCCAGTGAACTGAGAAAATGTGTCTTCTTATCTGTGTGGTATGTACACCCACGATGAAGCTATAACTCAGCATAATGTTTCTAATCTCTCAGTGCTTACTTTAAAGTTTCCATCTTAAACTCTCCCTTAAAGCAGAGTGGTGGTTTTAAAATGATGTAACTGGCAGCTAAGTAGGGTAAAAGAATGAAAATGAGAAAAATCAGAGTTCTATGGGAAATTATTTTCATCAGACTATTGTCAAAGGGGTAGATAGGCTTGAGTATTATATCAGTTTTTAATATCAAACTATTTATATCAAAGATTTATATCAAACTATTGATATAGCATCTCTAAGATCCCTCTAACTATGAAAGCCCATGATTCTGTGATGTCTTGCTAATCAGAACCATAATTTCATTTATGTTTGATGAGTCTCTCTGTCAGAATCAGATTTTTTAAAATGACCTCTTATTACCCAGGTGACTGAAAAAATTATGACATAGTATTACTAATGGAGAAGGAAGGGAACTCTTGTACATGGAGACAGTAGTGAATGATATGACAGAAAAACATCACCAAGACATTGTGTTCACTTTATGCTGCTGCATAACACACCAACACAAATTTAGTGGCTGAAAACCACATATATTTTTATTTCATGATTTCTTTAGGTAAGGAATCTGGATTCAGATTTAACCACATCCTCCACTCAGGTCTCACCAAGAAAAAGTCAAAGCTACAATGTCATCTGAGTCATGTAGTCCCTCTCCAAAACCCACTGATTGCTGTAAAAATTCATTTCCTTGTTATAGTTCTATAATCCTTCTTTTTTGCTAGATGTAGGCTAAGAACTGCTGTCAGCTTCTAGAAGAATCCTCAGGTCCTTGCTACATGATCCCTGTTTTAGTCAGCTTTTTCTCTACTTCCACCAAAAGACCTGACAAGAACAATTTTAGAGAAGGAAAGTTTATATGGGGGCTCAGTTTCAGAGGTCTCAGTCCAAAGACACTGACTGCATTCCTTGGGGCTCGAGGTGAGGCATCATGTGATCAGGAAGTAGGGGCAGTGTGTGTGGGAGAGAGAGAGAGAGAGAGAGAGAGAGAGAGAGAGAGAGAGAGAGAGAGAGAAAGAAAGAAAGAGAGAGAGAGAGTAGGGGGGACTCCACTTGTCAGGGACAAAATATATATCCCGAAGGCATGCCCCCAATGACCCACCTCCTCCATCCACACCCTACCTGCCTTCAGTTACCACTCAGTTAATCCCCATCGGGGGATTAATTCACTGATTAGGTTAAGGCTCTCATAACCCAATAATTTCAACTCTAAGTCTTCTTGCACTGTCTCACACATGAGCTTTTGGGGGATACCTCACAACTAAACCATAACAACCTTCTTCATATATAATTAACAACATAATTCTCCTCCAGGCAAGGAAGAGAATCTCTTTTGCTTTGAATCTGTCTTTCAGGAAAAGCCTGTACCCTCTTTTAAAGGACTTTTCTGATTGGGAAAGGTCCAAGGATAATCTCCCTTTTCAACAACTCAGAATCAATTGATTAGGAGTCTTAATTACATCTAAAAATTTCTTCACATTTGCCATATAATATCAAATCAGAAAAGTGATATCTCATCAGAGTTACAAACCTTACCCACACTCAAGAGGAAGGATTATACAGGGCATATATAGTAAAAGATGGAAATCATGGGAACCATCTTAGAATTCCACCTATGACCAAAAAAATGGGGGTTAAGTTCAAGTTTTCAAGGAAACATGTCCTCACAAAAAACTGTACATGACTATTAATAGCAGCCAAAAAGTAGAAATTCATATTATAAAAGTGACTATTCTTAATAGCCAAGAAGTATAAACAACCCAAATGTCTATCAGGTAGCAAATGAATAAACAAAATGTATGGTATACAGTAATACAGCCATACAAAGAGATGAAGTGTGGGTACATGCTTAAACATGGATGGGCCTTGAAAACATGATGCTAAGTAAGAAAATCCAAAAGACCATATATTGTATGATTCCAATGATATGAAATGGTCAGAATAAGAAAATCTATAGTGACAATGTAGATTAAAGGTTGTCTAAGGCTGGAAAAATTCTGGAGTGTATGCAGGTTTTCTTCTTGAGGTGATGAAAATGTTCTAAAATTGTGGTAATGGTTGCACAACTCTATAAATATACAAAAAACATTGAATTGTACATTTTAATGGATGAATTGTATGGTATGTGAATTATACCTAATAAAGTTATTAAAATAACCAACTTGTACTAATTGCTAACTTCTTTGAAATTTGGTAATTCATACTCAGTTTCCTCATCCTTAAATGACTATAAATTAATATAATATTGACAGTAACTGTATAAAATACCTAGTTCACAAGGTTTCTGTGAGGTTCAAATGAAATAATTATGAAAAAAATAATAATTGAGGTGAACTGTGTGTAACCTGCAAAATGCTATACATATTTAAAATTTTATTATGTAGCCTGTTGTTTTGCACTCAAGGAAAGAGAAAATTAATTCTTTTTAAGGCTCTCTTGATAATAGCACCCAATATATTAATTCTGATGGCTGGATATCATTTCTATATTTCCACAACTAAATCTATCTTGCCCTAGTATGTCCATTTTCTTTTACTCTCAAACAGAAATGGAGAACAGTTCAATACTATCTATCCTTTCATCTACTTGGAAGTCTTTTATTTAAAATCCCTCCATTCTTCTTCCCCACATCAATAAGCTAATCCAGTTTCAAAGCCAAACAAGCCCAATTTCTTTAACCTTTACTCATAAATTGAAATATCATTGCCCTTCATCTGATCCTTTTATATGTAAGAGATAAACAAGGGCTGCAGGCTTAAAAGAAAGATCTGCTGTGGGGTCTATCTATAACAAGCAATGTTTAAAGCAAAGGTCAAGGAAAGGATAAGAGATAGGGGACTGGAAGAGACATTTTATTTAATTGAAACTAAGAAGAATCTGTGGGGATTAGAATTCTCTAAATTTTGAGGCAGCAGATGAAATCACAAAGGTAAAGATTGACAGGCATGTCAATGAAATGTTAAAATGCTTGCAATATAATAGTAAAAGGAAAGGCTAAATAAAAATATTGAAGTATATTTATGTCAAAAAATTTAAAAGCCAAAAACAACTGATAAGTCAATTTTTTAATTTAATGGTCTTGTAATATTGTTTTGCTTTCTAATAATGGAAGTAATATAAAAAGATAAAGAATAATTCACTTTTCATGGAAAGTTCCTAAAATATAACTTGTTCTGTAGTGTGATTCTGGAGATAGACTATTAGAATCAGGGTGAAAAAATCATCAACCTAGTATACAATCAATAAAAGATATCTTAAATTTGGCTTTTAATATTAAAAAAAATAGTGCTGGGCAAAATGGAATGGTTGATCATACTAGTTTAGTCTTACAAGAATGGGTTTTGTATCATTTCTCCTTTTTTGTATTCATGGTGTATAATATTTAAAATTAACATGATTTTCAAAACCCTTTCAACTCCTTTCTCTTTATTTTAGTTTTGGGGGTATTTTTAGTACTAGGGATTGAACCCAGGGGTTTTTAACCACTGAGCTACATCCTCAGCCCTTTTTATTTTTTGAGACAGGTTCTTGCTAAGTTGCTGAGGCTAGCAGCTACTGTGCCCAGTTCTTGTCTATATTTTAAACATTTCTTTCCCACCTCCCCCCAAATTACTAATCATCAGACTATTCTGAAAAGAAATTGCATTTGAGAAGAATAATATGCCATAACAGATGAAAATCTCAGTTTCCACCCAGTAGGGATACAGTTAGAGAGGTAGAATTTGGCAGTGTGTCTCTAACACTTTCTAGAGTAGAAGAAACCTAACAGAGTATTACAGCCTTTTCCATGTGGCTAACTCCATAATAAAGATGATTACATGACAGGAGAGGTTGTTGCCCTATTCCTTAAGACCATTCAAATTCCCTCTGTTCAGATTCTTTACTCAATAAAAAACATTCCATGCTGTGCAAGGGCTGGCTGCCCAATGTGCATAGAAGTCTATATTATGGCACTGATTTTTGCAAAAGAAAGAGTATTCTTATTGAGAGGTCAACTGGCCAGGAGGCCCTGAGCTGGAAGAAAAGAAAAAAAAAAAAAAAATAACTCAAATCTGCCTCCGGAATCTGTTAGTATGGGGAAATTTACTGGAAGGGAGAGGGAAGAAGCTGCTTGTTGGTGTTAAAAAGAATTTTCTGGGTCCTTTTGTGCAGGCGTAGATGCTCATCATGCCTCTTCACAGGTCACATTTCTTTTGGGGAGGTTATCATGTTCCGCATGGGGGATTTTGAGCTTATGATGTCAAAAAGGTCATTGCCCAGATAAACTGGCTTCTTTTTTGTGTGTGCATTCCTGAAAAGCTGGTTTCAATCATCCTTGAGAAGATTCTGGAGGCCTTTCTGAAAGACAACTTAAGCACTTTGTTATTTAAGGAATTCACATCCTGGTGTGATAGACTTTAACTGATTTCACTTTCTTTTCAGTTCTATTTTTCTTCTTACCATTTTTATTTTATCATAATGATTCAAGTCAAAATGTATAAAAGGTAAAAAAAAAAAAAAACCAGTTCTGTGAATTCTTTAAAAAGTACATAGGCCCAAGAAGCTACCACTCAAAAGAACAAATAGAGCATTGCCAAATTTCTGGAAGCCCCCAAATAAAAGCCTTCCATTCTCCCCAAAATAAAACTAAGGAAATCCTTGCTTTAGTTAGTCTTTTTTCCACATTGATTTAATGGAATCATGTAGTGATTTTCTGCATCTGGTATTTTTATTAACATTCTGTTCTGAGATTTAGGTTGTTGTATATAGTTGTATAATTTATTTTATTAGTATGTAGTATTTCATCGTATGAATATGTCACATGTGTTTATCCTCCTTTTTATTACCAAACATTTGGGTTGTTTCCAGTTTGGGGTCATCCTAAATAATGCTGCTATAAATATTCTTATATATACTCCTTGGTGTATATGCACATGCATTTCTGTTGTGAATAGATCTACAGATACAATTGCTGAGTCATGTATCCTCGTCAATATTTTATATTAGGCATCTTTTTAATTTTGAGTATTCTGTTGAAGTCCAGCAATATCTCCACACTTAACATTTTTACTTTCTTTTTGGAATTTACACCTTTCCCTCTGAAATTGAGTGATTTTTCATATTTAATGGCAATTGGGATATCCTCTTTTGCAAAAATGATTATTCAAGGTTCCTACTCATTTTACATTCCTTTTTATTTATAAGCACTTTTATATATTCCAATACCAATATATTCCAATATCAGATATATGTGATACAAAAATCTCCCACATTGAGTCTCCTGAAATTGTATGTATGACTTTGAGTATACAGCTTTAGTAATGATTTAAGTGATTCAAGGACATGGAGCATATGTCTCTTTAGCATCTTTAAGTAATTAGGCACCATATTAAGCCCAAATGGGGGTTCTAGCTATTATGGTTTGGATGGCAAATGTTCCACAAATGTTTGTGTTAAAGTCTTGGTCCCCTTTGTAGTGCTATTGAATGAAGATAGAACCTTTGGGATATGGAACCTTTGTGAGGCCCTTAGTTAACTGAGGATGTACCCCTGAAAAGGACTGTGGGACCCTGGCCCATTCCCTCTTTTTCTTTTGCTTCCTGGCTGATGATGTAAGCAGTTTGCTCTACCACGCACTCATCCCAAGATGTGCTACCTGCCATAAGTCCAAAGCAATGGGCTAATTGATTTTGGACTACAACCTCTAGAACCATGAGCCAAAATATACCTTTCCTCTTTGTAAGTTAATTATCTCAGGTATTTGTTATAGTAACACATAGCTGACTAACACAAACAACATTTGAGTTAAATCATCTAAGAAGGTGATGACTTGATTTGTGCAGTATTTAAATGCTATGCTCAATTTTGCATATGCTAATAATTTTATAATTTCTAGGACAATTTTCAAAAATTACTATGCAATATTTTATTTCCACACAATTCAAAGGAGTTTTTTAAGCCTTCAGGTACATTATGGTTCTGAGTCTGGAAATACTGGGTCCTCAAATGAAGGAATCACAATAAACAACTCATAATCCACAGCTTAAAAAAATATTTCATCAAGAGCTACATAAATCTAACAAATCTGTAAAAAGCTCATGTTAATAGTAACCATTATGTTAAAGACAGAGAGGTTCTAAGGTGAGCAATCACCCTGCTTTGAATAAAACTTGCAGTTTCCCAGGACACAGGACTTCCAATACATAACCAGGACAGTCCTGGGTAATATGGGATGGCTTGGTCACCCTCCCTTAGCCTAAAGTTAACTCCCTTTTCTTTATTTTAAATGTTTCCTCTGTTACCACTTCCTTATTTGTCAGTAGGACAAAAAAACTTGCATTGTTATTCTTTGTTTGCTTCTTTCCATTTAATCTTCCACACAATTTTGTGACTTGGATCATCCAACTGGCAATCATGATAAACACTCCTCTTGTAAGCTAATGATGATGTTGAAGTGTGGGTTTCGGAACTTTCTGATATTACAAGAGACAGCATACAATTTGAAACAGGGAAAGAACAGGTAAATCCAAAATACTCATTTTTCCTTTAGCAAACATTATGTCCATTCATTCACTCAATAAATGTACATAGCAAGTCACTGTGACATTAAAAACATTGTAATAGGTGCAAAAGGGACATGTCACAAGAATAGATCTTTGTCCTTTAAAGAATTCATAGTCTAGCAAAGGGAATGGAAAAGTAAATAAGTAATTGATACAAAGCAGAATAAAAGAAGTACCAACTATTAAGGATAAGCTAAGTTGTGTTGGTAGGAGAGAGAAAAAATATTTCTGACTGAGGGTAAGACACACAGATTAAATAATATATTACATATTAAAAAGTATTTTAACGCATTTTGAAGGTTAGAATTTCAATGTGAGAAGAAAGTAAAGGGAGAGCACTCCAGATTAATGAACCAATGAAGGTGAGAGTGTACAGAATATTTTGCGATATAGTAAAAGGACCATAGTGGCAGTTTTTAGCTGCAGAACTAGGACAGATAAGATTATGAAGGTCTAATTGTATTAATAAAGAGCTAAAATTTACTGAACTTTTGTCATAATAAGCACTATAATAAGCACAGTATGATCTCATTAGTTGACAGACACATCAATTCCATAGGCCAGATACAATTTTTTTTTTTTTTTTGGTATTGGGGATTGAACCCAGGAGTGCTTTATCTCTGAACTACATCCACAGTCCTTTTTATTTTTTATTTGGAGACAGAGAGGGTCTTGCTAAGTTACCCCAGCTGGCTTAGAAATTGTGATCCTCCTGCCTCAGCCTTCCAAGTTGCTGGGATTACAGGCATGTGCCACTATGTCCAGGTCAGAAGGTAGATGTTATTCTTAGTCCCATGTAATGGATGATGAAATTGAGGTTCAGAGAAATTAAGTAAATTGCCTCAGATCTAAAAACAAAGAAGTAGTCTAACAAAGATTCAAATCCAAATATACTTTATTCATAGGTCTATACTCTAAACCACCAGGCTGTCCTACTTCAGGATTTTGGAATTTATTTTGTAAGCAAAGAGAGGCTTTTTGAGCAGGAGAATGAATATGATTCAACTTGTGTTAGGAAGCTAACTGGCAATGGTGAGAAGGATGGTTTGGAAAGAAAAGAGACTAGAGATAAGGAAATCAGTTAATAAGCTATGGAAACTATTTAATTGAGAGTTGATGAGGGATTGGAAAAGGATAGTGGTAGAGGAAACTAAATGGAAGGGACAGATTTATTATTGTGAAAATAGATTGGACAGCAATTGGTGACTGCTTAAATGGAAAATGTGAAAGAAAGCAAGGGGAATGCTAATCATGTTGACCAACAAAATGGTGGTACATTTAAACAAGAGAAGGGACACAGAAATAGGATAGGTCTCAGTGTACGTGGAGGAGAGAAAGATGAAGAGACAATGAGAATGGTCTGGAACCTATTGCAACTGAGGATCTGGCATCTAGAGTAAAGTAACTATTTTTAAATTTCTTTAACAACAAAAAAAAAAACCACATACAAGGTTGCAGAATTTTAATCATGAAAACTTCTCTAGTTAAGTCAAGATATTAGGTCTTTCGTTTTACTTGGCATTTAAAACCATGAAGGGCTACTATGTCATGACTGCCACTCTCTAAAGGACCCAACATTCATCAGTAGCAAGTTGCATCTGAATGATTTCTGTGTCACATAATCCTCAGTACAATTCCTGGTGTCTGATTGATATAGCTCTCTCTCTCTCTCTCTCTCTCTCTCTCTGTATATATATATATATATATGTATATATATATATATACATATATATATACACACACACACATTACATATACACACATATATAAAATATTAGAAATGATATTGATGACAAGTTTGAATTTTTATATTTCCATGAGGGTTTTATGGAGACTTCTCTTTAAACAGATTCATTAATTGAATTAATAGAGATTGCCAAATATTACTTGAGGAAGTTTCTGCCACAACCCTCACTGTAATACCTTGCCCAAACTGTTATAGCTATTTATAGCTATTATAAGTGATTGTATTTAATACAATAAAGCAAAATTACACCATCTAAATAAAATAATATACAAAAATTGTGAAAATAAGTCAGGCATGGTGGCATACACCTGTGCTACTCAGGAGGCTGAGTCAGGAAGATCACAAATTCAAGGGCAGCTCAGCAACTTAGCAAGATTCTGTCTCAAAATAAATAAATAAATAAAAAGGGTTGGACCCATAATTCAGTGATAGAGCCCCCTGGGTTCAATCCCTAGTTATCCCTCCCCCAAAAAGATAGGTAGATTAAATCTGGGGAGCATTTTGATGATCAAGAAAGAAAGAATCTAGGCCAGCCCGTGGTGCAAGCCTGTAGTCCCAGCAATTTGGGAGGCTGAATCAGGAGGATGATAAGTTTAAAGCCAGCCTCCACAATTTAAAGAGACTCTGTCTCAAAATTAAAAATTAAAATTAAAAATGGATCGGGATGGGGCTCAATGGTTAAACATTCCTAGGTTCAATCCTTTATCCAAAAAATGAATTTAGATATAATGGAATAAAACATTTCCTAAGTAAATGAATAAAACCACATCTTTACACACCACAAATTAATCCTCATACTAGACAAGAAATCTTAGAAATTTTAGTCCTATAAACACTAGTTTTTTTCTTTTCTCATAAAATTATGTATTAAGTTATACTTCACACAACAAAACTCACCATTCTATGTCAGTGGTTTTTAGTACATTCACAATGTGGTATAAATATCACCACTAATTCTAGAAAATTTCATCACCCGGTATGAAGACTCATACCTATTAGCTGTGGCAGACTCCTTCCCCTATTTCCTAAGAACCACTAACCTACCTTTTGTTTTCATGAAGTTGCACAGTTTTGACATTTCGTATAAATGGAATCACACAATAATTGGTCATTTGTGTCTGGCTTATTTCCATCAGCAAAATGTTTTCAAGGTTAACTTATGTTATAGTACATAATATTATATATTTATATTTATGCCAGTACCTTACTAATTTGATTACTGTAAACTTGGATTGTTTTTTTTTAAATTGGGATATATGTACTCTCCAATTTTGTTCTTTTTCAAAATTGTTTTGGCTTTGTCCTTTGCAATTTCGTATAAATTTTAGGATCAGCTTTTCCATACTGAAAAAAAGCAATTGAATTTTTATAGGAATTGCACCAAATCTATAGATTAATGGAATATTACCATTTTAGCAATATTAAGATTTGCATTTCATGAACATAAGATGTCTGTTCATTTACTCAGATCTTTTTAATTTTAACTTTTTCAACACATAACAGTTTTTAAATATATGTTTTTTTTAAATCAGTAAATGTAATTTCCTGGGCCTGGGGCTTAAAAAATGAGAAATCAGAGGTGAATTACTGATTCAAAGGTCAACTTCTGGATCCCTGTTTCTATCAGTACAGTGACCTGGTAGATTAGGCATCTTGACCAAACTTCCTATTAAAAATTAATAGATACATTAGAAGACCCAAAAGGAAAGGATACCTGGATGTATCAGTGAGCTCAAAATACTTTAAGAAATAACAACAACAACAAAAAAAAAAGTGATGGGAAGCAACAAGAAAAAAGAATAAAATACTGACTCTAGCTTTCATAAGAGAAAGAGCATTTGCTATTCTGAGTTAAATAGGGTTTCACTTTTCTCATGAATGTGGGGAGATGGAAGGAAAAGTCAAGGACTCATCCCAGATGGAAATGAAAAGAAGACCCATTGTAAAGCTAAGATTCCCTCTAGCTATCCCTTCAAAGAACAGTGAATTAGTAGTAAACCTGTCCCCCTCACTACTCATTGAACAGTGGAAACAAACATTGGCACAGAGTGAAAAAGAAAAAAATAAATTCTCCAGAGACTTTTTAAGCAAAAGCTAATAACCACACTCAGATATACAGTTAATGAATTAAAATGCCTGAAACCAAGAATTTTGCTTTGCAGTAGTAAACACAAATTTCTCTGGAAAAGCCTACTTTCATCCTATGACTCAAAAAAAAAAAAAAAAAAACAAAGATAAAATTCCAAGAAACATGAATTCATAGTGAAAAGATACAAAACATTTAAAGACATAAAGCAACATGAATGTGAATTAGCAGAAAATACAGGCAGCAGAATGAGAGCCATAAAAACTTAAGATATTGGAATTATCAGATAGAATTTGAAATAATATTTATAATATTAAAAAATGAGAGAATCAAGATATTAATAAAGAGCTAGGAGCCATAAAATGTCCAAGTTATTTTTTTAAAAATTTCAAAACAGTTTATAAATAACAACCATAATAATTGAAATATCAAAGTAAAAATTTCAGTGAGCAAATAAGAAATGACTATGCAGATAAGTAAAAGAAAAACAATCAAATATAAATAGGGAAAGGAAGTCAAGTAAAGGAAGGAGAATGGGGAGGGGAGGAAAGATGGGAGGGAAAGGGGGAAGAGAAAAGGGAGGATCATGAACTGAAATTGAGTTCCACGCATGTATGAGTTTGTAGGATGAACCAAACTACTATGTATAATTATGAAGCTCTAATTTAAAAAAATAAATGACTATGCCCAAGCAGATCAAAATGGAGACTAAGATCCTTTAGTGATGGTATCCCAACAGAAACACCAAGCTGAATAACTATATGGACACTGAATAAATTCGCAAAAGCTAAGGAAACCAGGTGAGAGATGATTGGGCCAGCTTCTAGTATAACAAAAAGAAATGATACACTTATGAAAGCAGGAAGGGAAAAGTTGCTGGCATCACCCCTCCACCAACTCCAATTACCATAGCATAGAGAGGGAGGCCTCCTGCTTGGAGGAGGAAACAGAAATTGAGTTCAGGTCTTAGGTCTGAAACTCAGTACCAGGCCCACTATGGTGAAACCAGTGCCAGGCAGACCCCCATGATCCCTTTTACCAAGCCAACATCCCCAGACTGAGTCACTGGAACTACATTAGAACAAGTGGCTGACCGCCTTCTCCACTCCTCCTCCAACTTCAGGAGGCAGAGCATGGAGTATAACTCCACCCACTGGGAGTAAATTATAAAAACTAGCACAGATCTTTATCTCGGAACACAGTCAGAAGACTGCCATAATGAGACCCAGCACCAGATAGAAGATAAAGGCCTGTACACAGGCCTGAACTTCAGATGGAGCCTCTGGACATGTCCTGGCCATCAATCCTGAGTACCAAGACACAGACCATCAGCAACCTGTGCCCCAGTGGGATGGACTCATGTTTTGGCCAGCATCACTACTAGCTGTGTATGAAACTTGGTGTATGCCTGAGACTGTACAGGTTCTTATAGCTGTGAGATACAGTTGGGACACAGCTTAGTATCAGCCTAAGTGGCCAAAGGACTTTCACCTATGACACCCCAACCTTAGGCAGCATAGCATAGAGCAAGACCCCATTTGCTGGGAGTAACTCAGGGAAGTAGCCACAAGATTTTGTCCTAGAATTCAGTGCCAGACAGGTGAAATCTAACATTGGGCAGATCCTAATTGACCCCATTCCTAGGCTTGCCTCTCGGAGGAAACTCTGGAACAGTTCCAGTACCAGGGGAAGACTTCTATTTCAACTGGTATCACCTGTGGCTGGTTGCATCAGTCTTGAGTGATGAGTTTATGTTTGCAATAGGCAATCCATCTGGTCTTAGTGGGCCGTGGGCCCAGGGTGTGATACAGCTTGGTGGAGTTAGTGGACCCAGGCATGGCATAGGAGCCTGGGCCTAGTGTATCTATGGTGATTCTGCCCAGAGCTGGTGGCCTGATCACAGGCTGGTGACCATGGACAACATTCACTTTTATTCAACTCAGTGCTGGAAGTCCTAGCCAGAGCAATCAAACAATAGAAAGAAATAAAGAAATAAAGAGGAAGTGGAAAGTTCACTGCAGTTTATATGATTTTATATATAGAAAATCTAAAGACTCCACCAAAAAACTCTTAGAATAAATAAATTCAGTAAAGCTGCAGCATTATAAAATCAACACACAAAACTCGGAAGCATTGCTTTTGCCAATAGCGAATTATCTGAAATAAAATTCAAGAAAGCAATCTTATTTACAATAGCTACAGAAAAAATGGTGCCCAGGAATGAATTTAACCAAAGAGGTGAAAGTTCTCTACAAGAAAACATTGATGAAAGAAATTGAAGAGGCACATACAAAAAAATTGAATGACGTTGTGCGTTCTTGGATTGGAAGAATGAATATTATTAAAATGTCCAGACAACCCAAAGAAATCTCCAGATTCAATGAAATCCCTATGAAAATACCAATGACACGCTTTAGTGAAGTACAAAAAGCAATTTCTGTGTGTGTGTGTGTTGCATGGGATTGAACCCAGGGCCTGCACATGCTAGGAAAAGCACTCTACCACTAAGCTACATCTGCAGCCCAATTCTACAATTTGTGTGAAACCACATCAAAAATAAATAAATAAAATAAACAAGAATCCTAAGTAGACATAACCATCTTTAGAAAAAATAACAAATAGGAGGCATTACACTCCCTGTCTTCAAAATATGCTACAAAGCTGTAGAAATGAAAACAACAATGTCGTAGTCATGTTTACTGCAGCACAATGGACAATAGCAAAGAAATAAAAATGACATAAAGAAAATATGGTACATAAACATAGTGGAATGCTATTCAGACATGAAAAGGAATGAAATCTTGTCATTTGTGATAATGCGGACAAAAGTAGAAATCAGTATTTTAAGTGAAATAAACCAAACTCAGAAAAACAAGTATCACAGAATCTCATTCATATGCTGTTATAGTTTAGATATGAAGTGTCCCCCAAAAGCTCGTGTGTGAGACTATGCAAAAGGATTTAGAGGTGAAATGATTGGGTTTTGGGAACTTTAAACTAATCTGCTGATAGGGATTAACAGGGTGGTAACTGTAGGTTGGTAGGGCATGGCTGGAAGAGGTGGGTCATTGGATGTGTGCCTTTTTTCTCTGGTGAGTGATGAGTGATGCCGATCTTATTCTCTCTCTCTCTCTCTCTCTCTCTCTCTCTCTCTCTCTCTCTCTCTCTCTCTCTCTCTCTCTCTTTCTTTCTTTCTGTTTCTGGATTGTCTTTCCCTGAACTATCATGCCCTTCTGCCTTGATGTTCTGCCTCACCTCTGGCACAGAACAATGGAGTCAGTTGTCTGTGGACCAAAATCTCTGAAACCATCAGTCCCAAATAAACTTTTCCTCCTCTGCCTTGCTCTTGTCTGGTCTTTTGGTCACAGCAATGAAAGAACTGACTAAAACATATGTGGAACCTAAAAGTTTGATGTCATAGAAGTGAGAGGAAAATGATAGTTACCAGAGGCTGGGGAGAATAAGAAGAAGGGAGAGATGGGGAAAGAAAAGCTAATCAATGGGTACTAAGTTACAAAGAGATAAGAGCAAGAAGTTCTGGTGTGCTATTACATAGTAGGGTGACTATAGATAATAATGATACCTTTTGTTTAAAAGGTAGAAGAAAATATTTTGACAGTTTTTTACCAAAGAGAAATGGTAAGGAAATAGATATATTTAAACTGATTTAAACATTACACAATGTATACATGTATCAAAACATAATGTTACCTTATGAATTCATCTAGTTTTTGCTTTCATGTATCAGTTTAGAGATAAATGTAATTTTTTTTTTTACTCAGTGGTAGAACATGTGCTCAGCATGTGCAAGGCCCTGGGGTCAATCCCCAGCACCAGAAAACAAACAAACAAACAAACAAAAACCCTAGATTTCAAATAAAATATAGCTCACTCTAGATTCATCATTCTTTTTTCTTTTGTGGTGCTGGGGATTGAACCCAGGGCTTTGTGCATGTAAGGTAAGCACTCTACCAATTGAGCTACAACCCTAGCCCTAGATTCATCATTCTTAAGATTTAACTGCCACATGGGCATGTTTTATTCTCTCCAATTAAATAAATATTCAAAGAAAATATATTGCACCTACAGTTAAGTATGGGAAGATGTTGGTTATTTCAAAAAATATTTTTATTAGTTGTTGATGGACCGTTATTTTTTTTTAAATTTATTTATTTATTTTAATTAAAAATCATAAATTTACATAGGGCAATGTTGTTTGATACATTCTGTTACTTTTTCCCTTTCCCCCCACCTCTCCTACCGCTCTTTTCCCTCTATACAGTCCTTCCTTCCTCCATTCTTAAAAACCTCCTTATCCCTAACCCTAAACCTAACCCTAACCCTAACGCTAACCTCTCCTACCCCCGACTTAAATGTCCACATCCGCTTATCAGCGAGATCATTCGTCCTTTAGTTTTTTGAGATTGGCTTATCTCACTTAGCATGATATCCTCCAATTTCATCCATTTGCCTGCAAATGCCATAATTTTATCATTCTTCATGGCAGAGTAATATTCCATTGTATATATATATGCCACAGTTTCTTTACCCATTCATCAACTGAAGGGCATCTAGGTTGGTTCCACAATCTGACTATAGTGAATTGAGCAGCTATGAACATTGATGTGGCTGTATCTCTGTAGTATGCTGATTTTAAGTCCTTTGGGTATAGGCCAAGGAGTGGGACAGCTGGGTTAAATGGTGGTTCCATTCCAAGCTTTCTGAGGAATCTCCATACTGCTTTCCAGAGTGGCTGCACTAATTTGCAACCCCACCAGCAATATATGAGTGTACCTTTTTCCCCACATCCTCTCCAACACCTATTGTTGCTTGTGTTCTTGATAATCGACATTCTAATTGGGGTGAGATGGAATCTTAGGGTGGTTTTGATTTGCATTTCTCTTATTACTAGAGATGTTGAACATTTTTTCATATATCTGTTGATTGCTTGTACATCTTCTTCTGTGAAGTGTCTGTTCATTTCCTTAGCCCATTTGTTGATTGGATTATTTGTATTCTTGGTGTAGAGTTTTTTGAGTTCTTTATATAATCTGGAAATTAGTGCTCTATCTGAAGTATGAGTGGCAAAGATATTCTCCCACTCTGTAGGCTCTCTCTTCGCATTACTGGTAGTTTCCTTTGCTGAGAAAAAGCTTTTTAGTTTGAATCTATCCCAGTGGTTGATTCTAGCTTTTATTTCTTGTGCTATTTTGGTACCAATACCATGCCGTTTTTGTTACTATTGCTTTGTAATAGAGTTGAAGGTCTGGTATACCCCCTGCTTTGCTTTTTCTACTGAGGATTGCTTTACCTATTCTGGGTTTCTTATTGTTCCACATGAATTTCATGATTGCTTGCTCTATTTCTGTAAGGTACACCATTGGGATTTTAATTGGAATTGCATTCAATCTGTATAGTACTTTTGGTAGTATGGCCATTTTGACAATATTAATTCTGCCTATCCAAGAACATGGGAGATCTTTCCATCTTCTAAGGTTTTCTTTAATTTCTTTCTTTAGTGTTCTGTAGTTCTCATTGTAGAGGTCTTTCACCTCTTTTGTGAGATTGATTCCCAACTATTTTATTTTTTTTCGATGCTATTGTGAATGGGGTAGTTTTCCTAAATTCTCTTTCTGAAGATTCATCACTTATATATAAAAATGCATTGGATTTATGAGCATTGATCTTGTAACCTGCTACTTTACTGAATTCACTTATGAGTTCTAAGAGTTTTCTGGTGGAATTTCCAGGTTCCTCTAAATATATAATCATGTCATCAGCGAACAGGGATAGTTTGAGTTCCTCTTGTCCAATTCGTATCCCTTTAATTTCTTTGGTTTGTCTAATTGCTCTGGCTAGAGTCTCAAGAATGATATTGAATAGAAGTGGTGAGAGAGGGCATCCCTGCCTTGTTCCAGTTTTTAGGGGGAATGCTTTCAGTTTTTCACCATTTAGAATGATATTGGCCATGGGCTTAGCGTATATGGCCTTTACAATGTTAAGGAATGTTCCCACTACCCTAATTTTCTCTAGTGTTTTGAACATGAAGGGATGCTGTATTTTATTGAATGCTTTTTCTGCATCTATTGAAATAATCATGTGATTCTTAACTTTATTCTGTTGATATGGTGAATGACATTTATTGATTTCCAGATGTTGAACCAACCTTGCATCCCTGGGATGAAACCCACTTGATCGTGGTGCACTATCTTTTAAATATATTTTTGTATGCGATTTGCTAAAATTTTGTTGAGAATTTTTGCATCAATATTCATTAAGGATATTGGTCTGAAATTTTCTTTCCTTGATGTGTCTCTGTCTGGTTTAGGTATCAGTGTGATATTGGCTTCATAGAATGAGTTTGGGAGAGTTCCCTCCTCTTCTATTTTATGGAATACTTTGAGAAGTATTGGAATGAGCTCTTCTTTAAAGGTTTTGTAGAACTCGGCTGAGAACCCATCTGGTCCCGCACTTTTCTTTGTTGGTAGGCTTTTGATGATCTCTTCTATTTCATTGCTTGAAATTGATTTATTTAAATTGTGAATGTCCTCCTCATTCAGTTTAGGTAATTCATATGTCTCTAGAAACTTGTTGATGTGTTTGAGGTTTTCTGTTTTGTTGGAGTATAGATTTTCAAAATAGCTTCTAATTATGTTTTGTATTTCACACGTGTCTGTTGTGATATTTCCTTGTTCATTCCGAATTTTAATAATTTGAGTTTTCTCCCTCTTTCTCTTTGTTAGTGTGGCTAAGGGTTTATCAATTTTGTTTATTTTTTTCAAAGAATCAACTATTTATTTTGTTAATTTTTCCGATTGTTTCTTTTGTTTCAATTTCCTTGATTTGGGCTCTGATTTTAACTATTTCCTGTCTTCTACTACTTTTGGTGTTGGTCTGCTCTTCTTTTTCTAGGGCTTTGAGCTGTAGTGTTAAGTCGTTTCTTTGTTGATTTCTACTTCTTTTGTTGAATGCACCCCATGCAATAAATCTTCCTCTAAGTACTGCTTTCATAGTGTCCCAGAGGTTTTGATATGATGTGTCTTGGTTCTCATTTACTTCTAAAAATGTTTTTGTTTCCCTCCTGATGTCTTCTGTTATCCATTCATCATATAATAGTGTATTATTTAATCTCCAGGTATTGGAGAAGTTTCTGTTTTTTATTCTGTCATTTATTTCTAATTTCAATCCATTATGATCTGATAGAGTACAAGATACTATCTCTATCTTCTTGTATTTGCTAACAGTAGCTTTGTGGCATAAGACATGGTCTATTTTAGAGAAGGATCCATGTGCTGCTGAGAAGAAAGTGTATTCGTTCTTTGTTGGATGGTATATTCTATATAAGTCGGTTAAGTCTAAATTGTTGATTGTGTTATTGAGATCTGTGGTTTCTTTATTTAATTTTTGTTTGGACAATCTATCCAGCGGTGAGAGAGGCATGTTAAAATCGCCTAGTGTTATTGTGTTGTGGTCTATTTGATTTCTGGAATTGAGAAGGATTTGTTTGACGTACATGGATGAGCCAATGTTCAGGGCATAGATATTTATGATTGTTATGTCTTGCTGATTTATGCTTCCCTTAAGCAGTATGTAATGTCCTTCTTTATCCCTTCTGACTAGTTTTGGCTTGAAGTCCACATTATCTGAAATGAGGATGGATACTCCAGCTTTTTTGCTGTGTTCGTGCGCATGGTATGTTTTTTCCCATCCTTTCACCTTTAGTCTATGGGTATCTCTTTCTATGAGATGAGTCTCTTGCAGGCAGCATATTGCTGGATTTTTCTTTGTAATCCAATCTGCCAGTCTATGTCTTTTGATTGATGAGTTCAGGCCATTAACATTCAGGGTTATTATTGTGATATGATTTATATTCCCAGTCATTTGACTCATTTTTGTTTTTTGACATGATTTGGTTTCCCCTTTATTTGGTTATTCCTTTAGGCTAGTTCCTCCCGTTGCTGATTTGCATCGTTGTTTTTCATCTCTTCCTCATGGAATATTTTGCTGAGAATGTTCTGCAATGCTGGCTTTCTTTTTGTAAATTCCTTTAGCTTTTGTTTATCATGGAAGGATCTTATTTCATCCTCAAATCTGAAAGTAAGTTTTGCTGGGTATAAGATTCTTGGTTGGCATCTGTTTTCTTTCAGGGCTTGGTAAATGTTGTTCCAGGCCCTTCTAGCTTTTAGGGTCTGGATTGAAAAATCTGCTGATATTCTTATTGGTTTTCCCCTGAATGTAATTTGATTCTTTTCTCTCGCGGCCTTTAAAATTCTGTATTTTGTATGTTAGGTATTTTCATTATAATGTGCCTTGGTGTGGTTCTGTTGTAATTTTGTATATTTGGAGTCCTATAAGCCTCTTGTACTTGGTTTTCCATTTCGTTCTTCAGATTTGGGAAATTTTCTGATATTATTTCATTGAATAGATTGTTTATTCCTTTGGTTTGTTTCTCTGAGCCTTCCTCAATCCCAATAATTCTTAAATTTGGCCTTTTCATGATATCCCATAATTCTTGTAGATTCTGTTCATGATTTCTTACCATCTTTTCTGTTTGGTCAACTTTGTTTTCAAGATTCAATATTTTGTCTTCAATATCTGAGGTTCTGTCTTCCAGGTGTTCTATCCTTTTGGTTATGCTTTCTATGGAGTTTTTAACTTGGTTTATTGTTTCCTTCATTTCAAGGATTTCTGTTTGTTTTTTTTTCAATATCTCTAACTCTTTATTGAAATGGTCTCTTGCTTCCTGTATTTGCTCCTTTAACTGTTGATTGGTGCGATCATTTAATGCCTGTATTTGCTCTTTCATCTCCTCCTTCAATGCCTGCATTTGCTCTTTCATCTCCTCATTTGTTTCCCTGATTGTTTTAATTATGTACATTCTGAACTCCCTTTCTGACATTTCTTCTGCTGTGCTGTCATTGGGTTTTATTGATATAGTATCTAGGTTTGTCTGGGACATTTTCTTCCCTTGTTTTCTCATATTGGTCACATGTCAGTGGGACTTTGTGATATTGCAGAATCCTTCTATTGGCTTATAGTGTCCCTGTAGATTTCCAGTGTATCACCTTCCTGCCTTCAGTAGCCTGAAGTCTTGGAGTCACTTGATAATGCAGTGCTTCCAAGGAAAGCTGCCCCTAGCCCGCTACTGGTTCCAGGACTTGGAGCTGGCTCTGTGTAGAAAGGCTCTCACTTGGCGGTCTGCTCCGAGAAGCTAGCCTGGAAAGGCACTTCCCTTCGGAGGGGGCCGGGCTGCGGGATGCTTGGGGAAGTCCCTGGCTGCCCTGTTCTGGTCCCTGAAGCAACCTGCGGGCAGGAACTCGCCGCCCTGGTTCAGGGAATTGAAGCTTGGTTCTGTGCAGAAAGGCTCTCACTGGGGGGCCTGTTCCGAGAAGCTGGAGAATCTGGCCCTGTGGGAGGAGGCCACCGCCGGAGTGCGCAGGGCTGCCTGGGGTGGACTCTAGCTGCTCTGCCCTATTCTAATAAGCCACCCGAATCCAGGCCTGCCTCCCAGGCAGCACTTCACCAGGTGGGGGAGACTCACCCCGATGCTCTACTTTAGTCCGAGTCTCAATGCCTCCCCTTCTTGAATCCTGCGTTCTGGAGCGACTGGAGATGCAGTCACCCTCTAGTCTGCCATCTTGGATCACCCCGATAAATGTAATTTAAATTAAAAATAAATGACTATGCAAAACATGTATCTGACATAGACTTCTGTCCATGTTATATAAAACCTAAAACTAAATAATAAATGGACAAAGAAAAACAATAAGAAATGGTCAAGGATCTTAACTGATGTTTTGCAAAAGGTCAATAAGCACATGAAAAAGTGATAAACATCATTAGACTTCAGAGAAAATTAAAGTAAAAACGCAATGAAATACTAGTGTGTATACAGTAAAATGGCCAAAATTAAAAAGACTAAATATACCAAGTACTGGAAAGGATGTGGAGACACCAGGATTCTCATATATTGCTTATGTGAATGATTAATTGTTCAATAATTTTGGGACAAAATTTGGCATTCTCTTATAAAGGCAAGAATATACCTAGCTATCTTCAACCCAGCAATTCAACATATAGGTATTTTCCTCAAGAGAAACAACAACAAAAAAATGTCTACTGAAAGATTTAGAAGGTTCTTTAAAGTAGCTTCATTCATAATAGGCAAAAAATAGAAGCATGTCAAATGTCAAGTGACAGAATGCATAAACAAATTGTGGTATATTCATACAAAATACTACTCCGTTACAGAAAGGAATTACATGATTATGGATGCATCTTTCTATTATTATGCTGAGTGAAAGAAGCTAGATACAAAAGCATACATATTACAGGAGATTTATAGAATTTATATGAAATTCTTAAAAAGGTAAAACTAATCTATGGTGAAAAAATTAGAATAGTTTTTGCCTCTGCCAGTGTAGACTAGAAAGTGGGATAAGTAAGATTTTAGGGATTATGGAAATATCCAATAATTTAATGGGGGTACAAGTTGCATGTCATATCCATTTGTACAGGTAACATCAGTGTGTTTCAATACAGTTAAGACGTATCTTAAAAAATACCTATAAAATAATAATCAAGTTGAGGATGGGGCAGGGAAACAAACAGATACACATTAAACAAAAATGGCAGAAGTTTCAAAGTTGTTGTAGCTGCATAATAGGTATGTGGGCATCTATTCTGCTTAATTTGTGTATTTTCAAAATTTTTTACAATGAAGTGCTTTAAAAATATACTAGAACTGATAAACGTTTCCATAGAAAAGAAAAAGGAAATCTAGTAGATAAATCTTAAGAAATGGTAAAGACTGCAAAACCCAGAAATAAATAGAAAAATAAAAAGATAAAAATATATAGTGAGAATATATCACATACTTTCAACTGGAATTACACAAATATAGGAGAGGAAGAATGGCGCAGAGATAATATTTGCAGAAATAATGGTTGGAAATTTTCCATAACAGATGAAAGACAAGAATCCAAATAAATCTCAAGCAGGGAAAGAAAGGAAAAGAAGTAACAGCCATCCACATCTAGGCATAAAATAGTGGAGAAAAGCATGGAACATTTGAATATCAAAATAAAAACAAAGATTTGATTTGATGTGTCAGTTTGAGCATGACAGGGTGCCCGTAATAAACATTGTTTCCAATGTCTGTAAGGTTGTTTCTGGATGAGATTAGCATTTGAGTCAATGGACACAATAAAGTAGATTGCCCTCCCAAATGTGGTTGAACATCATCCAATCCACTAAGGACCTGAATGGAACAAAAGACAGAAAAATAATTTGTCCCTTTTCCCCTGCCTCATTGCTCCAACTGGACAACTCATCTCATCTTTTCCTGCCCTTGGACTGAGATTTATACCAGCTCCCTGCTACTTAAGCTTTTAAACTTGGATTTAATTACACCATCAGCTTTCCTGAGTTTTCCACTACCAGATGGCAGATCATGGGAATCTTCAGCTCCACAATTACATAAGCCAATTCCTCATAGCTATAGATATGGCTAGACTATTGGTGCTGTTTCTCTAATACACATACATAGGGAAAATCAGTGACATTAGAATGACAACTAAATTATCAAGAGCAACAATGGAAACTAGAAGATAGTGGTGTATTTTAAAATAGTGAGAGAAAAGACAAAACAAAAAGAAATAGTTGGGCTGGGGATGTGGCTCAGTGGTGTAGTGCTCACCTAGCATGTGTGAGGCACTGGGTTTGATTCTCAGCACTGCATATAAATAAATTAATTAATTAAACAAAGGTCAATCAACAACTGAAAATATATTTTAAAAAACAAATGGCCAAAATCTAATAGTAGAATTAAATTCAAATGCATTTGTATAAAACTGCACTGAGATTTCATCTCACACCAGGCAGAATGGCAGTCATTAAGAGTATAAATAATAATAAATGCTATAGAGGATGTGGAGAAAAAGGAACACTTTTACATTGTTGGCAGGACTGTAAATTAGTACAACTGCTATGGAAATCCTCAAAAAGTACGGAGGCTCCTCAAAAGACTAGGCATGGGACCACCTTATGTCCCAGCTATACTACTTCTCTGTATTTACCCAGAAGAATGAAAGACAGCTTACTACAGTGATATGTGAAAACCCTTGTATATTGCAGCACAATTCACAATAGCCAAACCATGGAACCAGCCTAGGTGTCTGTTATGATTTGGATATGAGACATCTCCCAAAAGCTCATGTGTGAGACAATGCAAGAAGGTTCAGAGGAGAAATGACTGAGTTGTGAGAGTCTTAATCCAATCAGCGAATTAATTCCCTGATAAGGATTAACTGAATGGTAACTGAAGTGGTAGGGTGTGGAGGCGGGAATTGGAGCGTGACTTTGAGGTGGAGACTCTCTCTCTCTGCTTCCTGATGATGTGAGCTACTTCCCTTTGCCACACTCTTCCACCATGATATTCAGCCTCGCCCCAAGCCCTGAGAAATGGAGCTGGCCTTCTATGGACCTATGGAAACGTGAGCCCCCAAATAAACTTTTCCTCCCCTACAGTTGTGCTGGCCAGGTCTTTTAGTCACAGCAATGAAAAAAAAAAAAGCTGACTGAAACAGTGTCCATCAATGGATAAAGAAAATGTGGTATATATACATAATGGAGATTTATTTAGCCATAAAGAAGAATTAAATTATAGAATTGGCAGGAAAATGGGTGAACTAGAGACCATCAGATTAAGCAAAAGAAGTCAAACTCAGGTTAAGGGTCATATGTTTTCTCTCATATGTGGAATCTAGAGAGGAAAAAGGAAAACAATGGTGGAGTGGATTTCCTAAAAATCAAAGAGCAATCAGGAAAGGAAGGAGACAGAAGGGTGGGAGGGAGGGAAGGGGAAGAACTGGAGAATGATATTGGCTAAATTATATTGTTATGTTGTGTGCATATACAATGTGTATCAACAAATCCCATCAATATGGACAACTATAATGCACCAATAAAAAATGAAAAAAAAATGCATTTGTGAAAGGGCCCATAGATCAAGCTTTATTTCAATAAATAAAAACTGTCAGGATGGAAAATAAAGTCCACTTCTTTTTAAAATTTTTTTAAATTTTATTTGTTCTAATTGATTGTACATGACAGTAGAATGCATTTATACATTTTGCATTTTTGATAGATCATCCATAAATGGAGTGTAATCTCTCATTTTTCTGAATATACATATTGCAGGATCACATAAGTCATGCAGTCATATATGTACATGAGGTAATAATGTCTGTTTCACTCTACTATCATTCTTTCCCCAATACCCCTTCCCTTCCTAAAGTCCACTTCTGATGTTCACAAGAAGCCTATATTTATTTATTGGTTCTTTTTAGTTATACATAACAGTAGAATCCATTTTGACATAATTATATAAGCTGGAATATATCTTGTTATAATTAAGACCCCAAGTACCTCTCCTTCCCCTTTCTTCTCCCCACTACTTGCTTCTTTCCTTTCTATTGATCTTTCTGCCATTTTTCCATGTTATTTTTAAATTAATTTCTTATAGATGTACATAATGGTGAGATTTACTGTGATATGTATATATATGTACATAGAAAAATGTCAGATTAATTCCACTATCTTTCCTTTTCCCATCCCCTTTCCCTTCATTCCCCTTTGTCTATTCCACTGAACTTCTATCCCCCCCTTATTGTGGGTTAACTTCCATATATCAGAGAAGACATTTGACCTTTGGTTTTTGGGGAATAGCTTATTTCACTTAGCATAATATTCTCCAGTTCCCTCCATTTATCGGCAAATGCCATATTTCAATCTTATTTATGACTGAGTAATATTACATTGTGTATATATATACACCACATTTTATTTATCTATTCATCTCTTGAAGGGCACCTAGGCTGGTTCCATAGCTGAGCTAATGTGAGTTGAGCTGCTATAAACATTGATGTGGCTGTGTCACTGCAGTAGGCTGATTTTAAGTCCTTTGGGTATAAACTGAGGAGTGGGATAGCTGGATCAAATGGTGGTTCCATTCCAAGTTTTCTAAGGAATCTTCATACTGCTTTCCATAGTGTTTGCACCAATTTGCAGTCCCACCAACAATGCATGAGTGTACCTTTTCCCCAATGCTCACCAATATTTATTGTTACTTTTATTCTTGAGAACACCATTCTGACTGGAGTGAGATGGAATCTCAGTGTAGTTTTAAATTGCATTTCTCTAATTGCTAGAGATGTTGAACATGTTTTCATTTCATTTCACTTGTTGACCATTTGCATTTCTTTTTTTGAGAAGTGTTTATTTCCTTTGCCATTTATTGATTGTATTATTTGGAGTTTTGGTGTTATGCTTTTTAAGTTCTGTTTATATTCTGGATATTAACACACTGAGATACAGGTGACAAAGATATTCTCTCATTCTGTAGGCTCCCTCTTTTCATACTCTTGATTGTTTGCTTTGCTGTGAAGAATTTTTAATTTGATGTCATCCCATTTATTGATTTTTTATACATTTATTTTATTTATTCATTTTTATGTAGTGCTGAGTGTCAAACCCAGAGCCTCACACATGTTAGGCAAGTTCCCTACCACTGAGCTACAACTGCAGACCCATTTATTTATTTATTTATTTTACTTTTTGCACTTTAGAAGTCTTGTTAAGGAAGTTAGTTCCTGAGCTGATATGTTGGAGTACTGGGTCTACATTTTCTTCTAGCAGGTGCAGATTTTCTGGTCTAGTTCCTAGGTCTTAGATCCACTTGGAGTTGAGTTTTGTGCAGGGTGAGAGAGAGGCATTAAATTTCATTTTGCTACCTATGGATTTCCAGTTTTCCCAGCACCATTTGCTAAACAGTCTATTTTTTTCTCCAGTGTATTTTTGGCACATTTGTCTAGTATGAGATAACTTTATTGACATGGGTTTGTCTCTGTGTCTTCTATTCTATTCCACTAGTCTTCATGCTGGTTTTGGTGCCAATACCATGCTGATTTTGTTACTATAGCTCTGTAGTATCATTTATGGTACGGTGTTGTGATGTCTCCTGTTTCACTTTTCTCACTAAGCATTGCTTTACCTATTCTGCGCCTCTTATTTTTCCAAATGAATTTCATGACTGCTCTTTCTATTTCTATGAAGAATGGCATTGGAATTTTGATGTGAATTTTATTAAATCTGTATGACGAAGAAGCCTATATTTAAAGTATGGGCACAGAAAATTTAAAAATGAAGGATGAAAAGTATACTAGGAAAATATTAGCCAAAATGAATCTGGACTAGTTATATTAATATCAGAAAAAAGGAACTTTATCTTAAAAGGTGTCATCTGCCATAAAGATGATCTTAAATAATGATAGAAACTTCAATTCACCAGAAAAATGTAATTCTAAACCTGGTACCACTATATAACATAGCTTCAAAATATATAAAAAAGAAAATAGACAAATCCCTAATCATAATGGAAGATTTTAATACACCACTCTTGATCATTCCTAAATTAAGCAACAAATGGATTTAGTATATTTAAATGAAAATTAACAAGTTTGATCTATGTATATTGTATATCTATATCTAAATGCGTACACACAGGCAAAAACACAATGCAGTCAACAGTTGTTAAATTAATTTTCTTTTCAACCACACATGTAACGTATATGAAAACTGACCACCTATTGAATATTTTTTTTTTGGTAAACAAATGGGATACATGTTGTTTCTCTGTTTGTACATGGCTTAAAGGCATACCATTTGTGTAATCATAAATTTACATACAGTAATGTTGTTTGATTCATTCTGTTATTTTTGCCCTTCCCCACACCCCTCCCACCCCTCTTTACCCTCTATACAGTACTTCCTTCCTCCATACTTGCCCCCCTCCCTAACCCTAACTCTAACCCTAACACTAACCCTTCCCTCCCACCCATTATGTGTCATCCTCCACTTATTAGCGATATCATTCGTCCTTTGGCTTTTTGAGATTGGCTTATCTCACTTAGCATGATATTCTCCAATTTCATCCATTTGCCTGCAAATGCCATAATTTTATCATTCTTTATGGCTGAGTAATATTCCATTGTATATATATACCACAGTTTCTTTATCCACTCATCAATTGAAGGGCATCTAGGTTGGTTCCACAGTCTGGCTATGGTGAATTGAGCAGCTATGAACATTGATGTGGCTGTGTCTCTGTAGTATGCTGATTTTAAGACCTTTAGGTATAGGCCAAGGAGTGGGATAGCTGGGTCAAATGGCGGGTCCATTCCAAGTTTTCTAAGGAATCTCCACACTGCTTTCCAGAGTGGCTGCACTAATTTGCAGCCCCACCAGCAATGTATGAGTGTACCTATCTCCCCACATCCTCGCCAACACCTGTTGTTGCTCGTATTCTTGATAATCGCCATTCTAATTGGGGTGAGATGGAATCTTAGGGTGGTTTTGATTTGCATTTCTCTTATTACTAGAGATGTTGAACATTTTTCCATATGTTTGTTGATTGCTTGTAGATCTTCTTCTGTGAAGTGTCTATTCATTTCCTTAGCCCATTTGTCGACTGGATTATTTGAATTCTTGGAGTAAAGTTTTTTGAGTTCTTTATAGATTCTGGAGATTAGTGCTCTATCTGAAGTATGATTGGCAAAGATATTCTCCCATTCTGTAGGCTCTTTCTTCGCATTGCTGATAGTTTCCTTTGCTGAGAGAAAGCTTTTTAGTTTGAATCTATCCCAGTGGTTGATTCTAGCTTTTATTTCTTGTGCTATGGGAGTCCTGTTAAGGAAGTCTGATCCTAGACCAAAAAGGTGAAAATTTGGACCTACTTTTTCTTCTATAATCTGCAGGGTCTCTGGTCTGATTCCGAGGTCCTTAATCCATTTTGAGTTTAGTTTCGTGCATGGTGAGAGATATGGGTTTAGTTTCATTCTGTTGCATAAGGATTTCCAATTCTCCCAGCACCATTTGTTGAAGAGGCTATCTTTTCTCCATTGCATATTTTTGGCCCCTTTGTCTAGTATGAGAAAATTGTATTTATTTGGGTTTGTGTCCGTGTCCTCTATTCTATACCATTGATCTACCTTTCTATTTTGGTACCAATACCATGCCGTTTTTGTTACTATTGCTTTGTAGTAGAGTTGAAGATCTGGTATTGCAATACCCCCTGTTTCACTCTTCCTGCTAAGGATTGCTTTAGCTATTCTGGGTTTCTTATTCTTCCAGATGAATTTCATAATTGCTTGCTCTATTTCTGTAAGGTACATCATTGGGATTTTAATTGGAATTGCATTGAATTTGTATAGCACTTTAGGTAGTATGGCCATTTTGACAATATTAATTCTTCCTATCCAAGAACATGGAAGATCTTTCCATCTTCTAAGGTGTTCTTTAATTTCTTTCTTTAGTGTTGTATAGTTCTCATTGTAGAGGTCTTTCACCTCTTTTGTGAGATTGATTCCCAAGTATTTTATTTTTTTCGAGGCTATTGTGAATGGGGTAGTTTTCCTAATTTCTCTTTCTGAAGATTCATCACTTATGTGTAAAAATGTGTTGGATTTATGGGCATTGATCTTGTAACCTGCTACTTTACTGAATTCACTTATGAGTTCTAAGAGTTTTCTGGTGGAATTTCCAGGTTCCTCTAAATATATAATCATGTCATCAGCGAACAGGGATAGTTTGAGCTCTTCTTTCCCAATTCGTATCCCTTTAATCTCTTTGGTTTGTCTAATTGCTCTGGCCAGAGTCTCAAGAACGATGTTGAATAGAAGTGATGAAAGAGGGCATCCCTGCCTTGTTCCAGTTTTTAGGGGGAATGCTTTCAGTTTTTCACCATTTAGAATGATATTAGCCATGGGCTTAGCATAAATGGCCTTTACAATGTTAAGGAATGTTCCCACTATCCCTATTTTTTCTAGTGTTTTGAGCATGAAGGGGTGCTGTATTTTATCAAATGCTTTTTCTGCATCTATTGAAATAATCATGTGATTCTTGACTTTAAGTCTATTAATGTGGTGAATTACGTTTATTGATTTCCTGATGTTGAACCAACCTTGCATCCCTGGGATGAAACCAACTTGATCATGGTGCACTATCTTTTTAATATGTTTTTGTATGCGATTTGCTAAAATTTTGTTGAGAATTTTTGCATCGATGTTCATTAAGGATATTGGTCTGAAATTTTCTTTCCTTGATGAGTCTCTGTCTGGTTTAGGTATCAGGGTGATATTGGCTTCATAGAATGAGTTTGGGAGGGTTCCCTCCTCTTCTATTTTATGGAATACTTTGAGAAGTATTGGAATGAGCTCTTCTTTAAAGGTTTTGTAGAACTTGGCTGAGAACCCATCTGGTCCCGGACTTTTCTTTGTTGGTAGGCTTTTGATGACTTCTTCTATTTCAGTATTTGAAATTGGTCTATTGAAATTGTTTATGTCCTCCTCGTTCAGTTTAGGCAATTCATATGTCTCTAGAAACCTGTTGATGCCTTCAAAATTTTCTATTTTGTTGGAGTATAGATTTTCAAAATAGCTTCTAATTATGTTTTGTATTTCAATCCTGTCTGTTGTGATATTTCCTTGTTCATTCCGAATTTTAGTGATTTGGGTTTTCTCTCGTCTTCTCTTTGTTAGTGTGGCTAAAGGTTTATCAATTTTGTTTATTTTTTCGAAGAACCAACTATTTATTTTGTCAATTTTTTGTATTGTTTCTTTTGTTTCAATTTCATTGATTTCAGCTCTGAGTTTAACTATTTCCTGTCTTCTACTACTTTTGGTGCTGTTCTGTTCTTCTTTTTCTAGGGCTTTGAGCTGTAGTGTTAGGTCGTTTATTTGTTGAGTTTTACTTCTTTTATTAAACGCGCTCCATGAAATAAATTTCCCTCTAAGTACTGCTTTCATAGTGTCCCAGAGATTTTGATATGATGTTTCTTTGTTCTCATTTACCTCTAGGAATTTTTTAATTTCCTTGCTAATATCTTCTGTTATCCATTCATCATATAATAGCATATTGTTTAATCTCCAGATGTTGGAATAGTTTCTGTGTTTTACTCTTTCATTTATTTCTAACTTCAATCCATTATGATCTGATAGAATACATGGTAGTGTCTCTATCTTCTTGTATTTGCTAACATTAGCTTGTGGCATAATATATGGTCTATTTTAGAGAAGGATCCATGTGCTGCTGAGAAGAAAGTGTATTCGCTCTTGGTTGGATGGTATATTCTATAAATGTCCGTTAAGTCTAAATTATTGATTGTGTTATTGAGATCTATGGTTTCTTTGTTCAATTTTTGTCTGGAAGATCTGTCCAGTGGTGATAGAGGCGTGTTAAAATCACCTAGTATTATTGTGTTATGGTCTATTTGGTTTCTGAAATTGAGAAGGATTTGTTTGACATACATGGATGAGCCACTGTTTGGTGCATAGATGTTTATGATTGTTATATCTTGCTGATTTATGCTTCCCTTAAGCAGTATGAAATGACCTTCTTTATCCCTTCTGACTAACTTTGGCTTGAAGTCCACATTATCGGAAATGAGGATGGATACTCCAGCTTTTTTGCTGAGTCCATGTGCATGGTATGTTTTTCCCCATCCTTTCACCTTTAGTCTATGGGTATCTTTTTCTATGAGGTGAGAG